>NC_138769.1:534432153-534452153 GCF_965119305.1 Pelophylax lessonae | reverse complement strand
AAGCATTTTTATGACCAAATTTCAATAATGAATTTCATTTCAAATATCAGTTTGCAAAAAAAGAATGCCCTATAACTGTATAAAATGCAGAGAAGGACATCTACAATACTAAAGAACACAACAAACTTGAAATATAAGGCAATATAATCATGATTTAAATGTTTAAATGTATCCTTTAGACAGAGCAAGGGTAAGCAACCTCTGCATTTTAGCTGTGGTGAAACTACAAATCCCATCATGACTTTTCCTCTGGGAATCATGCCTGTAGCTGTCAATGCTTTACAATGCTTCATGGAACTACCGCAGCAGCTATTGAGCTGATGTTGTCTACCACTTCTATAGGGAAACCTATTGCTACTACAAAGCAATAGGTTTGCCTTAGCTCTCTCCCTCCTATTTACCCTTAACAATAAATGCTTACCTTTCCCTTCAATCCCCTGCCACTCTGTTCAGTCCCAGGAGCTGAAGGAAATATCTGGTACATATAGGAATGGCGGCGGTGCATGAGACAGCACTGAGCTATTCAGCATTTTCACATTAGTGGCTATAGCCTATGTGGACTATGACTCCAGTGATTTGTAGCTTACATAGTTTTTTGTTTCACTCCTGACAGTACAGTGTGGCAAGGGAGTAAACAGAAGGCAACTGAGGAGGTCTGCATTAAACCTGTTGTTTTGCTGTTTTGCCCTGTCCAGCTGGCTACAAGAAAGGGTTAGATGATTTCCTAAAATAATAATGCAAAAGGACTTAATTATGTTTTAAAAAAAAAATACATATGTTTACCTCTAAAAAATGAATGTTTAAAAAAAAAATAATGCTTAAAAACATAATGAAAAAAAAAATCACTCCTTGCCCCTGCAGAGTTTTTTAATGCTCTCGGAATTCTTGTATTTACTGAGTGAGAGGTTCGTGCAAAGCATGTACAGTATATTTGGAATATAGTAATCGCAAGCCTGTGAAAGTTACTGTTGTAATTTCGGCTCACACAAACCCAACTTGATCTCATCTGACAATTTCACTAATTGTTTCATGTGTGCATTGCAAAGATACCTAAAAAAAACATAGAAAGCTTTAAAAAAAATAAAACATGGCTTACATTAGCTTGCTCCATTACATAAGCACCACAATTATGCCATATCCTTTTAATCATAGGGCTTTGTCCTCTATATTCGGGTAACTATCAAGCAATGCACAAAATATATAAATGTTGCGTAGGGAAAAATGACAGGCTAATGTGTTTTTTTCTTAATTAAAACATAAAAATACTGTATATGCACTGTATCCACATCTGCCATAAAATTAAAGCCACATCTGTTCTGGAAAAAAAAAAAGAAATAGAAAAATATGTTAGGGAGACTACGAAAGCTGAACATTATGTGGTACAGAACTGAATACAATGCTCTGGAATTTAAACAAGAAAAACCCAAATATTAAAAGACACCTATGGCGCACTATGGTGCATTAATATTATTATGGCCTGACGGCATTACTATAATTAAAATCTGTTGTTTTGCTAAGTTTTGAAATACTTCACTACTTGTAATATGGACTTTAAAGATAAATTGTCCTTCACTGGATGTGACTACAGAGTTCCAGTGGGGACTTATTTTGCTGTTAAGTGTATGTAGATTTGAATGTCCATAGCCTGTCCACAGTTTAATATTTCAGGATCAGGGCTAACCTAAATAGCAAATGTATACTTATTTACTATCTTATGTTGTAGGCTTCATTTCAACCAGCTTTATTTACTACTGTCAGACTAGACACAATGTAGATTCTTATATCTATTACAACTTCTTAGTTCTTACTACCTCTTGCAGTCTCAAATCTAGGTATAGTCCTATTCCCCAATACCATTATTTTAGTTTCTACTATCCCTCTATCAGCTCAGCTTGGAACCATACATTTATTATGTGAGCAAAAACCTAAGATTTAAATACATGAAAAAAACACATATGCATGTGGAAAGTGATAAATGATGGCTTCTACCTATTTATGACATCACATCCTATTTGGGAAGTTTAGTTCAGTAGTTCAGTGTCTTATTATGATAATGTCCTACTACCACTGGGAGAGGTGTCCCAGACCATCTACCTGTGGTGGGATCTGCTCTCCCCTTTGTTATTGAAGTATTAATGGGCTTAATATTTTTAAACTTCCTTTAACAGACCAAGCCAAGCTGCGGAGTAACAATGGCAGTTGGAAAGTTGACACAAACATGTAACACTGACAGGGGTGCATACAACAGTCAGCTTTTACTCATATAGATAAAATCTTTATTCCAAAAGGAAAACAATGTTAGTCATTTATGTAAAGATCCTCTAAAGTGGTTCTAAAGCTTAGTCTCCCCCCCCCCCCACAATTCTACTTACCTAAGCTAATTCTTGATCCATCACTGTTTATGAGAGCAGTGTCTCTCTCTCTCTCTCTCTCTCTCTCCTCACAGGTCAGATTGATAGCAGTGGGAGCCATTGGCCATTGGCTGATGTCAATCAAATCCTGTGACAGGAGAGCGGGGGGGGGGGGGTGAGCCACAGACTGGGCACCATGGGTATCCCAGAACAGCCAGAAGAGGAGGATCTGCAGGTAAGTATAACAGGTAAGTATCACATGTTTATAAAAACAAAAAAAAAACAAAGCTTTATAATCAGTTTAAATATTCTAGTCCTAGCGTATTTATATGCAAACCCAGTTAATAAGGTTCAGGGTGGGGGGGTTTCCCCTTCCTAGTTTGCAGTAGCCACTTGTCACTTACACACATGTTCTCTGTTTTGTATTTCTATGCTCCGACAGCGGGCCGGGACTCTGTTCTGGTCCTCTGACATTTTGGTAATTCTATTTTAGTAGGCATGCCTATATCTTTTTGCACTGTTTCTATTGGCTTCCTTACGAGGGCCCTTCCCATGTGGGCCTTGTTTGTCATATTGTGAACCTGACTTTTGGAATGTTCCCTGAGATTGTATGTTGTTGTTCTACTTTTGTCTTACAAAATAAAAACTTTTGCAAGTAAATATTCTATTCCATTCAACACTGCCTTCTCCATAGGTGGATAGTTCTACTTTCCAAGAATGGCTATCATACAGTGGAGGAGGGAGCATAGCCACCCCAAAACAAAAGGTGTGCTACCAGCAGGATCATCAGGTGAAAATGAAAAGTAAAAAAAGTCTAAAAAAAAGAAAGTTTCCAAAGCTACCTCAGCTAAGAACTGGTAAGCTTCAATATATTTATTTTTTGTTTGTGGGTATAGATTATACACTTTCTGTTTAATTTATCCTAGTAGATTCCTTTTTGGAGTAAGGATGTCACGTTTGCTGGTAAGGGTGTATCCTGCCTTTACACTAACCATATTGTATGTCATTATCCCCTCGGCTGTGTGTAGTCCTAATGCAATGTAGGATCTACTATCATTAAGTTAGCATGTGACAGAAGCCATCCCGAATGTACTTCTAATGCCGAACAAGTAATGGAGTGCACAGTCTAAGGTTTTATCACAGTAGGCAAATTAAAAAAATTGGGAGCATGGCAGGAAATCCAGTAAAAGAAAAATTCTCTTTGCTTAACCACTTGCCGACCGCCCGCCACGGATATACTGCGGCAAGGTGGCTTGGCTGCACGAATCGCCGTACCCATACATCGCTCCATGGCGATTCATGAGAGGGGAAGCTGAACTGTGGGGCAGGCAGCCACGATTGCCACTGGGCACCCACAATCACTCTCCGGAGAGACAGAACGGCGATCTGCCATTATAAACACAGCAGACCCTTGTTTTCTCAGTAATCAACACAGAGCTCCTGTGTTCCTCCTATTTAGGAACACAGGTTACTGTGTTGATTCCATGAGCCCATCCCCCCTCACAGTTAGAAAAGTAGGCATTCATTTAACCCTTTGATCGCCCCTGGTGTTAACCCCTTCCCTGTCAGTGCCATTAGTACAGTAACAGTGCATATTTTTAGCACTGATTAATGTAGTAATGTCACTTGTCCCCCCAAAAGTGTCAAAAATGTCAGTTGATGTCCAATCTGTCGCAGTCATGCTAAAATCAATTGTAAAAAATAAATAAAAATGACATAAATCTTTCCCCTAGTTTGTAGACATGATAACTTTTGTGCAAACCAATCAATATACACTTATTGGGATTTTTTTGTTTTACCAAAAATATGTGACAGGATATAAATTGGCCTAAAATGATGAAAAAAAATGATTTTTAAATTGTTTTATTGGAAATGTTATATAGCAGAAAGTAAAAAATATTATTTTTTTAAAAAAAGTGTTGCCTTTTTTTGTTTATAGCGCAGAAAATCTTTACATTTTATTTGGATACAGCTTTGCATGACTACGCAATTGTCAGTCAAAGTAACGCAGTGCCAAATCGCAAAAAATGGCCTGGTCATTAACGGGGTAAAACCTTCCGGTCCTTAAGTGGTTAAGTGACAATTGCGCAGTCATGAAAAGCTGTACCCAAATAAAATTGATGTCTTTTTTTTTCCTACAAATAGAGCTTTCTTTTGGTGATATTTGATCCCCTTTGTGGTTTTTATTTTTTTGCACCGTAAACAAAAAAAGAGCGAACATTCTGAAAAAATAACATTATTCACTTTCTATTTTAAAACACAGCCAATAAAAAAAAAATTAAAAAAATCAAATTCTTTCATCATTTTAGGACAATATATATGTTGCCACATATTTTTGGTAAAAAAATCCTAATAAGTGTATATTGATTGGTTTGCGCAAAGGTTATCATGTCTACAAACTATGGGATAGATTTATTGGTTTATTTATTTATTTTTTCTTTACTAGTAATGGTAGCGATCAGCGATTATTAGCTGGACTGAGACATTGCGACAGACAGTTCGGACACCTAACTGATACTTTGTAATTTTTGAGGGGACCAGTGACATTACTACAGTAATCAGTGCTAAAAAATATGCCCTGTTTCTGTACTAATGACACTGGCAGGGGTGGAGTTAACAGCAGGGGAGATCAAAGGGTTAAGTATGTACCTGGGAGATGCTTTCTAACTGTGTGGGAGATGGACTCACTAGATGAACATAGAGATCTGTGTTCCTGAATAGCTAGAACACATTATCCCTGTGTTTATCTGTGACAGAACGCCGGTCTGCCTTTGTTTACATAGGTAGACCGGCATTCTGTCTCTATGGGGAGCGATCGCGAATGGTTGGCTCCCGCTGATTGGCTCCCCCCTGGTGCATGCCCCCACTGGCTATTACACAAAACGAAGTACAGGTATGTTGTTTCGCGTAATAGAGCCGAATGGTCAGCAAGTGGGCATACTGGTACAACTGGCATTGAATGTACTAACTGGTGAGTGCTACCCTGATCTAAACAACCCCCCAACATCTCACTGGTTACTAGAAAATATAGACACAAGCTGAGAACAATAATGGTGAAGGAAAATATACGGGGTCTTTCAGAGGGGTGGTGGAGGGTGGTAAAAACAGGCAGCTGAGCTGCTACCCAGCTGCCCACCAAAACTTAGAAAAAACAGCTGGACAGGGCAGTACACATGCCATGGACATTCTTTACTTCATGGTCACAGTGCTTTTAACTCAGGGTGAAGAGTTTGCCAGGTGTAGCACCTTTAAAACATGCCCATTTAGTTCAAACGGGATGCACTGCAACTCCAAGCTGACCATTTTTCTCACAGTTGCAGCACAGTTCTGCATTGTAAAATTGCAGTTTAGCAAATTAAAAATAAAGGTTAAAAGAAAACAGGTGTTGTGGAGGCAGCAATAGCATATCCTAGCTGCTGCTATACTGACTTCTAAATCACTTTTTAGAGGATGGAAAGCAGTATGGCTAATGTGAAAGAAAACAAAAAAATTCAAAAAGTGAGTGACCACAGCAAAGACCTACAGAGAGATTAAATATGGCAATAGTAAATGACAACATACAAGGCTTAACTAGGTTTAATATAAGCTTATACACCAGGATACAGAAAAAAATAAAGTATATTTAAGACATAGTTAGGAAAGGAAAGGGGCACTTAGATTCAAACTATAGAAGTCTTTAGCACAGAATAACATATAGCAGGCGGACAGTTTACTGAGCAGTTTCCTGACTATATTCAGTTTACAATGTTTCTGGATCTTGAAAAAACTTAAAAATAAAAGTCAGAGTAAGGCCCCTTTCACACGAACTTTCAGGTGGACTTCCATGTACTTCTATGGAGCAGCGGATGTCAGTGATGACATGTCCGCTGACACCCACTGCTCTCCAATCTGATGTGGTCAGTGAAATGAAGACAGATGGAAACCCTATTTTCAATCCGTCTGGAGGATCGGATTGGATAAAAAAGGACAGGTGGCCCGTTTTCATCTGATCTCCCATAGAGGAGGGCGGGGATCTAACAGCTCCGTCTCTCTCCAAAGTAAGGGGAGATGGACCTGTCATCTGCCTGCTCAGTGGGGATTGGCGGATCGATCCCCGCTGAGCAAAACTGAGTCCGCCGGGCGGAAAGCCCGTGTCAAAAGAACCCTAAAGGATTACTTGCCTATATATTTGTTTTAGATCAGAAATAGAAAAATCACTGAATCCAATCAATAAACTGACAGCCTAGCAACTAGCATTTGCAGAGGTCAAAATTTGGAAGAAGTTGGAACACTGAGCCAGAAGTAGAAAGCTACAAGCAAGTGAAAAAGGTGAACTGCAGGTTCTTGATAGCCTTGCCTGTTTTTTGTTTTCTACTTGTCAATCTTTCATATAAAAAGTCTATAAGCTCTCCAGTTAGTTAGAGAAAATGTAGCTTTGCACAAAACCATTGATCCTGAGGCAGTCAAGTAAAACTTTCCCCTGGGTGGAAATATAGGGGGGGGAGAGTAATACAGGGCAATACTTATTTTCAGAAAATACATCAGTCAAATAATGATATTGAATAGGCAACTCAAAAAAATAGAAAATACTTTGCACAGGCAACTGAAGACAAATTTGAAAGCAAAATACACCCATTGTATTAGCTATGGAGTGCTACTATAAAATAAGGGGTTGTGAGTGCAGAACAAGGGCATCTCTAAGACTATTGGAGCTGGGAAAAAATTAATAGGCAAAGCCTTGATAAAATTAGACTTTATCAAAAACCAGAAAAAGTTCATAAGATGCACTATATTTTCAAAAATATAATGACTAGGGTTGAGCGAACACGGACTGTATTGTTCGGGATTGTACCGGGCTTTTGGGTGTTCGGTACCCGGACACGGACCCGAACATTTTGCTGTATGTTGGGATACAGTCCATTGTTCGCTAATTTATTTAATGTCTTGGCGTGGTTTTAACAGCTGCAGGGCAGCCAATCAACAAGTGTTTAATTAGTGTGCCCTTAGGAGGCAACACAGCCATGCCTACTAATGGCATTGCTGTGATTGGTCAGTGCAGCATGTGACCCAGCCTCTATATAAGCTGGAGTCATGTAGCGCCTCACGTCACTCTGATCTAACTACTGTAGGGAGAGGTTCTTGATGCTGATGAGGGAGAGATTATTGTAGGGGCAGGCTGGAGATTGCTTTCAGGGAAAAAATAGGAAGAATCTTCCTTAATCAGACAGCGATCTACATCGATTTTATTGTGTGGGGGTGTAGTGCACAATTTTTTTGCCCTGACCTGAGCCCAGTGAGGAAGAGGGAGAAAAATAACCTTTTTATCAGCCTGTTAGGTTGACGGCGTGCGGCGTGCGGCATGCAACGTCCATGTAATGCAAGCTCAGTGCATATGTGTCTGCTTAATCTGGATTTTTTTTAAAAAAAACATTTTTTCCTTTATATTTTACTGTGACATACAGCGTTTAGACACTGCTTTTCTAATCTGCTATTCAAAAAGCACCAATTTAAGGGGAAAATAATTATTTTTCAGTTTTTAGGGAAAAATCATTATTTTTCAGTTTTTCATTCAAATGGTTTTTAATCAATAGCGGAATAGAACAACAACAGTATCCAACCTGTTAGGTGGGTGGCCTGCGGCGTGTAGTGGCCATGTAATGTAAGCTCAGTGCATATGTGTCTGCTTAATCTGGATTTAAAAAAAAAAAGTTTTATCCGTCATATTTTACTGTGACATACAGCGTTTAGACACTGCTGTTTTAATCTGCTATTCAAAAATCACCAATTTAAAGGGAACATTTTTTTTTTCATTCTTTCCTTCATATGTTACTGTGAGATAAAGCCTTTAGACACTGCTGTGTTCTAATCTGCTCTTCAAAAATCACCAATTAAAGGGAAAGATAAAAATTTTTCATTCATACGTTACTGTGAGTTACACCCTTTGGATACTGTTGTTCTATTCCGCTATTCAATAAACACCCATTTAGGGGAAAAAAAATTGCGGCCTAGTCTGCATATGTTACTGTGAGATACACCCGTTGGATACTGTTGTTCTATTCCGCTATTCAATAAACACCCATTTAGGGGAAAAAAATTTTGGCCTTGTCTGCATATGTTACTGTGAGATACACCCGTTGGATACTGTTGTTCTATTCCGCTTTTCAATAAAAATCCATTTAGGGAAAAAAAAAATTGTGGCCTAGTCTGCACATGTTACTGTGAGATACACCCGTTGTATACTGTTGTTCTATTCTGCTATTCAATAAACACCAATTTAGGGAAAAAAATAAAATTGCAGCCTAGTCTGCATATGTTACTGTGAGATACACCCATTGGATACTGTTGTTCTATTCCGCTTTTCAATAAAAACCCATTTAGGGAAAAAAAAATTAATTGCGGCCTAGTCTGCATATTTTACTGTGAGATACACCCGTTGTATACTGTTGATCTATTCCGCTATTCAATAAACACCCATTTAGGGAAAAAAAATACATTGCGTACTAGTCTGTATATGTTACTGTGAGACACGCGTTTTATACTGTTGTTCTATTCCGCTATTCAATAAACACCCATTTAGGGAAAAAATATTAAATTGCGGCCTAGTCTGTATCTGTACGTGTGAGATACACCCTTTTAGATACTGTTGTTCTATTCTGCTATTCAATAAACACCCATTTAGGGGAAAATTAATAATTTTGCAGCATTTGCTGATTATGCAGGGCGCTTCAGTTTGCCTCCTGTTGCTAACTCCTCCTACTCCGCTTCCTCATCCTCATCCTCTACCGCCTCCGCATCAGGAGCAGTGATCATTTCCAAGGCTTTCAGGGCAGTCATTCACAAGTGGCTCCGAGCGTGGGTTCCTGCACCCACGAACACAAGGGTAGAGTTCTGGAGGATGACGAGGTGGAGGATGAGGAGGAGGAGGAGATGGAGGAGGAGGAACCATGTTCACAGCAGGGTGGCACCCAGATAACAGATAACAACAGATACTACACTTGATCTTGAGGAGGAGGAGGTCGCCAACACAGCCAGGGCACCGCCAGCACCTCAGAAGGCAGGGTTAGCATGTATGAAATGTGTGGGAAAGCTTTGTTGGCACGCCACAACAACCAGGACCACCAGCTGTTTTTTTTTTTTTTTAAGCCTGTGGTGTGTGAACACACTCAGACTATCACCCGGTGGGTGCATAAAAAAGTGCACACCAAAAAAGTGAAACACAAAAAGTGCACAGGGTGTACACATGGTCCTTGACCCTGATCCCCCAGGGCGCAAGGCTCCTGACAGGGACTGGGGTACTTACACTGGCTAACCTGGCTGAAACCAGGCAGCCCCGTTCTTTAGGAGGTCTGCTGAAACAGACCACCCCAAGTACTAGATGGGGCTTTCCCGAAGAGAGACCCCATGAGAGAAGGCGAACCAAGCCAGAAGGCCATATATACCCCCTCCCAAAACTTTCAGGGACAGGCCCAAGGACCTACACCCTGCTAATCACACTGTGCAAAATAAAGTGTACCGCCACAATAAAAAACACAAAACGTGAGACACACAACACATAAAAGTGGGGAAAGGGATAGTGGAGAAGTGCAAGGTTAGTGCCACGTTGCAATACTATGGCAGGTCCTTCGGTCAGAAATAAAAAATTCCTCTGGTCCTGATTCCTGACCAAAAGGCCCGGCCCTAGAGGCAGGTGTGAAAAACGTGTGTAGGAAGTGCAGTGTCCTTGGTGCCATACTCATAGTGTTGCCATCCACCGTGAATTATAGCACCCCTGGACTGCCACTCCAGGGACACATACACCACAGGCTTTCAGAATCCCGGTCCCTGGCAAGACCAGTGCAGCCCTGTCCCTACCAGAAGGCCTCAGAACTTAGACAGCTTTGGGAGAGCCCGGCTCACAACCAGGGACACATACCTTTTGCAAGGCCAGACTTAACCCAGAAGGGGGAAAAAAAACCCTGCCGCCATCACCGTTCCTTGCCATATACCATATACCATATACCATATACAGTTCCTTACCATTCCTTACGTACTATACACGTACTGAATTACGGGTCTGCCCCCTTCAACTTCTGGGTCTCCAAATTGGGCACATGGCCTGAGCTTGCCCTTTACGCCTTGGAGGTGCTGGCCTGCCCTGCAGCCAGTGTATTATCTGAACGTGTATTTAGCACAGCTGGAGGCATATCACAGACAAGCGCAGCCACCTGTCCAGAGCCAATGTGGACAAGCTCACGTTCATTAAAATGAACCAGGCATGGATCCCACAGGACTTGTCCGTACCTTGTGCAGAATAGACATGTATACCGGCCTTACCCAGCCATTGTTGTATTTTTGATCTTTCTCATTCTTTTGGGGTGTACCCTAATTTAAAAAGAAATGTAATATTAAAAACAAAAACCAGTGTTGGCTACCTCATCCTCCTCCACCGCCACTTTCACCTACACCGTCACATCCACCGCCACTTCAACCTCCTACTCCATATGGGCCTCGTTCTCCTAGATCAAGATGATTATTTTTTTTTTTTATATTATTTTAAGTTATTTCCCTATCCACATTTGTTTGCAGAGCACTTGCCATGCTCTTAAAAAAATTTGCATCCGTTTGCAGCACTCTTGCCCTTTCCGTGTTTTTTTTAGAGCCATTTTAGTGCTCAAAAGTTCGGGTCACCATTGACTTCAATGGGGTTCGGGATCGGGGTAAAGTTCGGGTTAAGTTCAGGTCACAAACCCAGACTTTTTTTAAAGTTCGTCCGAACCCGCCGAACTCGGACATCCAGGTGTTCGCTCAACTCTAATAATAACACCTCCCTTGGAATTTCGCATCCAATTCGCATGACAGGGGATTCTGACCAGCTCTCAATGGAGCCAGTTCACATAGCTCTAGGGCGGCTGCAGAGCGAATTGCACAGGGGTCCTGTGCATCTTTGGCTCCATTTCAGGTCCGAATTCAGGCAAAAATGCTGTCAGCCACATCTAAATTAGGTCTGAACCCAGCCTAACATGCATATAATCTTTAATGGCATCCCAGTCTTAGTCCGTAGGGTTTAATATTGAGTTAACCCACCCTTTTCAGCTTCAGCAGCTTTAAATCTTCTGGGAAGGCTGTCCGCAATGTTTAGGAGTGTGTCTATGGGAATGTTTGACTATTTTTACAGAAGCACATTTGTGAGGTCAGGCATTGATAATGGATGAGAAGGCCTGGCTCGCAGTCTCTGCTCTAATTCATCCCAAAGGTGTTCTATCGGGTTGAGGTCAGGACTCTGCACAGGCCAGTTAAGTTCCTCCACCCCAAACTCGCTCATCCGTGTCTTTATGGACCTTGCTTTGTGTACTGGTCCAAATCATTAGGTGAAGGGGGGATTTTGGTTGGACTTTTCCCCTTAGTTTCAGTGAAGGAAATTCTTAAGGCATCAGTATACCAAGACATTCTGGACAATTTAATGCCCCAAACTTTGTGGGAACAGTTTGAGGATGGCCCCTACCTATTCCAACATGACTGCGCACCAGTGCACAAAGCAAGGTCCATAAAAACATGGAATGAGCGAGTTTGGGGGTGGAGGAACTTGACTGGCCTGCACCCAATTAAACACCTTTGGGATGAATTGAAAAAAAAGAGTTGATGCTGTTATAGTTTCAAAGGGTGGGCCAAATCAATATTGAACCCTACGGACTAAGACTGGGATGCCATTAAAGTTCAAGTGCGTCTAAAGGCAGGTGTCCCAATACTTTTCAAAATATAGTTTATATAGAAAGCAACTTATTATTTTGGAGACATATTATCTAAAAGTAGCACTTTAAACAGGGTAGTGACACTAAACATACTAATATGCTTAGTGACACTAAACATACTAATATGTTTAGCAAATAACAGTTCAATAAAATTAGCAGCCAACACCAAGTTTTCAAGCTGTTGTTACTGCAGATCAAAAGTCAGAGATGCTGCTTCCATTGTACCAGCTAACAACAGAGAAAATTATCCAATCCACTCATGCTAAAGTTTCACTGCAGCTTAAAGGAACAGGCTGTGATGGAATGCTCTCTTTCCATCTTGACATACAGTACTGTATTTGCTTATGAGAGTTTGATACCTCTGGTGTACATGGTTTCTTCTTTTGGAATAGAGGTAGCAGTGACACAATATTCATGATATAGAAACCAGCCAGGTGATCAGAGTTCCTCACTAAAAAATTGTTTGATGTGATCAATCATAATAGCTAATTTAAGCTGAAATCCAAATACAGTATAGTGAGACAAGGGGGTTCATTGTATCCTTTGAGGCACTGCAGAGATCCAAATGATATGTACTAAAAAAAAGGATTATTCCACAAACCAACTACTGTCCAGTGATAAAACCTTGCAATGTATTTCTTTACAGCACATTCCACATATCTGAGCAGCCTAAGAATGCACTCAGGAGTCAAAAACTAATCTACAGTATATTATCTACAGTATATTATAATACAAAAGGCCTGTGAAAGCAAATTAGGCATCTGTGGTTTGGTGGGCTGAAAAGACTTCTCTAAGACAGAAATGCAAATCATAAAGTCTAAACCTAATTTTCCATGTATATTTTTTGCTGTTCAGAGCCAGTTGAATTATGTTAAAGAGAAAAAAGCAAATTTCACACATGGCAAAATTGCTAAAATGATGCTGGCAATCAGAACCATTTTATGAAAGGAGAAAGTATGCTTTAAGTTTTGATGTCCAAGCTTTAATGTACTGTTAAGAAATCGGCGGAAGGGATCTTTGCAGACTAGATACAATGGACAAGGAAGCTTAGAGTTAGTAACATGATGGAATTAGGCCCTCATCAACTATAGACTTTGCAAATGCCCTAGCAGTAAAAAAGTGTGGGATTGAAAACTCCATAATACTGTTTGTGTTTTTTTTTTTCAGTGCCAACCAGCAACTAGTTGTATCGTGATTACATAATGATGGACAGGATGTCTGAGGCCATATGGAGAATGCACCAAACAAAACAAAATAGAAGAAGGGGGGAGAGAAGTATCAACAGAATGGAGCAGTAAAGTCTGACCCACAGTCAACAGTGAGAAACACAAATACACCACAACTGATTGACCATAAATTAGAAAAGTGCTGACTGCCCATCTAGATAAATTTATAGATAGATGCGAAAGGACAAATGTGTTGATTCATGCTCCATATATTTAATTCTATTATCTAACTGTCACAGTAATTGTGAAGATCATTCAGACTAACAACATTTTTTAATTGTTGAACCCAGAATGAGTTTCGGCAGGGCCCTATCTTTTTCAATGATCAATGCATTGTTTATTCAGAGATAACCTTCTGGACATCATATAGGAACAGCCCCTCAGAATGTTTTTTATTTCCTGTTTTTTGCAACATTCTCATTAAACACTATATTTTGTGGTGCATGAAATTCCAAAGTATCATCAGTTTCAGGAAATGTGCAATCACTCCTGGCACCAATAACCATTCCATGGTCAAAGTCACTTAAATCTCACACACACACACACACACAAATTAAATTAACTTACAGCACATGCCGGTGAAAAGCAGTTAGTTCTAAAGAGAGAAATACATTTTAAAAAGTTTGAAATACGTGCAGCTAAAACTTTAAACTGACTTTTCAGGTCATTCCAATGCCAGAACAGCTGAGACCTAGTTAAACTTTGTTGGTTAGCAAATAAGTGGTTTTAAGTCTTAGGAAGCCATTAGATTGTAAGTGATATTTACGTCTTCCTGCATTAGCAAGTCAGACATGTTACTTGGTCCTTTGCCCAGAAAGCGCTATAGACCAAAATATAGCTAATTGTTTTTAAATGATGAAAGAAAGTGATGTCTATTTAAGTTTCCTCTGGAGTAAACAATACATTTAATTGTTGTCTTCACTAATAAATCTGTACTCAGCACCATCAGAGACTGTTAGTATAGTAATATTTGCCTTGCATGTAAAGTAACCATTGGTCAAAAATAATTAAATTGTTAAAATATACTTTAAGACATTTTTTAATTAATATATTTTAAAATTATTTTACAGGTTTGCAGATATATTTTATATATTAGAAATATCTCCCCATAAATAGGTTGTGTCAGGTAGATAAAGTATATAGGTTAAATTTTATCCCTTAAATTGTATCAAAATAATGCTAATACAAATTGTGCAGGACACTTGATTAAAACAAAAACTTGCTAACATTTTTTAGAGGTCTATTCTTAAAAAAATTGTTTTGTCAATTTCTCATCATTTGAGCAAACGTAATAATTTTTATATTATGTGTGTATTATTTTATTTGTTGCCTTTCACAAGGCGAATATGACATTTCCTAACATTTATTTGATCCTAGGAGAAAAATAGCCATAAGAACATTTGATCATGAGAGCATATTTACCAACAGAGTTAATATCTTTACATCTGTGATTATCAAGGGAAATAATAAGGGAGATCTAAGCACTGTTTACAGCCCATGGAGAATTCTGTGCAAACTGCCAAATTAATGAGTGTTTGGTCGCTGAATCTCCAGTTGCAGTTTGAAGTGAAATACTTAGCAATTGTATAATTACCACTGCTAAATGTGACCACTTCCTCCTGATTGGTAGAGAACTGGCAACCACCAGCATCCTAAAAACGAGTAACTAATTTCCACCCAGCACATTCAGCTGTCAGCTGGGACCTCCTGACTGACAGGTCAGTGTAAACAAACCATGTCGATAGTGTAAAAGAAAAAAAAAAAGCAGCATTGGGGGGCGTGGTTTAAGCATGGCCGCGTGAAGACGTGCTCTATCGGAGCTCCCGGGCCGCGGCTTCTCTTTAGCATACCACAGCAGTTTACCCAGCCCTTTCGACAGTCTGCACTGGACCCACGGTCTCCTTGGATCTCAGGGATCCTCAGCGGGGGTGTCTCGCAGCATGGACCGCTCCCTGAGGGTTCTTCTGCCGGCGGCCTCCAAGCCAGACAAGGCCAAGGTGGTGCCGGCACGCCCTTCCTCCTCGACACAGCACCTGAACGATTTGGCAGTGGAGCGGAGGGACTTGCTGGAAGACAACCATCAGATGCCCCCATTCACTCGGCCGAGTGATCTGTCTCCCTGCTTTCCACGATCATTGTGTCTGAGCTCGAATGTGGAGGGGAGCTCTCAGGGCGTGGATCTCTCAGGCTCCCTTGTAGTCTTCACCTCCATGAGAAGCACTGAGGCATTTGCTCCTGCCTGTGTGCTCCCAATGACAGCTGCACATTGCACAGTGAGTACCGCTCCACCCGCTAGTCAGCCCTGTCTACCCTCCACAGCCGGATCAGGCCATATGGGCATTCCTGCAACAACTTCCCACAAGAGCTGACTTTGAATCCCTGGCCAACAGAGTGGAAAGCGCTCTGCGCGGGGAGATGTTGGGCCTCAAACAGGACATTACAGAGCTGGATGCCAGAGTAGCTGCTGTGACTCAGGACAGTGGGGCCACATCCCAAGCTGTCCAGGCTCTGCAATTCTCCCATACTGAGCTGTCTGACCAGATTACCAACTTGCAACTACTCCTGGATGATCTGGAGAATCACAGCCGGTGACAAAACATCAGACTCAGGGGGATCCAAGAATAGTTGGCCAGGGTGTACTCCGCTCAAAGGTGTCATCTCATCTATCTTTAACAGGTACCTGGACTGACCCCCCTGAGACGGACATTGTCATTGATAGGGTTCACAGGACCCTAGGTCCCCAATTCATAGCTGCTGACAGACCCAGAGATGTCTTATGCTGCCTTCATTCCTACAACCTTAAGGAAGAGATCCTACAACAGGCGTGGTGGGTTGACATCCTGGAATTCGATGGGGCCACAGTCCACCTGCTGCCTGACGTCTCCCACAAAACACTGCACATGCGCAGAACCCTTAAACCCCTGCTTAAGCGGCTCGGTAAACAAGGCCTCACTTATAAATGGGGTCACCCATTTCATGTGATAGTGAAAAGCGGCTCCAGGTCCTACCATCTACGCCACCCATCTGGCCTTCTGGACTTATTCAAGTTTGCAAACATGGAACCCATGCAGGTGCTGAATTGGTTGATGGCGATGGAGGCCCCTGAACCTCGACCAAGCACATCAAGGGATGGCCCTTGTGTGGATCGCAACAGCAAGCACCCCCGGAGGGGCAGACAAAGTAACTCTAGGAGGAACGCAACATAGAGAACCTGTTCTTGCCCACGCATGCTGAAGTCGTACATGGCTATTTGCTCTGCGCTTGGATGAGAGTCCTTAAGATCTTTCTGAAGCAATGTTCGTGCCTACCACAGTATGATGCTGTTCTTGGCCGGTATCTCCACTCATCATATTTGACTCACAGGATGCTTTGAACTACCAACGGAACCCCCCCCCCCAATCGGGGTGTGGGTGGTCCTCCAAAAGTAACAAAAACATTTTTTTTTCTTTTTCAGCCATGCTGGCTGCTGTCTGGGATTGGGTGCTAGCACATGCCAGTGGTGCCATGTCATTCCAATACTCTGAGAGGGACTCCCCCTTTTTTGTTTTTGTTTTTGCATCATACCTAATGATAGCTCCTTATCCTTGTACTGTTTATTATGCCTGCTGACTTATGAAGGCTGCACTATGTGATTGGTTTTTGAGTGGCGCTTTGGCTCGGTTTGGCTGGCACTGGGTTTGCGCCTCCCATTGGGGCATATAAATTCTTTCGGCACTGGAGTTCCTTCCCACTGCGAGAGTCTGGCCTTGGGGGAGGGCACAGTCCGATCCCATGGGGCCTCTATTACAATGTGCGGTCATGGGCCCGCAGGCACGTGCGTCCAAAGTTCCAGCTGAGCTGACCTTTCCTTGGTTTTATTATGGGTAAGGTACATCATCTTACCTTCCATGACTGTGGACCCAGTTAGAAAAATTTCTTGACTTCCAGTTCACATATTGGTTTGTCCTTTTCTGCTTTTGTCCAGTTGACTTGGTGTCTTCCCTACATTTTGGAAGTTACTTCATTTTGCTTGGCGCTATCGCCCACTGTTGCGCGGAGCCTGGGGACGCCATGGGTGGGTTCTGGCTCCTGGGCAATGTATTATACCGCAGGGAAGCTAAGTATCCGGGGTTCTGAGCCTAACCGTGCTTTGCCGCTTCCCCCCATTAGGCCATCTCTGCCCTGGTGGCAGACGACTATCTCCATAGAGATTCACTTGTAGTCTAATCCTTCCAATATTTATTTCTTGTCTCCTCTACCCTATTCTTTCTCTAGCCTTCCCTTTCCATATTCTTTCTGTCTAGTCTTCCCCCTCTGCTCTCTCTCCCCTCCCCCCTCCTTTTTTTTGTTTTCCTTCACATAGAACTAGTGTCTGTCCCCTGCAGTGAAGGGAATCATGGCTGTGAAGGTCCTTTCTTGGAATATTAAGGATCTGAACTCTCTTGAGAAGTGGACCAGTTGCCTGTTTGAACTATGGCACTAGAGGGCCCAAGTCGTCTTTTTACAGGAGACTCATTTTAGGGGTGATAAGATCCCGAAATTTTGCAACAAAAGGTTTCCTATGGTCTATCATAGTCCTTCCCCATCCTCCAAATCCAAGGGAACTAGTATCTCTTGTCGAGTTCTCTCCCCTGGCAATTCATGAACATCCTTTAAGATCAAGAGGGCCATTTCCTCTTGCTTAAGGGCAAGATATACAACCATGCGGTCACTTTAGCTACTGTTTATCTACCCAATAGTAACCAACTTCCTGCCTTGGAGAAGTTCCTTACTGCCTTGGATTCCTTGCTCAAAGGGAACCTTGATCTTAGGGGGGTCTTTAACCTATGCCTGGACCCTCAGGATGATTCCTCCTTTGGTGCCACTTCTGTAACTAGGGGTCTGCGACACTGCCTTCAAGACTTACTCCACTCTCACCAATTGGTACACATTTGGAGGATTCTCCACCCCCGTGAGCGGGACTATACCTTTTACTCTGCGGTGCATGACTGTTACTCCAGGATCGATTTCTTCCTGCTTAAACACTCATCCATTTCGTTGATCTCCCGAGCTTAGAAAGGACACATTGCCTTGTCAGACCATGCTCCGATTGTGTTGGAACTGAATCTACAAAATCCCCAACCTAAAACTCCTACCTGGTGGCTGAATGAAGCTCTGCTGCAGGATCCTGCCATAGCCGCAGATGTCCTTGCAAAATTGCAGGCATTCTTTGCCACCAATTCGGATTTGGTAGATAACCCCCTCTCGGTCTGGGCGTTTCACAAATGTGTTATCAGGGGGATCCTGATTAAACATGGCCATTTTGTTAAGCAGAAGAAGCAGAAAGATCTCTCAGAGCTACTGTCACAACTCCAAAACAATAAGGTGATACCACCCTTCTCCTGCACTTAGAATCCAAACTCCCCGACCACACTCCCCACGGGTCTCACAACTGGCGTCTCAGATGGCTAAGGTCTTGCTGCCCAAAATGGACTGGGGTAGTCCAACAGTACTAGAGGCAAAGAGAAACAAAGAAAGGGCGCACCGACCTAGCGCATTATCCTCATTAATAGGCTTTATTCATGCAAAATATAAAATGGCTACTCACAAACATAGGTGAAAAAAGATCATATCAAGCTCAGTTGCTCCAATATCAGGAGTAGTCCATAAGTTAGTCCATAATCCGATGAGATGACATCTGACGCGTTTCGAGGCTCAGGTGGCTCTGAGGAAGAGGCTGAGCCTCGAAACGCGTCAGCCGTCATCTCATCATGCATCTCATCTGCATGAATAAAGCCTATTAATGAGGATAATGCGCTAGGTCGGTGCGCCCTTTCTTTGTTTCTCTTTGCCTCTACTACTGTCACAACTCCATGTGCGGGAGGATAGACATAAGGCTGGTTCGAACATGACCATAGCCGTGGAGCTGCTGAAGGTGCAGGAAGTTATCCGAGAACACTACCTCTATGAAGCAAAATTTGTTTTGGTGAGGGCTCGGCGGTCCTTTTATGAATACGATGACAAGTGCAGCCGTCTGCTCACCAATGCCTTATGGGCTTGGAGGTCCTCGACCTTTGTGTCTGCCTTGTCTACTCCATCTGGTTCAAAGATAAATTCTACACTGGATTTAGTGAAAGCTTTTCATTATTTCTATTTCTCACTTTACAACATTGGCTGCTCACCGCCTTCGCCCTCGGACCCCCCACTCTCCCCAGACATGGTCTCTTACCTTAGAGAGGATAACCTCCCTACTCTCACCAAGGATGAGATAAAGGCCCTTTATCAGCCCATCTCGGTAGAGGAGTTCGGTGCCGCAATTGTGTCCACCCTGCTATGCAAAGCTCCTGGACCTGATGGCCTCTTGGGGGTCTATTATAAGAATTTTCAGGATATCCTCGCTCCTCATTTCACTAAAGCCTTTAACGCCATCACTGACGACAAACTGGTCCCCTAGACATGCTAAGAGCCAACATAGCTGTTCTTCCCAAACCTGACAAGGATCCCCTCTTGTGTGGGAGTTATAGACTAATCTCTCTGCTCAATTGTGACATCAAGCTCTTTTTTAAGATCCTAGCAACGAGACTGGCTGCGTTGATGCCTCGCATCATTTCCTTAGATCAGGTTGGTTTTATTCAAATGCGTGAGGCCCGTGACAACACCAATACGAACTCTTAACATCTTCGAGGGGGCACAGAGGTCTCACACTCCACTTTTACTTTTGTCTACAGATGCCGAGAAGGCGTTTGATCGGGTGAGCT
>NC_138769.1:533929653-534427153 GCF_965119305.1 Pelophylax lessonae | reverse complement strand
CCACTGTCACTGGTTGCTTGCACCCACTGCATCCCTAGGAAACTCTGACATCTTCAGAAATGGCGGCCACATAACTGAAGAAGTGGGGATAGCAGTAACCTCACTAGCCAAATATGGCCACTGACCATTTTCAGCCTGTTTTTTGATAATCCCCCCCCCCCACCCACGGGTTTCAACAACCACCAGCCATGGATGTTGGGAAGATGCTCTTATCCTCATCAACAAAACACCCCGCATGTTGAGGGCATGTGGCCTGGTATGGTTCAGGAGGGGGGTCGCACACTCATACCCCCTTTGGCCAGCCAGGCTGCATAGTTCATGGGAACCCCATATGTTTGTTTGTTTGTTTGTTTGTTTGTTTGTTTTAGTGAGGTACCTCCTTAAAATCTGTGCCAGACTCAAAGTTTCTGGTATGCATTACTTAGGTACTGTATCAACCTACGTTGTTCACCTGTCCGAGTTCGCATAGTTCTTATGGTCCGTCCTACATACAATAAATCACACGGACATCTCATGTACACCACATACAGATGGTAGTCCGTCCATGTTTAATAAATTGGCAAGCGATAAACATGGACGTACTACCATCTGTGATGGGACAGGCAAAGAATATCAGATTAAGCAGTTCATTACATGCTCCACCGAGTATGTGGTGTACGTTTTGAGATCTCCGTGTAATTTATTGTATGTAGGACGGACCATAAGAACTTTGCGAACTCGGATAGGTGAACATTGTAGGTTGATCCACAAAGGGTGTGATAAACATAGCGTTCCCCGCCACTTCCTACAAGTTCATAAAAAAGATTTTAAGGCGCTTGAGGTAATGGCTATAGAATCTGTCCCTAAAGGTACCTTGACTGATAATGAGAGAATCTCCCTCTTATGAAAGAGGGAGACTTTTTGGATATTTAAATTTGGGTCTTTGGCCCCTGGGGGCTTGAATGAGGAGTTGGAGGTACATACAATAGTTTAATTAGTCTGTGCGTTCTTTGTTTATTGGACATGTTTATATTTATTTTTATTTTTATTTTTTTCTGCATTTCTCATTTTTTTCTATCTTTCAATTTTGTTGTTTTTCCTTAATACATAATCTATATGCCCACATTACTATGATCAACTGTTTATGCAATAGCAATTGGTTTTACTCATGTTGGTTTCTGCAATTGCTGTAGAGTGTATGTTGCCCTGGTTGCTGTTCTCTCCGTGACTTTGACAAAGCACTGAAGTGCGAAACATGTCGTCACGGCAACCTTGATGCTTTCCAGCTTGGTCCTGACGCTTGCTGACGTCACTTCCGGTTAGCGGCTTCCGCTGTCGTCACTTCCGGTCGGCGGTTCCGCGTTCTGGGCTACACTGCTCCGGTGTGAGCAGCTGCATATCAGGTGGGAGGAAGCCACGCTACCCTTACTGACTGGTCCGGTATGTTCTTGGTATATCAGATTCCATCTCCCTCCTGCCTGGTCCTCTGATGTCAACATCTACATAGTTTGGTACACCCAGTGGCTCTGTCATCTTGTGACCTCTCAGCAACGCCAGCAGATCTGGTTTGGAATTATTTTTTATATGTTTTATTCATCACTATGCTTTTCAAATAAACTTTCCAAGGTTTTTTACAAATACAGACTGGGTTATATTGTAGACTATGTACCGTTGGATAGCGCTGTTACTGACTTATGCTGTTTCAGCATTGTTTAGCAGCAGCACCATATGGTAATTTTATTTCTGGGAGTGAGAGACATCACAGGTTAGCGCTGGAATTCTCTTTGGGGTCTGGTCTTCATTATTTCTTTGCTTTCTGATAGAGCCCTGATCTAGGCAAACCCTCTATAGGTGATGCAAAAACCCATTGTCCTGAGTTACCCAGAGTTTGTGGCTTCCTTTAAAAGGGTATTTGACATTCCCGCTCACTCCACTTCTGCTGCCAAGGGCCTCATGTCCATCAAGCAGAGTACGAAAACTGTTTCTGATTACGCCATTGAATTCAGTACCCTGGTAGCAGAGGTTGCTTGGAACAATGAGGCCCTCATGGCTGCTTTTTCTCATGGTCTCTCAGATAATATTAAAAATAGGATAGCAGCTGGAGACATACCTTAGAATATGTAGAAGTCCTTTAGGAGCACTTGCGGAAGCTTCCTGTATGTTTGGCTCTGAGCTTTACATGCCCAGCCTTGCCTCCTTCACCGCCTATGCCTCCCGGTACTAAGTCCACCAGTGAAGTAGAACCCATGCAGTTTTGCTTCACACGTGTCTCTGCAGAGGAGAGGGCCTTTAGGAGGAGGAAGAGACTGTGCCTTTATTGTGGCCAGGCAGGTCACGTTTTGAAGTGTTGTCCTACCTGTCCAGGAAATGCATGCACCTAAGGTCCTGTTGGCGACAGACCTTAGGTGGCATTTTTGCGTCCCCAGTTATCTTGAAGGATAAGCTTCTAGTTCTAGTTACCCTTTCTTGGTCTGAGTTGTCCATCAATACACAGGCTCTAATCGATTCTGGGACTGCAGACCTGATCATAGATAGTGCCTTTGTGTCTAAGCACTCAATTCCACTACAGCTTTGTGTCACTCCACTTGCCATTGAGGCTATTGATGGGAGACCTTTACAGTCTGCCCATGTACCTCATGAGACTGCTCCATTGATCATGGCCTTAGGGGCTCTGCACCATGAGATAATCCAATTTCAAGTAATTTCCTTGCCTCATTCTCGGTGTTCATTGGTTCCTCAGTTACAGAGGCACAACCCCTCTTTTGATTGGCATCGTGCTGAGGTTCTTTCCCTGGTCGCCACAATGCAGTAAGACATGTTTTTAGAAAGTGGATAAGGTCTTGTGCACCTCTTCCCTCTCCTCCTTGCCAGAGGAGTACCGCAAATTTAGTGATCTCTTTGACAAAGGTCAAGCCGGTAGTTTTCCTCCACACCGGTCATTTGATTGTGCAATTGACCTTCAACCTGGTGCCATGCCTCCTCGTGGCCGGGTCTACCCTTTGTCTGTCTCGGAGGATAAAACCATGGAGGACTATTATGCTGATTCACTTTCTCGAGGATTCATCTGCAAGTCCTCATCTCCTGCCAGTGCTGGCTTCTTCTTTGTGAAAAAGGAGTGGTGAACTGAAACCGTGTATCAATTATAGGGATCCTAATCGCATTATGAATAACAACGTTTATCCGATTCCATTGATTACGGAATTATTTGACCGCCTCAAGGGAGCCACGATTTTCACTAAGCTCGATTTGAGGGGGGCATCCAATCTTGTGAGGATGAAGGAAGGCGACAAAAAGAAAACTGTGTTTAATACCAGGACTGGACATTACGAGTACTTTGTAATGCCTTTTGGTCTCTGCAATGCCCCTGCAGTTTTTCACGATATCCTCTGAGATATGTTGCAGCAATGTGTAGTGGTTTATCCTGACAATATTCTCATATATTCAAAGTCCCTAGAGAGCCACCACACAGATGTCTCCCATGTGCTACAGAGGATGAGAAAGGTACGTAGGTCTACATCAGCTACAAAGTTTTCTTGGCTTTGCCATTTATTATCAAAAATTATTTGTGACTTCACTTCTCTGGTCAAACCCCTGACTGATATTACTAGGAAGGACAGCAATCCACAGAATTGGTCTCCTTATTCCATTAAAGCCTTTGAGTCTCTCAAGGCTGCCTTTGTTTCAGCTCCTGGGCTGAGGTAAGAAACTAACATTGTTGTCAGAGGCTAAACGCTTATCTCCCAGAAGGGCACGCTGGGCACTTTTTCTGTCAAGCTTTAATTACATAGTCTCATTCTTACCCGGTACTAAGAATGTAAGGGCTAATGCATTGTCATGACAGCTTTCCTCCTCCTCCAAGATGGAGTCGGTGCCTAGTCCTGGGATACCTCCAGATCGCATTCTAGCCACTATTCATACTAGTCTCACTTCACCTTTGGGTGACAGAATTCTTGCTGCTCAGATCCATTATTTGCCTTAAAAACCTTGTGACTGCTGCTTTGTCCCTGAGAATCTCCATACTGCTTTGCTCCAGACATACCATTCTCCCAAGGCAGCTGGTCTGCCTGGGAAGAATCAGCTCATCTGGTCTATTTCTCAACAATTTTGGTGGCCTAGTCTGCGCTAAAGTAACCGCCTTCATAGCCGCTTGTTCCCATGTGTGCTCAGAGTAAGACACCACAACACCTTCCTACAACCCATACCCAATGGAGAGAGGCATTGGACCCACTTGTCTATGGATTTTATTGTGGAGTTACCTAATTCCCAGGTCAACACAGTTATTCTTATGGTGGTTGACCGGTTCTTAAAGATGTCTCATTGTATTCCACTTAAGAAGTTGCCTACATCCAAAGAACTGGCATCCATTTTTGCTCAGAAGATCTTTGGGTTACATGGGCTACCCAAGGTTATCATCTTGGACAGGGGTAGCCAGTTTGTGTCAAGGTTTTGGCAAGATTTTTGTGCACAGTTTGGAATCCAGCTTTCCTTCTCCTCGGCGTATCAATCACAGACCAATGGGGCCTCAGAACAAGCCAACCAAGCCTTAGAGCAGTTCCTACATTGCTATATTTCTGACCACCATAACAACTGGCCAGAACTCTTACCTTGGGTGGAGTTTGCTCACAATAGTGCCCGATTGTCTCTGTTCATGATGAATTATGGTTTCCAGCCATCCATGTTACCTGGCACATTTGTTTCTCAAATAATTGCTGTATTAGAGGAGCATCTCCATGATCTCCGTTCCACTTGGGTACAGGTCCAAGAGTCCTTGCGACATGCCAGTGATAGGTACAGACCCCATGATGACCGCCGACGCCTACCTGCGCCTTCCTACCAGGTTGGAAAGACTGTCATCTCATAACCTCCAACTCCTTGTTCCCTCACTGAAACTGGCACCGTGGTATATTGGACATTTCTGTATTCTACCTAGGATCAACTCATGACAGCTTTCCTCCTCCTCCAAGATGGAGTCGGTGCCTACTCCTGTGATACCTCCAGATCGCATTCTAGCCACTATTCATACTAGTCTCACTTCACCTTTGGGTGACAGAATTCTTGCTGCTCAGATCCATTATTTGCCTTAAAAACTTTGTGACTGCTGCTTTGTCCCTGAGAATCTCCATACTGCTTTGCTCCAGACATACCATTCTCCCAAGGCAGCTGGTCCGCCTGGGAAGAATCAGCTCATCTGGTCTATTTCTCAACAATTTTGGTGGCCTAGTCTCTACGCTAAAGTAACCGCCTTCGTAGCCGCTTGTTCCCATGTGTGCTCAGAGTAAGACACCACAACACCTTCCTACAACCCACACCCAATGGAGAGAGGCATTGGAGCCACTTGTCTATGCATTTTATTGTGGAGTTGCCTACATCCAAAGAACTGGCATCCATTTTTGTGCACAGTTGGGAATTCAGCTTTTCTTCTCCTCGGCGTATCAATCACAGTCCAATGGGGCCTCAGAACAAACCAACCAAGCCTTAGAGCAGTTCCTACATTGCTATATTTCTGACCATCATAACAACTGGCCAGAACTCTTACCTTGGGTGGAGTTTGCTCACAATAGTGCCCGATTGTCTCTGTTCATGATGAATTATAGTTTCCAGCCATCCATGTTGCCTGGCACATTTGTTTCTCAAATAATTTCTGCATTAGAGGAGCATCTCCATGATCTCCGTTCCACTTGGGTACAGAGTCCTTGCGACATGCCAGTGATAGGTACAGACCCCATGATGACCGCTGACGCCTACCTGTGTCTTCCTACCAGGTTGGAGAGACTGTCATCTCATAACCTCCAAACCCATGTTCCCTCACTGAAACTGGCACCACGGTATATTGGACATTTCTGTATTCTACCTAGGATCAACTCAGTGGCTTACACATTAGACTTCCTTCTAACATGCATATTTCAAATGTATTTCATGTTCTCTTAAAACCTTTAGTCTACCGCTTTTCCACCACCTGATTTCTGGTTTCCTGATCACTGGCTCGTCTGACTTCCCACTTTGGCTTCCGACCCCTGGCTTATGTTTTTAATATGTTTATTATTCTGTACCATTTTTTTCCATTACATTAAAGGTGTGATTTTTACTGCATTTTCTGCCTTCGTCTGATTCATGGTTCCTGACAGAAAGGCGTCAACCTCTTCAGCAATTATCAATTGATAGTATATATGGCCTATATTCCTTGATATAGACTTGCTCCCTCATGGTTTTAACATATTTTAATGCTTTGTAATAAATTTCATATATTTTTACAACTTGATGTGATCATCCTTTCTGGAACTTTTAAAGACTGAAATATACATTTTTTTAAATAGGAATTCTAATTGATGTAGTACGCTCATAATAGCCAACTCTCCCTTTTTGTCAACAACATCAGTGAGACAGGATGTCATCCAGATGCAGCTTGCAGAGGATTTGAGGGAGTAGCCACCCTATCCCACCAGATGGCAGAGCTCCACATATGCAAGGCACTGTTAACACCCAGTCAGCTTTCAGAGCTCAGCTGTGTGGGTCTTTTTCAGCACATGTGCCATAGATCACACTATAGCAATTTCAGTCTCTGACTAATGCATATTAGGTATATTTCACCAAGAAATGTTAAGTGAAGCTTTATTTTTGCAGAGCCACTTTAAACCTTGTCATACTATAACATAATCTCTTATAGTTTATTAGGATGCATTTTGGGCAGGGAGTAGGCATTTATGAGGAAGAAATAAGAAATTAAAGTAATATTATGGAAATTGAACAGATTTGATGCTATTGATGATGCTGGTAACGCTATCTAATTGATGGAGAGATACGTGTGAAAGAAAGCGAAGTCCAGGCTAATTTTAGTGGGAGTTTATATGTTATGTCGTTTTTTTTCCCTACCCCGGTTGGGATTGTTTTATTCTCTATTTCATTTGCCTTTTCTGCAAACCCTATCTCCCCCCACCCCCATCCTTAATCTCCCAGAGTTGCACCTAACACTAATCGTCCACCACTAGCCCCTTCGGTTTGGTGATAACACACTTATAATGGGTAAGATCTTTTCGGCCCCACTCCCACCATGAAGATCATTTTATGGAATGTAAAAGGGATCTGCTTCTACCACAAGATGATAGCAGTGCTCAGACATTTAAAACAACTTAAAGCAGATTTTGCTCTCCTCCAGGAGACACATCTCCCCACGGAGCATGTGTTCTCCCACCTATACCCTTTTCTCCATCTCCCTATTATGATAGGGTAATGGATAATCTAGAAGACAATTCGGCGAGTAAACCTCAATCACCCCCTCCTCTCCAACCTCCAGCTACCATCACTTTGCTGATGCCCTTCAGCTCATCAACATCTGGCATCTCACTCATCCAGAAGGCACAGAATATACTTTTTACTCACCACCCCACCACTCTTTGTCTAGAATAGATTGCTTGTTTTGCACCTCAAAGCTCTTACAAACTTTAGAATTGCTTATACATGACACTGCATTCTCAGAGGAGACAAGGTCGCAGAGGTGGCAAGGACCTGGCCACTACTCCCAATAAGACATCTGTGGGGGGTGTGGGTGCATGGCCCTAAATGCAGACAGTGTGAGTGCAGAGACATGCACCCACACCCCCACCTATAAGAATGTCATATTGAGAACAGCAGTCATGTCAGTACATCCCAATTTACATCAATGGGACAGCCTGCACAGGGATGTACAAAGCAACTGTGCATCTCCATGTGGGTATACATGGCCCTTGCATGGAGTACACATTGATATCCCCAGTGTGAATAAATCAAACAAAAAAACAGTAAAACAGGGATATCGCAGGGGAATAATAGCCTCACCTACTCACCCCTACACAAAGTGTGGGGGTGTGGGATTTCCAAAATTGAGTTACCAGTAACAAAAAGAATAGCAAAAGGAGCTATGAAAAAGTAGGGAATCAACCCAGGCGGTATTAGGCTTAAAAAATGAATTACTTTATTGAAAGAAGTATAAAAAATTGACACAAAAAATTGACCGGCAATCTTTCTCTGATGTGCAAGCAGGCTAGTACGCCCGGTTTGCCCTGTGTTCCACACAAGCCTGCTTGCAAAGCGGAGAGAGATTGCCGGTACTGCCTGAAAGCTCCGGATCAGCTGACTGCAATTTTGCTGGGCTATCTCATCCAGGGCTTATGCAGGCTTTTGCCTCCAAAAAATTTACAGTAACTGCTTCTCCATAGGAGGCTTCATGACTAGGGCTGAGCGGACACCTAGATGTCCGTGTTCGACGGGTTCGGCCGAACTTTAAAAAAAAGTCCGGGTCCGTGTCCCGGACTTTTACCGAACCTTTCCCGGACACCGAACCCCATTAAAGTCAATGGGGACCCGAACTTTAAGGCACTAAAATGGCTCTAAAACACCAAAGGAAAGGGCTAGAGTGCTGCAAATGGCAGTAAAATGTAATTAAGAGCATGGCAAGTGCTCTGCAAACAAATGTGGATAGGGAAATAACTTAAAACAAAAAAAAAAACAGAAAAATAAAACAATGTTCATCTCTGAAGGACGAGGCCCATATGGAGTAGGAGGGAGGTTGAGGTGGTGGTGGATGTGGCGGTGACATAGGCGTGCGCACAGGGTGTGCCGGGTGTGCCTGGGCACACCCTAATCACCTAGGGCACATAGCATTGCCAGTGAGGAGATGGGAAAGATCTCCCTCGGACCTGCTCTGCTCTATTTCTCTTTGCCAGCAGGGAGAGTAATGTATCGGGGCCATGTACCTGTAGGCAAACACATGCATGTGTATTTCAACTTTGGGGTGCACACCTTAATGCAATAGGCTTTGTGCTAAGGGGCCTGGAGCTGCAGCTCCAATAGCCCCTACGTTAATCTGGCCCTGAGGAGGAGGACGAGGTAGCCAATGTGCTTCTTTTCACAAATTTTAAATGAGGGTACACCCCAAAAGAGTGAGAAAGAGCAAAAATGGAACAATGGGTGGGTAAGGTCGGTATCCATTGCTATTCTGCATAAGGTACGGAAAAGTCCCGTGGGATCCATGCCTGGTTCATTTTAATGAACGTGAGCTTGTCCACATTGTCTCTGGACAGGCGGCTGCGCTTGTCTGTTATAACACCCCCAGCCGTGCTAAATACCCGTTCAAATAATACACTGGCTGCAGGGCACGCCAGCACCTCCAAGGCATAAAGGGCAAGCTCAGGCCATGTGCCCAATTTGGAGACCCAGAAGTTGAAGGGGGCAGACCCGTCATTCACTACATGTAGGCGTGTGCACACATACTGCTCCACCATGTTGGTAAAATGCTGCCTCCTGCTAAGACGTTCCATCTGAGCTGCTGGTGCTGCTGTTTGTTGTGGCGTGCTGACAAAGCTTTTCCACATTTCGGCCATGCTAACCCTTCCTTCTGAGGTGCTGGCGGTGCCCTGGTTGCGTTGGCGACCTCCTCCTCCTCCTCCTCCTCTGCTTTGTGCTTCCACTGCGGCCCCGCTGTCAGATGGGAGTGCCAGCAGCATGGCGTCCACCAGCGTGCGCTTGTACTCGCGCATCTTGCGATCGCGCTCCAGTGAGTGAATTAAGGACGGTACGTTGTCCTTGTAACGGGGATCCAGCAGCGTGGCCACCCAGTAATCAGCACAAGTTAGAATGTGGGCAACTCGGCGGTCGTTGTGGAGACACTGCAGCATGTAATCGCTTATGTGTGCCAGGCTGCCCAGAGGCAACGAAAGGCTGTCCTCTGTGGAAGGTGTATCGTCCGTGTCCTCTGTATCCCCCCAGCCACGCACCAGTGATGGCCATGAGCTGGCCTGGGTGCCACCCTGCTGTGAACATGGTTCCATCTCCTCCTCCAGCTCCTCCTCCTCCTCATCCTCCTCATCCTCCAGAACTGTGCCCCTGCTGGACAATTGTGTCCCTGGCGTTTGTATGTGCAGGAACCCACCCTCGGAGCCCCTTGCGAATGACTGCCCTGAAAGCCTTGGAAATGTTACCTCTTCATCCTCCTCCTCCTCCTCATCCTGTGCCACATCCTCTTCCATCATCGCCCGAATTGTTTTTTCAAGGAGGCATAGAAGTGGGATAGTTAAGCTGAGAACGGCATCATTGCCACTGGCCATGTTGGTGGAGTACTCAAAACAGCGCAACAAGGCACACAGGTCTTGCATGGAGGCCCAGTTATTGGTGGTGAAGTGGTGCTGTTCCGCAGAGCGACTCAAGCGTGCGTACTGCAGCTGAAACTCCACTATGGCCTGCTGCTGCTCGCACAGTCTTTCCAGCATGTGCAAGGTGGAGTTCCACCTTGTGGGCACGTCACATATGAGGCGGTGAGCGGGAAGGCCGAAGTTACGCTGCAGCGCTGCCAGGCGAGCAGCAGCAGGGTGAGAACGCCGAAAGTGCGCACAAACTGCCCGCACTTTCTGCAGCAGCTCTGACATATTGGGGTAGTTTTTAAGGAACCTCTGCACCACCAAATTCAGCACATGCGCCAGGCAAGGGATGTGCGTCAAACCGGCTAGGCCCAGAGCTGCTGTGAGATTTCGCCCATTATCGCACACCACCAGGCCGGGCTTGAGGCTCGCTGGCAGCAACCACTCATTCGTCTGCTGTTCCATGCTCCTCCACAACTCCTGCGCGGTGTGTGGTTTGTCCCCCAAACAGGCAAGTTGTAAAACTGCCTGCTGTCGTTTACCCCTGGTCGTGCGGAAGTTGGTGGTGAAGGTGTTACGCTGTCCGGATGAGGAGGCGGTAGAGGATGAGGAAGCGGAGTAGGAGGAGTTAGGAACAGGAGGCAAACTGAAGCGCCCTGCAATCCTCGGTGGTGGAAGGACATGCGCCAAATTGCTATCCGCCTCAGGCCCATCCGCCACTGCATTTACCCAGTGTGCCGTTAGGGAGATATAACGCCCCTGACCGTGCTTACTGGTCCACGTATCGGTAGTTAGGTGGACCTTGGCACAGATGGCATTGCGCAGTGCACACCTGATTTTTTCCCCCACTTGGTTGTGCAGGGAAGGGATGGCTTGCCTGGAAAAGTAGTGGCGGCTGGGCACAACGTACTGTGGGACAGCCACCGACATAAGGTTTTTAAAACTGTGCGTCTCCACCAGACGGAATGACAGCATTTCAAAGGCCAATCATTTTGAAATGCTGGCATTCAGGGCCAGGGATCGCGGGTGGGTAGGGGGGTACTTCCTCTTCCTCTCAAGTGTTTGGGAGATGGAAAGCTGAACGCTTCCACGGGACATTGTGGAGATGGTTGTTGGTGACCCAGGTGGTGGTGTTGCTGACAGATCGTCTGTTTGCGGGGTGGCAGGTGCCGGTATCACTACAGATGTGGCTGGAGCGGCCGAGACTGCAGCAGAAGAGGAAGCAGGATGAGCCAGAGACGTTTCTTGGTTTTGAAGGTGTGTACTCCACTGCAGCTCGTGCTTTGCACTTAGATGCCTGATCATGCAGGTTGTGCTCAGGTTGAGAAGGTTTATGCCTCGCTTCAAGCTCTGATTGCACAGGGTGCAAACCACTCGTGTCCTGTCATCAGCACATTTTCTAAAGAACTTCCACGCTAGAGAACTCCTTTGAGCTGACTTTGGTGCGCTCGTTCCCTTGCTGCGTTGGGCAGTAGCGGGCGTAGTGTCTAGGGCACGGCCGCTCCGCTTCTGCACCCTGCTCCCTCTTCTGCTGTGCTGGTGGCTCTGTGCGACCACCGCCTCTTCCTCCAAACCACTCAGGTCACCTGCATGACGTTCATTCCATGTGGGGTCGAGGACCTCATCGTCCTCCACATCATCTTCCATCCAGTCTTCACCCCTGCCCTCCTTGTCGGTCTCCACAATGCTGAACGCCGCAGCAGTTGGCACCTGCGTTTCGTCATCATCGGAGACGTGCTGCGATGGTCCTTGCATGTACTCATCTTGAGAAATAAGTGGTTGGGCATCGCTGCACTCAATCTCTTCCACTTCTGGGGCAGGGCTAGGTGGATGGCCCTGGGAAACCCTGCTGACAGAGTCATCAAAAAGAAGAAGAGACTGCTGTATGGCTTGGGGCTCAGACTGCTTGCCTGATTTGCAAGGGGGTGAGGTGAAAGACGGTTGGACATCGGCTGCAGGTGCCAACTGTGACCTTTCTGCAGTAGACTGGGTGGGAGACAATGTGAAGGAACTGGAGGCACTGTCAGCAGCAAACCAATCTACTATCGCCTCCACTTGTTCTGGCCTCATCACTTCTAGAGGCGTATGATGCCCTACCAAATACTGATGCAGGTTCTGTCGCCTACTCACACTTGAGGAAGGTGTTTCACTTGTGCGTGTAGCTGGCACAGATCGACCACGTCCTCTCCTTGCAACAGGAGCTCTACCAGCAGCACCACGACCCAGGCCACGGCCCTTATTTGACGGTCTCCTCATATTTCTGTAATTTAAGATCTTGCCCTAGAAAGGTTTTTATTGAATAGCGGAATAGGAAATATGATCCAAAAAAGTGTATGTATCTCACACGTACACAACCACACTAGGCCCCAATTACTATTGTTTCTACCCCTAAAAGGATGGATGAGGAGTAGGAGGAGTATGGAACAGACAGCACCCTCAAATCTTCAGAAGTATGAGATGAACCTCAAAAACTTGGAAAGGTGGATCTCACACGTACCGACACAGACTATCCCGCAATTCAATTGATCCTCAAAGGTTTTTATTGAATAGCGGAATAGGAAATATGATCAAAAAAAGTGTATGTATCTCGCACGTACACAACCACACTAGGCCCCAATTACTATTGTTTGTACCCCTAAAAGGATGGATGAGGAGTAGGAGGAGTATAGAACAGGCAGCACCCTCAAATCTTCAGAAGTATGAGATGAACCCCAAAAACTTGGAAAGGTGGATCTCACACGTACCGACACAGACTATCCCGCAATTTAATTGTTCCCCGAAAGGTTTTTATTGAATAGCGGAATAGGAAATATGATCAAAAAAAGTGTATGTATCTCGCACGTACACCACCACACTAGGCCCCAATTACTATTGTTTGTACCCCTAAAAGGATGGATGAGGAGTAGGGGGAGTATGGAACAGGCAGCACCCTCAAATCTTCAGAAGTATGAGATTGTGTTCATTGTACCCCACAAAGATTGTGTTCACTGCACCCCACAAAGATTGTGTTCACTGTACCCCACAAAGATTGTGTTCACTGCACCCTAAAAGGATTTTGTTCACTGCACCCCAAAAAGGATGTTGTTCACTGCACCCCAAAAAGGATTTTGTTCACTGCACCCCAAAAAGGATGTTGTTCACTGCACCCCAAAAAGGATTTTGTTCACTGCACCCCAAAAAGATTGTGTTCACTGCACCCCACAAAGATTGTGTTCACTGCACCCCACAAAGGATTTTGTTCACTGCACCCCAAAAAGATTGTGTTCACTGCACCCCAAAAAGGATTTTGTTCACTGCACCCCACAAAGATTGTGTTCACTGCACCCTAAAAGGATTTTGTTCACTGCACCCCAAAAAGATTGTGTTCACTGTACCCCCCAAAGATTGTGTTCACTGCACCCCACAAAGATTCTGTTCACTGTACCCCACAAAGATTGTGTTCACTGCACCCTAAAAGGATTCTGTTCACTGCACCCCAAAAAGGATGTTGTTCACTGCACCCCAAAAAGGATGTTGTTCACTGCACCCCAAAAAGGATTTTGTTCACTGCACCCCAAAAATATTGTGTTCACTGCACCCCACAAAGATTGTGTTCACTGCACCCCACAAAGGATTTTGTTCACTGCACCCCAAAAAGATTGTGTTCACTGCACCCCAAAAAGGATTTTGTTCACTGCACCCCACAAAGATTGTGTTCACTGCACCCTAAAAGGATTTTGTTCACTGCACCCCAAAAAGATTGTGTTCACTGTACCCCCCAAAGATTGTGTTCACTGCACCCCACAAAGATTCTGTTCACTGTACCCCACAAAGATTGTGTTCACTGCACCCTAAAAGGATTTTGTTCACTGCACCCCAAAAAGGATGTTGTTCACTGCACCCCAAAAAGGATTTTGTTCACTGCACCCAAAAAAGGATGTTGTTCACTGCACCCCAAAAAGGATGTTGTTCACTGCACCCCAAAAAGGATTTTGTTCACTGCACCCCAAAAAGATTGTGTTCACTGCACCCTAAAATGATGTTGTTCACTGCACCCCACAAAGATTGTGTTCACTGCACCCTAAAAGGATGTTGTTCACTGCACCCCAAAAAGATTGTGTTCACTGCAGCCCAAAAAGATTGTGTTCACTGCAGCTCACACACAGAAAAATGGATGTGGATCACTGACACCTGCCTATCTCCTATCCCACACCACACAGCAATATCGATTGTAGTTTGTAGTACACAGTTTCCCTAAAATTCAGCAGCAGCCTCTCCCTAACAGGATTGAGAAGAGATCGTAGATCGGGACTAAGTGCAGACCCCACACAGCAATATCGATTGTAGTTTGTAGAACACTCTGACCCTAAAATTCAGCAGCAGCCTCTCCCTAACAGGATTGAGAAGAGATCGTAGATCAGGATTGAGTGCAGACCCCACCCCCCACACAGCAATATCGATTGTAGTTTGTAGAAGACACTGACCCTATAATTCAGCAGACTCTATCCCTAAAATGCCTACAACTCGCCCTGCCTAAACACTCCGACCTGTCCCTCAATTCTATCCGGACACAAATGGTTTTTTCCTGCCTGTCTTTCCCTAATCAGCAGCCAGCACGTTGATGTGTGCTCTGTCCCTGATCTAAGCAGCAGAATGACGCCGCTGCGGCTGCCTCGAACTTATAAAGACTTGGTCACATGCTTCAGACGGCCAATCACAGCTACTGAGACATTTGCAGGCATGGCTGGGATGGCTTAAGGCACACCAGTTAAACGATTGTTGATTGGCTGTTGAAAGCCCGCCATGAAAAGAGCCCCAAAGCATGCAAAACCTGGAAATAAAACGACCGAACACGGATTTTTACCCGAACATACAGTAAAGTGTCCGTGTCCATGTTCGGAAAAACAAAAAATCCAATTATTCGGTACGAACACGAATAATACAGTCCGTGTTCGCTCAACACTATTCATGACACCTTGCTTGTGCTAGGAGGATCGGAGCAATAGCTTCAGTGAGTGAATGGATGTGATTTTTCAGCTTCAGAGGGATGAAAATACAGCCTCAGAGCAGTGAATAATATACTCACAAATTGCATTTCTTATGTTTTGGTGAATCCGCTGGGTTTCTGAATACTGCCTTCTCCCTCTCCCTCACTCACCAGCGATAAGAACATTACATTAACTGTATTATGCATCTTATCCATGTGGAAGTTATATCTGTGGAAGCAACAGTGTGGAGGAATTGCAGCAGCACCTAATCGTGATAGCATATAACTAGAGTTGAGCGAACAACTGGATGCCCGGGTTCAGCGGGTCCGGCCGAACTTGAAAAAAGAGTCTGGGTTCGTGACTCGGACTTAACCCGAACTTTACCCCGATCCTGAACCCCATTGAAGTCAATGGAGACCCGAACTTTTGAGCACTAAAATGGCTCTAAAACAAACATGGAAATGGCTAGAGGGCTGCAACTGGCAGCAAAATCATCTTAAGAGCATGGCAAGTGCTCTGCAAACAAATGTGGATAGGGAAATAACTTAAAATAACATAAACAGAAAAATAAAAAATAATCATCTTGAATGATGTAGGAGGAGGACAAGGCCCATATGGAGTAGGAGGTTGAGGTGGCGGAGGATATATCGGTGTAGGTGGAAGCTGCGGCGGCGGGGGAGGAGGAGGACGAGGCCCTTATGGAGTAGGAGGTTGAGGTGGCGGTGGATGTGGCGGTGTAGGTGGAAGCGGCGGTGGAGGAGGATGAGGTAGCCAACACTAGTTTTTGTTTTTAATTTTATTTCTTTTTAAATTAGGGTACACCCCAAAAGAGTGAGAAAGATAAAAATACAACAATGGCTGGGTAAGGCCGGTATGTGTCCCTGGTTGTGGGCCGGGCTCTCCCAAAGCTGTCTAAGTTCTGAGGCCTTCTTGTAGGGACGGGGCTGTACTGGTCTTGCCAGGGACCGGGATTCAGAAAAACCTGTGATGTATGTGCCCCTGGAGTGGCAGTCCAGGGGTGCCATAATTCACGGTGGAGGGCAACACTATGAGTATGGCACCAAGGACACTGCACTTCCTACACACGTTTTTCACACCTGCCTCTAAGGCCGGGCCTTTTGGTCAGGAGTCAGGGCCAGAGGAATTTTTTATTCCTGGCTGAAGGGCCTGCCATAATATTGCAACGTGGCACTAACCTTGCACTTCTTCTTCACTATCCCTTTCCCCACTCTTATGTGTTGTGTGTCTCACGTTTTGTGTTTTTATTGTGGCAGTACCCTTTATTTTGCACAGCATGATTAGTAGGGTGTAGGTCCTTGGGCCTGTCCCTGAAAGTTTTGGGAGGGGGTGGATATGTCCTTCTGGCTTGGTTCACCCTCTCTCATGGGGTCTCTCTTCAGGAGAGCCCCACCTAGTACTTGGGGTGGTCTGTTTCAGTAGACCTCCTAAAGAATGGGGCTGCCTGGTTTCGGCCAGATTAGCGAGTGTAAGTACCCCAGTCCCTGTCAGGAGCCTTGCGCCCTGGGGATCAGAGTCAAGGACCACCTGTACACCCTGAGCAATTTTTGTATTTCACTTTTTTGGTGTGCACTTTTTTATGCACCCACTGGGTTATAGTTTGAGTGTGTTCACACACCACAGGCTTAAGAAAAAAAGAACAGCTGGTGGTCCTGGTTGTTATGGCATGCCGACAAAGCTTTTCCACATTTCATACATGCTAACCCTGCCTTCTGAGGTGCTGGCGGTGCCCTGGCTGCATTGACGACCTCCTCCTCCTCCTCTGCTTTCGCCTTGTGCTTCCACTGTGCCCCTGCTGTCAGGTGGAAATGCCACCAGCATTGATTCTCGACCTTTTGGCTAAGATCAAGTGTAGTATCTGTTGTTATCAGTTATCTGGGTGCCACCCTGCTGTGAACATGGTTCCTCCTCCTCCATCTCCTCCTCATCCTCCACCTCGTCATCCTCCAGAACTCTACCCTTGCTGGACAATTGTGTACCTGGCATTTGTGGGTGCAGGAACCCACCCTCAGAGCCAGTTGTGAATGACTGCCCTGAAAGCCTTGGAAATGATCACTGCTCCGGATGTGGAGGTGGTAGAGGATGAGGATGAGGAAGTGGAGTAGGAGGAGTTAGCAACAGAAGTCAAACTGAAGCACCCTGCAATACTCAGTGGTGGAAGGAGATGCGCCAAACAAATTTAAAGGGTGTATCTCACAGTAACATAATCAGCAAATGCTGAAAAATTATTATTTTCCCCTAAATGGGTGTTTATTGAATAGCAGAATGGAACAACAGTATCCAAAGAGTGTATCTCACACATACAGATACAGACTAAGCCACAATTTAATATCTTTCTGTCCCCTAAATGGGTGTTTATTGAATAGCAGAATAGAACAACAGTATCCAAAGGGTGTATCTCACACGTACAGATACAGACTAAGCCACAATTTAATATCTTTCTGTCCCCTAAATGGGAGTTTATTGAATAGCAGAATAGAACAACAGTATCCAAAGGGTGTATCTCACACGTACAGATACAGACAAAGCCGCAATTTAATATCTTTCTGTCCCCTAAATGGGTGTTTATTAAATAGCAGAATAGAACAACAGTATCCAAAGGGTGTATCTCACACGTACAGATACAGACTAAGCCGCAATTTAATATCTTTCTGTCCCCTAAATGGGTGTTTATTGAATAGCGGAATAGAACAACAGTATACAACGGGTGTATCTCACATGTACAGATACAGACTAAGCCGCAATTTAATATTTTTTCCCTAAATGGGTGTTTATTGAATAGCGAAATAGAACAACAGTATACAACGGGTGTATCTCACACGTACAGATACAGACTAGGCCGCGATTTAATATTTTTTCCCTAAATGGGTGTTTATTGAATACCGGAATAGAACAACAGTATAAAACGTGTGTATCTCACACGTACAGATACAGACTAGGCCACAATTTAATATTTTTTCCCTAAATGGGTGTTTATTGAATAGCGGAATAGAACAACAGTATACAACGGGTGTATCTCACACATACAGATACAGAATATTGCCACAATTTAATATTTTTTCCCTAAATGTGTGTTTATTAAATAGCAGAATAGAATAACAGTATACAAGGGGTGTATCTCACACGTACAGATACAGACTAGGCCGCAATTTAATATTTTTTCCCTAAATGGGTGTTTTTGGAATAGCGGAATAGAACAACAGTATACAACGGGTGTATCTCACACGTACAGATACAGACTAGGCCGCAATTGAATATTTTTTCCCTAAATGGGTGTTTATTGAATAGCGTAATAGAACAACAGTATCCAACAGGTGTATCTCACAGTAACATATGTAGACTAGGCCGCAATTAACTTTTTATCCCCTAAATGGGTTTTTATTGCAAAGCGGAATACAACAGTATGGAATGGGTGTATCTCACTGTACCATATGCAGACTAGGCCGCAATTAACTTTTTTCCCCCTAAATGGGTTTTTATTGCAAAGCAGAATACAACAGTATGCAATGGGTGTATCTCACTGTACCATATGCAGACTAGGCTGCAATTTATTTATTTTCCCCTAAATGGGGTTTTATTGCAAAGCGGAATACAACAGTATGCAATGGGTGTATCTCACTGTACCATATGCAGACTAGGCCGCAATTAACTTTTTATCCCCTAAATGGGTTTTTATTGCAAAGTGGAATACAACAGTATGCAATGGGTGTATCTCACTGTACCATATGCAGACTTGGCCACAATTAACTTTTTTCCCCCTAAATGGGTTTTTATTGCAAAGCGGAATACAACAGTATGCAATGGGTGTATCTCACTGTACCATGTGCAGACTAGGCTGCAATTTATTTATTTTCCCCTAAATGGGTTTTTATTGCAAAGAGGAATACAACAACAGTATGCAATGGGTGTATCGCACTGTAACATATGAATGAAAATCTGAAAAATAATTGTCCCCTTAATTGGTGCTTGTTGAATAGCAGATTTGAAATGCATTGTCTAAACGATGTAAGTCACAGTAAAATATGAAGGAAAAAAGTTTTTTTTTAAAATGCAGATTAAGTAGACACATATGCACTCAGCTTGCATGAAATTGCCGCTACACACCGCATCCCTAACAGGTTGGATACTGTTGTTGTTCTATTCCGCCATTGAATAAAAAAAAACATTTTAATGAAAAACTGAAAAATTATTTTTTTCCCCTAAATACTGAAAAATAATTATTTTCCCCTTACATTGGTGCTTTTTGAAGAGCAGGTTAGGAAAGCAGTGTCTGTCTAAACAATGTATGTCAAAGTAAAATATGAAGGAAAAAAGTTTTTTTTTCTGTTTTAAATGCAGATTAAGCAGACACATATAGACTCAGCTTGCATGAAATGGCCGCTACACACTGCGCGCCTAACAGGTTGGATACTGTTGTTGTTCTATTCCGCTATTGATTAAAAAAAACCCATTTGAATGAACAACTGAAAAATAAATTTTTCCCTAAATGGGTGTTTATTTAATAGCAGAATAGAACAACAGTATACAAAATGAAGTTGAAGGATTGTAAGAGGTGCATGAAAGTCAGCCAGCCCCCAGTTTGATGTACTCACCTTCCAGTCTGTCACCAACCAAATAAGACCTGTCTCTTGGTACAAAGAACAGGGGTTTAGTTGACACACATTTGCAAACGCATGTGAAAGCTGCAGAGCCACGTCACGGCACCCTGTTTAAATCTGCAGTCCTACACTCTTAATTTAGTGTCCTCACACTGGAGGCACATGGCCGCTAATGGGTGGATGGGGAACAGGTGAGAGGGAGACAGCCCAACCTCCCCCAACCCATCCCCATGCACGACTGGCTATTGTCTCAAAAAGTTCAAATAATTAGGTTAAAATATAACCATGGTGCAAACTGGAGAAGACCAGCTGAAAAGCATTACACCTCCATCCCCTTGGTGGATGCAGTATATGGATAGGAAGGGATTTTATATATGGGGCATGGCCTGTAAAGCACACTGCCTTTGAAATCCCTTATTTCCTTTGGGACTTTATATGAGACAAGCAGGTCATGCTATTGGTCTCCATCCCTGTATACGGAAAACACTAGGGTCAAATCAAAAAACTGCATCCACCAAAAACGCACGAAAATCGCACGGTGGGACTTTAGATGAGGCACCAAGCTGTAAGCAAGGCGTCTCCATCCCTGGTTGCTTTAAACATATTGGACTAGGTGGGACTTTAGATGAGACCCAAGCTGGTGTTGCCCGGCGTCTCCATCCCTATAACAAAACACAAAATGAAGTTGAAGGATTGTAAGAGGTGCATGAAAGTCAGCCAGCCCCCAGTTTGATGTACTCACCTTCCAGTCTGTCACCAACCAAATAAGACCTGTCTCTTGGTACAAAGAACAGGGGTTTAGTTGACACACATTTGCAAACGCATGTGAAAGCTGCAGAGCCACGTCACGGCACCCTGTTTAAATCTGCAGTCCTACACTCTTAATTTAGTGTCCTCACACTGGAGGCACATGGCCGCTAATGGGTGGATGGGGAACAGGTGAGAGGGAGACAGCCCAACCTCCCCCAACCCATCCCCATGCACGACTGGCTATTGTCTCAAAAAGTTCAAATAATTAGGTTAAAATATAACCATGGTGCAAACTGGAGAAGACCAGCTGAAAAGCATTACACCTCCATCCCCTTGGTGGATGCAGTATATGGATAGGAAGGGATTTTATATATGGGGCATGGCCTGTAAAGCACACTGCCTTTGAAATCCCTTATTTCCTTTGGGACTTTATATGAGACAAGCAGGTCATGCTATTGGTCTCCATCCCTGTATACGGAAAACACTAGGGTCAAATCAAAAAACTGCATCCACCAAAAACGCACGAAAATCGCACGGTGGGACTTTAGATGAGGCACCAAGCTGTAAGCAAGGCGTCTCCATCCCTGGTTGCTTTAAACATATTGGACTAGGTGGGACTTTAGATGAGACCCAAGCTGGTGTTGCCCGGCGTCTCCATCCCTATAACAAAACACAAAATGAAGTTGAAGGATTGTAAGAGGTGCATGAAGGTCAGCCAGCCCCCAGTTTGATGTACTCACCTTCCAGTCTGTCACCAACCAAATAAGACCTGTCTCTTGGTACAAAGAACAGGGGTTTAGTTGACACACATTTGCAAACGCATGTGAAAGCTGCAGAGCCACGTCACGGCACCCTGTTTAAATCTGCAGTCCTACACTCTTAATTTGGTGTCCTCACACTGGAGGCACATGGCCGCTAATGGGTGGATGGGGAACAGGTGAGAGGGAGACAGCCCAACCTCCCCCAACCCATCCCCATGCACGACTGGCTATTGTCTCAAAAAGTTCAAATAATTAGGTTAAAATATAACCATGGTGCAAACTGGAGAAGACCAGCTGAAAAGCATTACACGTCCATCCCCTTGGTGGATGCAGTATATGGATAGGAAGGGATTTTATATATGGGGCATGGCCTGTAAAGCACACTGCCTTTGAAATCCCTTATTTCCTTTGGGACTTTATATGAGACAAGCAGGTCATGCTATTGGTCTCCATCCCTGTTTACGGAAAACACTAGGGTCAAATCAAAAAACTGCATCCACCAAAAACGCACGAAAATCGCACGGTGGGACTTTAGATGAGGCACCAAGCTGTAAGCAAGGCGTCTCCATCCCTGGTTGCTTTAAACATATTGGACTAGGTGGGACTTTAGATGAGACCCAAGCTGGTGTTGCCCGGCGTCTCCATCCCTATAACAAAACACAAAATGAAGTTGAAGGATTGTAAGAGGTGCATGAAAGTCAGCCAGCCCCCAGTTTGATGTACTCACCTTCCAGTCTGTCACCAACCAAATAAGACCTGTCTCTTGGTACAAAGAACAGGGGTTTAGTTGACACACATTTGCAAACGCATGTGAAAGCTGCAGAGCCACGTCACGGCACCCTGTTTAAATCTGCAGTCCTACACTCTTAATTTAGTGTCCTCACACTGGAGGCACATGGCCGCTAATGGGTGGATGGGGAACAGGTGAGAGGGAGACAGCCCAACCTCCCCCAACCCATCCCCATGCACGACTGGCTATTGTCTCAAAAAGTTCAAATAATTAGGTTAAAATATAACAATGGTGCAAACTGGAGAAGACCAGCTGAAAAGCATTACACCTCCATCCCCTTGGTGGATGCAGTATATGGATAGGAAGGGATTTTATATATGGGGCATGGCCTGTAAAGCACACTGCCTTTGAAATCCCTTATTTCCTTTGGGACTTTATATGAGACAAGCAGGTCATGCTATTGGTCTCCATCCCTGTATACGGAAAACACTAGGATCAAATCAAAAAACTGCATCCACCAAAAACGCACGAAAATCGCACGGTGGGACTTTAGATGAGGCACCAAGCTGTAAGCAAGGCGTCTCCATCCCTGGTTGCTTTAAACATATTGGACTAGGTGGGACTTTAGATGAGACCCAAGCTGGTGTTGCCCGGCGTCTCCATCCCTATAACAAAACACAAAATGAAGTTGAAGGATTGTAAGAGGTGCATGAAAGTCAGCCAGCCCCCAGTTTGATGTACTCACCTTCCAGTCTGTCACCAACCAAATAAGACCTGTCTCTTGGTACAAAGAACAGGGGTTTAGTTGACACACATTTGCAAACACATGTGAAAGCTGCAGAGCCACGTCACGGCACCCTGTTTAAATCTGCAGTCCTACACTCTTAATTTAGTGTCCTCACACTGGAGGCACATGGCCGCTAATGGGTGGATGGGGAACAGGTGAGAGGGAGACAGCCCAACCTCCCCCAACCCATCCCCATGCACGACTGGCTATTGTCTCAAAAAGTTCAAATAATTAGGTTAAAATATAACCATGGTGCAAACTGGAGAAGACCAGCTGAAAAGCATTACACCTCCATCCCCTTGGTGGATGCAGTATATGGATAGGAAGGGATTTTATATATGGGGCATGGCCTGTAAAGCACACTGCCTTTGAAATCCCTTATTTCCTTTGGGACTTTATATGAGACAAGCAGGTCATGCTATTGGTCTCCATCCCTGTATACGGAAAACACTAGGGTCAAATCAAAAAACTGCATCCACCAAAAACGCACGAAAATTGCACGGTGGGACTTTAGATGAGGCACCAAGCTGTAAGCAAGGCGTCTCCATCCCTGGTTGCTTTAAACATATTGGACTAGGTGGGACTTTAGATGAGACCCAAGCTGGTGTTGCCCGGCGTCTCCATCCCTATAACAAAACACAAAATGAAGTTGAAGGATTGTAAGAGGTGCATGAAAGTCAGCCAGCCCCCAGTTTGATGTACTCACCTTCCAGTCTGTCACCAACCAAATAAGACCTGTCTCTTGGTACAAAGAACAGGGGTTTAGTTGACACACATTTGCAAACGCATGTGAAAGCTGCAGAGCCACGTCACGGCACCCTGTTTAAATCTGCAGTCCTACACTCTTAATTTTTGAGACAATAGCCAGTCGTGCATGGGGATGGGTTGGGGGAGGTTGGGCTGTCTCCCTCTCACCTGTTCCCCATCCACCCATTAGCGGCCATGTGCCTCCAGTGTGAGGACACTCAATTAAGAGTGTAGGACTGCAGATTTAAACAGGGTGCCGTGACGTGGCTCTGCAGCTTTCACATGCGTTTGCAAATGTGTGTCAACTAAACCCCTGTTCTTTGTACCAAGAGACAGGTCTTATTTGGTTGGTGACAGACTGGAAGGTGAGTACATCAAACTGGGGGCTGACTGACATTTTTATGCACCTCTTACAATCCTTCAACTTCATTTTGTGTTTTGTTATAGGGATGGAGACGCCGGGCAACACCAGCTTGGGTCTCATCTAAAGTCCCACCTAGTCCAATATGTTTAAAGCAACCAGGGATGGAGACGCCTTGCTTACAGCTTGGTGCCTCATCTAAAGTCCCACCGTGCGATTTTCGTGCGTTTTTGGTGGATGCAGTTTTTTGATTTGACCCTAGTGTTTTCCGTATACAGGGATGGAGACCAATAGCATGACCTGCTTGTCTCATATAAAGTCCCAAAGGAAATAAGGGATTTCAAAGGCAGTGTGCTTTACAGGCCATGCCCCATATATAAAATCCCTTCCTATCCATATACTGCATCCACCAAGGGGATGGAGGTGTAATGCTTTTCAGCTGGTCTTCTCCAGTTTGCACCATGGTTATATTTTAACCTAATTATTTGAACTTTTTGAGACAATAGCCAGTCGTGCATGGGGATGGGTTGGGGGAGGTTGGGCTGTCTCCCTCTCACCTGTTCCCCATCCACCCATTAGCGGCCATGTGCCTCCAGTGTGAGGACACCAAATTAAGAGTGTAGGACTGCAGATTTAAACAGGGTGCCGTGACGTGGCTCTGCAGCTTTCACATGCGTTTGCAAATGTGTGTCAACTAAACCCCTGTTCTTTGTACCAAGAGACAGGTCTTATTTGGTTGGTGACAGACTGGAAGGTGAGTACATCAAACTGGGGGCTGGCTGACTTTCATGCACCTCTTACAATCCTTCAACTTCATTTTGTGTTTTGTTATAGGGATGGAGACGCCGGGCAACACCAGCTTGGGTCTCATCTAAAGTCCCACCTAGTCCAATATGTTTAAAGCAACCAGGGATGGAGACGCCTTGCTTACAGCTTGGTGCCTCATCTAAAGTCCCACCGTGCCATTTTCGTGCGTTTTTGGTGGATGCAGTTTTTTGATTTGACCCTAGTGTTTTCCGTATACAGGGATGGAGACCAATAGCATGACCTGCTTGTCTCATATAAAGTCCCAAAGGAAATAAGGGATTTCAAAGGCAGTGTGCTTTACAGGCCATGCCCCATATATAAAATCCCTTCCTATCCATATACTGCATCCACCAAGGGGATGGAGGTGTAATGCTTTTCAGCTGGTCTTCTCCAGTTTGCACCATGGTTATATTTTAACCTAATTATTTGAACTTTTTGAGACAATAGCCAGTCGTGCATGGGGATGGGTTGGGGGAGGTTGGGCTGTCTCCCTCTCACCTGTTCCCCATCCACCCATTAGCGGCCATGTGCCTCCAGTGTGAGGACACTAAATTAAGAGTGTAGGACTGCAGATTTAAACAGGGTGCCGTGACGTGGCTCTGCAGCTTTCACATGCGTTTGCAAATGTGTGTCAACTAAACCCCTGTTCTTTGTACCAAGAGACAGGTCTTATTTGGTTGGTGACAGACTGGAAGGTGAGTACATCAAACTGGGGGCTGGCTGACTTTCATGCACCTCTTACAATCCTTCAACTTCATTTTGTGTTTTGTTATAGGGATGGAGACGCCGGGCAACACCAGCTTGGGTCTCATCTAAAGTCCCACCTAGTCCAATATGTTTAAAGCAACCAGGGATGGAGACGCCTTGCTTACAGCTTGGTGCCTCATCTAAAGTCCCACCGTGCGATTTTCGTGCGTTTTTGGTGGATGCAGTTTTTTGATTTGACCCTAGTGTTTTCCGTATACAGGGATGGAGACCAATAGCATGACCTGCTTGTCTCATATAAAGTCCCAAAGGAAATAAGGGATTTCAAAGGCAGTGTGCTTTACAGGCCATGCCCCATATATAAAATCCCTTCCTATCCATATACTGCATCCACCAAGGGGATGGAGGTGTAATGCTTTTCAGCTGGTCTTCTCCAGTTTGCACCATGGTTATATTTTAACCTAATTATTTGAACTTTTTGAGACAATAGCCAGTCGTGCATGGGGATGGGTTGGGGGAGGTTGGGCTGTCTCCCTCTCACCTGTTCCCCATCCACCCATTAGCGGCCATGTGCCTCCAGTGTGAGGACACTAAATTAAGAGTGTAGGACTGCAGATTTAAACAGGGTGCCGTGACGTGGCTCTGCAGCTTTCACATGCGTTTGCAAATGTGTGTCAACTAAACCCCTTTTCTTTGTACCAAGAGACAGGTCTTATTTGGTTGGTGACAGACTGGAAGGTGAGTACATCAAACTGGGGGCTGGCTGACTTTCATGCACCTCTTACAATCCTTCAACTTCATTTTGTGTTTTGTTATAGGGATGGAGACGCCGGGCAACACCAGCTTGGGTCTCATCTAAAGTCCCACCTAGTCCAATATGTTTAGAACAACAGTATACAACGGGTGTATCTCAAAGTAACATATGCAGACTAGGCCGCAATTAATTTTCTTTCCCTTAAATGGGTTTTTATTGAAAGAGCGGAATAGAACAACAGTATCCAATGGGTGTATCTCACAGTAACATATGCAGACTAGGCCGCAATTTTTTTTCCCCTAAATGGGTGTTTATTGAATAGCGGAATAGAACAACAGTATCCAATGGGTCTATCTCACAGTAACATATGCAGACTAGGCCGCAATTTTTTTTCCCCCTAAATGGGTGTTTATTGAATAGCAGAATAGAACAACAGTATCCAAAGGGTCTATCTCACAGTAACGTATGAATGAAACATTTTTATCTTTCCCTTTAATTGGTGATTTTTGAAGAGCAGATTAGAACACAGCAGTGTCTAAAGGCTTTATCTCACAGTAACATATAAAGGAAAAAATGAAAAAAAATGTTCCCTTTAAATTGGTGATTTTTGAATAGCAGATTAAAACAGCAGTGTCTAAATGCTGTATGTCACAGTAAAATATGATGGATAAAACGTTTTTTTTTTAATCCAGATTAAGCAGACACATATGCACTGAGCTTGCATTACATGGACACTACACGCCACAGGCCGCCCACCTAACAGGTTGGATACTGTTGTTGTTTTATCTATTCCGCTATTGATTAAAAACCATTTGAATGAAAAACTGAAAAATAATGATTTTTCCCTAAAAACTGAAAAATAATTATTTTCCCCTTAAATTGGTGCTTTTTGAATAGCAGATTAGAAAAGCAGTGTCTAAACGCTGTATGTCACCGTAAAATATGAAGGAAAAAAGTTTTTTTTTTTTTTTTAATGCAGATTAAGCAGACACATATGCACTCAGCTTGCATGAAATGGCCGCTACACACCGCATCCCTAACAGGTTGGATAGTGTTGTTGTTCTATTCCGCCATTGAATAAAAAAAAAACCCATTTGAATGAAAAACTGAAAAATTATTTTTTTTCCCTAAATACTGAAAAATAATTATTTTCCCCTACATTGGTGCTTTTTGAAGAGCAGGTTAGAAAAGCAGTGTCTGTCTAAACACTGTATGTCAAAGTAAAATATGAAGGAAAAACATTTTTTTTCTTTTTTAAATGCAGATTAAGCAGACACATATGCACTGAGCTTGCATTAAATGTGCAGCACCGCACGCCGCCCACCTAACAGACTGATAAAAGTTTTTTTTTCCTTTCTCCTCCTCACTGGGCTCAGGTTAGGGCATAAAGATCATGCACTGCACCCCTACACAATAGAATCAATGTAGATCGCTGTCTGATTAAAGAAGATTCTTCCTATGCTTTTCCTCAAAGCAATCTTCAGCCTGACCCTACAATAATCTCCCTATCTCTCCCTCAGCAGCATCAGGAACCTCTCCCTAGTATAGTTTGAGCAGAGTGACGCGCGGCGCTATGTGACTCCAGCTTATATAGACTCTGGGTCACAGGCTGCACTGGCCAATCACAGCCATGCCATTAGTAGGCATGGCTGTGATGGCTTCTAAGGGCACACTAGTTAAACGCTTGCTGATAAACTGCCTTGCACCAGTTGAAACCGCGCCATTAAAACCGCGCCAAAACATCAAATAACATTACCGAACAACGGACAGTACCCGAACATACAGTGAAATGTTCGGGTCCGGGTACCGAATAATACAGTCCATGTTCGCTCAACCCTACATATAACACGTTTGACCCTGGGATAGATCTCCAAATGGGATGGTCCTTCATCTGCTATATTTCCATTTGAACTGCATTATCTTGCCCATGTTGTTTGCTTGCTGGATAAGCCTAATATTCTGAATGGTGCTTATATCTACACTTCTTGGTAGGAACAATCCAGCTTTCCTTTTGCGGGACTTAGTGGACTGCATTTATCAGTGTTCCACAAATACATCAGCTGTTCCCCTCTGGGATGGATCACTTACTCGGATGATCTGCATTGATTTCTACATTTACAATTTTTGGACTGCCTTTCCCATCCCACTTTATTACCCAAGATGTTTATTGGATTTCATCACCCCCACAATGTTCTAACGCTAATTTGACATATACCTATCCTTGCATTCACCTGACTTTGCTGACTGGATCGGCTGCTGGTTATGTGAATTCACCTGTGAGTTTTCTTTCAGATAATGGTGACGCCACCTAGTGGCCAAATTTAAAATAGATCCATACTGCATTTTTTCACTGATATACATTACTTAGGAATTTAGAAGAAAAAAATATTAAACAATTGATAGATAAAAAGTGAAACAATCCTTGTGACAGGGAGGGGTCTGTATTGTAAATCCAGTAAGCGCATTGGGTTATCAAAATATTGCAATGGGGAGGAGCAAAATGTTTGATTTAAATATATTGACAGATTTTTCTAGCGTCTTTGAGAGATTCAAAAGACAGAAAGCCCATAGGGCATAATGGATCTTAGATTGAGAATAGATTAGAGTTGGGTCCATCTGGTGAAACTGCTAGGAGAATGCCAACCCAGAATGAAACCTGGGTTCCCCAGAAAAGCAACTTTTTCAACACAATTTATGATATTATTTTGCAGTGCTGAGTGCAGTATCAAATCAAATAGTCCATAAACATGAAAAAAGTCCATAAATTTTAGGGGAGTCTTGCTGCAATGTAAATCCAATGTGGCGTGCTCCCCTCCTCTGTGCCCCCACCCACCAGCTGTATGTATAAAAAAAAGCTTTGATTATTTATGCTCCTTCCTCCACTCCCTCCACGTATTGGTGTTTGGCTGTTAGTGATATCCAAATCAGTCATATGACTGTATATTCACTCCCTATCACCACCTACTCGCCTCCATTTCCATCTCCAAATGTGAACCAGCATAGGTATCACCTATGCTATGGAGAGCATTCATAGTGTAAAACGGTTGACTTTTATTAAAGAATAAAAATTGCACTTACATAAAAAATCATCAATAAAAAGCAAAAGTGAATCCACAAGCCGTCTCAGTGTGTTCTCATGTGGCAGATACTAGTTACTGACCGGCCATGCTTGACATGTTTCGCCCCTCCCACTGGGGGTCTTCAGAAGCTAGCTTGGGAGGCACATAGGAGGGGGCACACCACTTTGGATTCACTTTGCAGCAAGACTCATCTAAAGTTTATGGACTTTTTTTCATGTTTATGGTCTATTTGATTTGACAGTGCACTCAGCACTTTTATTACTAGCACTTTTTAACATTGCTATCACTTTATCTTTAGGACTTTACCAAATGTTTATTTTGTAACACAATTGATAAATCTTTTTTATTTGAAAGCACTTTATTAAGGCAGCGCTGTAGTCCCTACACATGATTAGATTAGGTTATTTAACTGTCAACACAGCAGCAGCCTGACCAATTCATTACTCACCCAAAAGGATTCACAGACCTTGCATGGGTCCACACCCATTAACTTTCTTATACTGTCTACCTAGAAAATATAATTGTATTCCATATTCCTTGCTGAAATAAGCCTACTGACTGTATCCAATCATGTCTCCTATTAAGAAGGATGAGATTAAATTCTGCAAATATGTGCAATTTTTAAAACCTGTATCTTAAAAATTAGTTTTAGGCAATATTCCATTCCTAGCTGAAATAAGCCTAATCTCTACCTCAAAATGATACTCCCATTAAAGTGGTTCTAAAGCCTAAAGGTTATTTTTTTACCTTCATGACATATATTCATGAAGGTAAAAAAAAATTTCTGTGTAGCAGCCCCCCCCAATACTTACCTGAGCCCCATTGTGATCCAGCAATGTGCATAAGAACCTTGGCTCTCTGAGGACTCTCATTCCTCATTGGCTCCCACTGCTGTCAATCACAGAAAGTGAGCCAGTGAGGAGAGAGGGGATAAGGCTAAGCCATGGCTTTATGTCTGAATAGACACACAGAGCAGTGGCTTGGGAGCGAGCCTGTTTTGGTGCCCTCACAGCAAGCTGCTTGCTCTGGAGGCACTTCGCAGGAGGGAGGATCACTGGCAAGGGACCCAAAGAGAGGAGGATCCTGGCTGCTCTGTGCAAAATCACTGCACAGACCAGGAAATTATACCATCATTGTTATTTATAAAAACAAAAAAAACAAGCCTTTAATGTCACTTTAAAAATAAAATTATTTGCTGCAAACGTGTACAATATTTATATTATGTTTATGCAATGATTAAAAAAAGTGTTGAAATAATCTCCTACAAATGAAAACAACATTTGTGAAGACCCCACACATGTATAAATGGAAGAGAGACCTGAACTTAACGTTTACAATTGATCAATGGAGTAAGGCCATCCGCAACAACTTAAAGTACATCAGGTGCACAAATTATTGGGAGTCAGCCCAAAAATTCCACCAGAGGTGGTACCTTACACCACATCTGATAGGCACAATTTTCTAAAAACAATTCCGCCCAATGCTGGAGATGCGGTGCCCAAGTGGGAACGCTCCTTCACATGACATGGTCGTGCCTACACATCAGAGGGTTTTGGAATGCTGTCTTTAGATTGATAGCAAGGGTTACGGGTATGCTACTCAAAAAAAACCCTGCTCTTGCTGTTCTGAGCTTAGGAAGTGAGGCGATTCACTGCTCAATTAGACCTATCACCATGCAAATTTTGTTCGCAGCCAGAGCTGTCTTGATGAGAAAATGGAAATCTGTTGAGGTTCCTGATATTAACGAAGTTACTAGATTGATTAAAGAAGTTCACGCATATGAATATATCATGGCCCTCAAAGAGGGTACGGTAAATAAGTTATGCCGCCTTTAGAAACCCTGGCAGGAATACATACATGATGAATGAAATTAGCTGTCTTTTAGACTTGTCCAATAGGGTGCATGTTGCTCTAATTCTATTGTCTTGTTGTTTTTCTTTTCTTTCCCTTTGCTTGTGATTAATGGTTCTGTAATACAGTTTGATGTGTCTCGTTTACTATGCTTGATCACTTCAGTTTCTGTCTCTAACAAACTCCAACCGCAATTATTAATATAACATTGTGGATTCTGGTGCTAATGTCGGCTGTCACCCCCCTGGGGCACAGTTTGTTCCCTTTGGGGTGCACTAGGTGGGGTGACGGTACCTTTTTATTTTCTATGTACTTGATATCATTATCCACATATAAAGTTAATGTAATGGTATGTTGTTGACCAGTTTTCTTTTATGTCCTCCCTTGCATTCTGACCTTACTTGAAATGCTGTGTCGAAATCGCTTGAATGTTCATGTTTGTATTGTTTCTTAAAATTCAATAAAAATCATTGAAACTAAAAAAAAAAGTGTTGAAAGGTGTACTTGAAATCACCTACATTTTCCTGTTTTAAAATTCAAATAAAAATAGAATAAAAGGGTATATAAGCTATGCTAAAATTATTTTTCTTTTTTCTTTTTGAGAATGCAATCTGCTTGATGTATGACTAACATATAGCAGCCACATCTGTGGTACAAATCTCTATCTAACCTTTTCTTATCTTCTCAAAACAAGACTTTCATATTTTTCATCCAGATACAATGTGCTTGCTCTCTACGTCAGAAATTGTGGCCTATACAATAAATTCTTCAGAGGTATGATACAAATGTGTGCAATTTGTTTCTTTTAAATTTGAACCAAATAAATTCAAATTTTTCATTCTGGATCCAATATGCCATATCATTCCATAGGTAATTACGGCCTGCAATCTAGAAATACTTAATAGATATGATGTTAACTGATACTTTATCCCCCCTCAATCTATGAATCAAAACACAATTGTTTTACTTCTAGATGCAATATGCCTACTCTGTAACATTTTTCTATCTTTGTTCTTCAACAAAATTCCTATCTTTTTAATTCCAGATGCAATGTGCTTTCTCTCTCCCTCGCTCATAAATATATAACTATACAAGAAAGGCTAGAAAGGTGTACTGCAAATCTTTGCAATTTATTTATTTTAAATTTGAAAAAATATACATTTTTTTCCAGGTGCAATATGCCTGCCCAAACTAAGAAATCATGACCTGTCAGAAAGAACTTAATAACCAAAATGCTGAACTGTAAAATCTGTCCCTCTGTTTCTTGGAGCACCAAGTTGTTATTTCTAGATGCAATGATTCAAATTTCAGCATGTTTATACTGGCTTAAGATTTGTGGTGCAAGTCTGTAAGATTATTCCATCTTCAGATTCCTAATAAAATGAATTATTTTTTTGATTCCAGTTACAATGTGCTTGCTCTCTTCCTCAGAATTTAAACCCTATCCAAGGAAGCCTTAAAAGGCATTAGTCAAATCTGCAAAATGTTTTAGTCTTCAATCTTATAAATTAGATAATCTTTTTTTTTTTTTTAACAGGACATCTGCCTGTTTTCTCTCTTAAAAAAAGCTGCTGCAAATTTCATAACTTTTTAGCATAAATAGAGTACATACTGTCCAAGGAATTGTGGTGGGGGACACAGTGGTTATTTAAATAATCGTCTATTGGCACCTCCCCCAAGAAGAATAAAAATTGTATGTAGGGAGTGAAGGCATGTGCTGGTCTACACACAGAAAGGGTGCAGTCCAAGCATCAGGCCTGGGGGTTTAAATGTGCCACATATACTAACAAAGGAAATTATTTTCACACTTCCAAACCATGTAAAAGGTAACAAATATGATTTTATTAGGTTTATGTTGACAACAATAGGAAATGTAAGAGTTAAATTTGGTACAGCAATTATAAATACATATTATTACATTACATAAAGCCCCAAAGTGTCCGGGCTACATAGATAGAATGAAGAGCTGGAACTACGCGTTTCGCATGAGATGCTTCCTCAGGTTCCAGCAAGGTAGAAATAACAATATGTTCTATGAAATAAGCAACATATACATTAATTTATAAATAAGCAAAGATATATGTTAATATTATTCATACATGTGGAATATATAGAATTTTAAAAGTAAAGAAAATTGCCAACTTTACACTGTTTGGATCTTATCAATATATCAAGAATTATTTATCTCTATAAGATTAAAAAATGTTTTATTCCTTTATTCTGACCAGTCTTATATCGATGAATATTTATTTCATATTTTCTAAGCTCTATATTCTAGAAAAAACTCAATTAATGTTATTTCTTTAGTTAGTATATTCAGAATAATAAAAGAAAAAGAGGAAAAATAGAATAAAAGTAAGAGGAAGAGAGAGAGAAAAGAAAAAGAGAGAGAGAAAGAAAAAGGGGGGAGGGGTACCTATTAGCATATATAGTAGTCCATCGGAGAAACTTAAGGGGGGACATATTAGCCATATCCCCGGTCACCCCTGGATGGGAAGTCCGGGGCGTCCTGGGGAAAGGGCCAGACAGGAAGAGAGATGAAATACAGATATTGTAGAAAACTGATTTGTAGATGTTTTTCACACGATAATGTATATAAATGGCAAAGATAGCTTACCTATATACTTTTATTAGCGTTGGTTCTTACTGAATATATAGATCTCAATCAGCTGACTAAAGATCTATCCTTCCACATAGCATTAGAGTGGGGGGGGGGAAGGAGAGGGGCAAGTTTTGGAAAAACCGGAAATAACAAGGATGTTTCATTAAAAACCTAAAAATAAAGAGACAATTATACTAACATTAATTATTTCTTAATTTAACAAACAATGTGTAAATAAATAGAGAGGATAAAATATCCAGTATGTTGACAAGTGAAAATATAAAAAGGGAAAGGGTTACTAAAGAAACTAGGCAGTGTTACAGAATTCCAAAATAGTATGTCAGGGAACAGTGCTGCTTATAAGTAAAGGAGTAGTGATATAAGTACAGAATGTGCATAATAGAGGAAAAAGGAAAAGAAAGGTGATTAAAAAGTGCTTAAAAGTGTGAAAGTGTTAATGAGGGTACATGCTTGAAAATATTTTTTTTTTTTTATAATTTGTTTTTTAAAAAAACAATTGTTTAAAGAGAGACTTACCCAATGAAGCTGGGATGGAATATATCGGATAGATATATATAGATATCAGGGTATAGATGAATTACCCAAGGAAATAGTGAATATAGTGTATTTAAAAGATATAATATATCACCGGGATATAGACTTGGAAGGATATGACCATATCTCTCAATAGCGCTGTATGGGGATGCTTATGACTAAGAAGTCAATTGTAGACATCCAATCTAAAGGAAAAAAAAAAGGGGGTTTTGTATAGAAAGATTTATCAATTTTGTCCATAAATGAAGCAAAGAAGGTCAAACAAGACCAAAAATAGAAAGTGTATTTAAAATTCATAAGTTATTACCTGGTTCCATCAGCGTTCAATGAGAGAGTATGTCAATCGTAGAGTATAAAGGTTTGCAGGTAAGTATAGTCCCGTATGTTACGCTGGCCATATTTATTTGCACATTTGTTTGGTAGTTAAATAGAGGTCAGTTTGGCGCCAATTTCAGCCCTCTTGCGTCTCCCGCCCCCCACGTCCGCCAGTCAATTGTCCAGAACGGACTTGCGGGAGGACGTTCCTGTGTATCCGACGCTTGCGTCAACTTCCGGTCATGTGGACCGGAAGTGACGGTAGCGCTCCACCTATAGTGTCAGCAGAGATGGTACCTTCAAGGAATAAGCAGCGAGCCTTCAAGTTCAATGATTGTATAAGAACCGATTTAGCAGATCGTTCCAAGGGCGGCATTCGGCTGCATTATATGTATAAAATTTAAAAGATTTGTCACAGGAAACAGCAAAAAACAATTAAAGTTTCTAAAGAATAATCCGAGAGAAGCCAGTTTCACATTTGATCATCAATTGTTTTCCAAAGAAAAAATGTATCTGTAACAGATCATTTATTATTATTAAAGAGATTATATATATATAAAATGAATGTTATAAAAATTCAAAGGCAGAATAATATGTTTAATTCACTAGTATTAAATTAATTTATATATCTTTTAACCTCTCAAAGGTATATTCATTAATGCATTTAATATTCTGTTGTTTGTAAATATTATGCATAGAAGAGCCTTTGTATCTTAAGATTTCAAGAAGTATAGGGTGTATTTGAAGGATAACAGGACAAAAGGTACCCCGATAGTTAATTATATGGAAAATAGGAAAAAAAAAAAAAACACACCGGGGAAGGGATGGGAAAAAGGGGAAGGGAAAAAGGGGGAAGGAAAAAGAGAGAGGGATAACTTTTTATCCACAGGAGCATCATGACCGACGAGCCAGGGCAGGAAGTGGAAGAAATAGGATGGGGTTTAATCCATCTACCGTTATAGGTGGTTAGCCTCTCAAAGTTACCCCATAAAGACAGGGACAATGCTATTTTTCCAAGAACGGTGCGTAGCTCAGATGATCGTTTAGGCCTGGGGGACTACAGGCCTCTAAATTGAAAATCCAGCGAGATTCTCTTTGAAGAATAACATTGTCGAAGGGTCCTCCCCTGGGGCCTGGGTGGACCCTTTCTAGGGCAAAAAAACTAAATTTGGGCCGTTTATATCTGTGTACATGGGCGATGTGACGAGCTATGGGGCTTTCAAGATCCCCTCCTTTTATGTATGTCACATGGTCTTTAATGCGTTCCCAAAAATGACGTTTAGTTTTGCCTACATAAAAGGCTGGGCATTCGCATTTCCACAAATAAACAACACCAATTGTCTCACATGTGACAAAATGTCTTGATATGAAGATTTTTCCATTTGGTAGTTTCTGTTGCGTTTTAGTGGCTATGAATTGGCAGTATGTGCAGGAACGACATGGAAACGTCCCATGTGGTAATTTTGCACATGGGTCCTTTTTTTTAATTTTTTTTTTTTTTTTCCTATTTTGCATATAATTAACTATCGGGGTACCTTTTGTCCTGTTATCCTTCAAATCCACCCTATACTTCTTGAAATCTTAAGATACAAAGGCTCTTCTATGCATAATATTTACAAACAACAGAGTATTAAATGCATTAATGAATATACCTTTGAGAGGTTAAAAGATATATAAATTAATTTAATACTAGTGAATTAAACATATTATTCTGCCTTTGAATTTTTATAACATTCATTTTATATATATATAATCTCTTTAATAATAATAAATGATCTGTTACAGATACATTTTTTCTTTGGAAAACAATTGATGATCAAATGTGAAACTGGCTTCTCTCGGATTATTCTTTAGAAACTTTAATTGTTTTTTGCTGTTTCCTGTGACAAATCTTTTAAATTTTATACATATAATGCAGCCGAATGCCGCCCTTGGAACGATCTGCTAAATCGGTTCTTATACAATCTTTGAACTTGAAGGCTCGCTGCTTATTCCTTGAAGGTACCATCTCTGCTGACACTATAGGTGGAGCGCTACCGTCACTTCCGGTCCACATGACCGGAAGTTGACGCAAGCGTCGGATACACAGGAACGTCCTCCCGCAAGTCCGTTCTGGACAATTGACTGGCGGACGTGGGGGGCGGGAGACGCAAGAGGGCTGAAATTGGCGCCAAACTGACCTCTATTTAACTACCAAACAAATGTGCAAATAAATATGGCCAGCGTAACATACGGGACTATACTTACCTGCAAACCTTTATACTCTACGATTGACATACTCTCTCATTGAATGCTGATGGAACCAGGTAATAACTTATGAATTTTAAATACACTTTCTAGTCCATTCCTCTTTGGAAAATAAGGAAAAAAACTTTAGAAATTCTATTTTTGGTCTTGTTTGACCTTCTTTGCTTCATTTATGGACAAAATTGATAAATCTTTCTATACAAAACCCCCTTTTTTTTTTTCCTTTAGATTGGATGTCTACAATTGACTTCTTAGTCATAAGCATCCCCATACAGTGCTATTGAGAGATATGGTCATATCCTTCCAAGTCTATATCCCGGTGATATATTATATCTTTTAAATACACTATATTCACTATTTCCTTGGGTAATTCATCTATACCCTGATATATATATATATCTATCCGATATATTCCATCCCAGCTTCATTGGGTAAGTCTCTCTTTAAACAATTGGTTTTTTAAAAAACAAATTATAAAAAAAAAAAAATTATTTTCAAGCATGTACCCTCATTAACACTTTCACACTTTTAAGCACTTTTTAATCACCTTTCTTTTCCTTTTTCCTCTATTATGCACATTCTGTACTTATATCACTACTCCTTTACTTATAAGCAGCACTGTTCCCTGACATACTATTTTGGAATTCTGTAACACTGCCTAGTTTCTTTAGTAACCCTTTCCCTTTTTATATTTTCACTTGTCAACATACTGGATATTTTATCCTCTCTATTTATTTACACATTGTTTGTTAAATTAAGAAATAATTAATGTTAGTATAATTGTCTCTTTATTTTTAGGTTTTTAATGAAACATCCTTGTTATTTCCGGTTTTTCCAAAACTTGCCCCTCTCCTTCCCCCCCCCCCCACTCTAATGCTATGTGGAAGGATAGATCTTTAGTCAGCTGATTGAGATCTATATATTCAGTAAGAACCAACGCTAATAAAAGTATATAGGTAAGCTATCTTTGCCATTTATATACATTATCGTGTGAAAAACATCTACAAATCAGTTTTCTACAATATCTGTATTTCATCTCTCTTCCTGTCTGGCCCTTTCCCCAGGACGCCCCGGACTTCCCATCCAGGGGTGACCGGGGATATGGCTAATATGCCCCCCCTTAAGTTTCTCCGATGGACTACTATATATGCTAATAGGTACCCCTCCCCCCTTTTTCTTTCTCTCTCTCTTTTTCTTTTCTCTCTCTCTTCCTCTTACTTTTATTCTATTTTTCCTCTTTTTCTTTTATTATTCTGAATATACTAACTAAAGAAATAACATTAATTGAGTTTTTTCTAGAATATAGAGCTTAGAAAATATGAAATAAATATTCATCGATATAAGACTGGTCAGAATAAAGGAATAAAATATTTTTTAATCTTATAGAGATAAATAATTCTTGATATATTGATAAGATCCAAACAGTGTAAAGTTGGCAATTTTCTTTACTTTTAAAATTCTATATATTCCACATGTATGAATAATATTAACATATATCTTTGCTTATTTATAAATTAATGTATATGTTGCTTATTTCATAGAACATATTGTTATTTCTACCTTGCTGGAACCTGAGGAAGCATCTCATGCGAAACGCGTAGTTCCAGCTCTTCATTCTATCTATGTAGCCCGGACACTTTGGGGCTTTATGTAATGTAATAATATGTATTTATAATTGCTGTACCAAATTTAACTCTTACATTTCCTATTGTTGTCAGCATAAACCTAATAAAATCATATTTGTTACCTTTTACATGGTTTGGAAGTGTGAAAATAATTTCCTTTGTTAGTATATGTGGCACATTTAAACCCCCAGGCCTGATGCTTGGACTGCACCCTTTCTGTGTGTAGACCAGCACATGCCTTCACTCCCTACATACAATTTTTACATACTGTCCAACAAATCGTTCCTGTTTTTCTTGCTTGTGGCTCTTCAACTTAGTTACAGACTGCCAAGCCTCTCTGTCTTTCATTGTGGCCTAGAAAAAAACATTTAAATGGTGTGCAGTGTGTTCATGAAATACTTATTGCTCTTGACTATAACATAATAAACTGAATATTTTTCTTAACATATGCACAATTTCTGCCTCTAACGTAGTAGTAAGTACAATTGCTTGCACAATGTGCCGCAATTCTATAACATTTTTATGGCTGCTGTATTTAAAATATCATACTCTGTTTTATGAATTAAACTGACTTATCCCTCAGTCTTACTTTTAGTATCCTGGACCACCAATAAGCACTATGTGTGGCTATTTTCTCTGACACATAGCCTCATTCAAAACTTGCCTTTTCTATCATACATGGACAATCTGGGTACTGGCTACTAAAGCCCATTTCCACTCTCCATCAAAAAAATATTAGCTGCACTCCAAACTTTGCTCCTCTTGCTGTTTTTATTTATTGTCTTCTTGTCACAAGAATAGGAGAAGTTTGTAGTTGGGCTGACATGTTTTTAAATACTTTAATTTTTCACCTTGACAACTGTCTCATTTCTGGAGTGTGAATTTGTGGTTTTGAAGTATGTTTGTGCACTCTAGATTGACATTTTTTTTAAATGCATACACAATATGGTATGATGCTGAAAAAAAATCACAAACTATGTGACTTGATTTGACAATGTTTGGCAATTTGTATAACATTGATAAGATTAACCTTATTTATTTAAGTATATAATTTTCAATAGACTTTAGCTATATTGTCCCAATTACTTCCAGTTTTCAATTATGGTCTATCACTACTACACAAAACAATCATTGCCAGTAAATCGATACACTCAGGTGTGAATAGAGCCTTAAGGAAAGAAAATGGCCAAACCTTGGACGTAGAAAACTATTTAAAGTAACATAAACAGGGAAGCCAGGAATGGTTTGATGCTAAAACACACTCAATGGTTTAAATATATTCCCGTCTAACTAAAATACATTTCTAATTACAATATTATTTACATCTGTTACTGGAGAATGCAAATAAAAGATTTATTTAACACATGTATGCCATTCCATATAAAACAATTTGATCAGGCTCAAATTTTTAACTGTGGTAATGCTCTACTGTAAGTTTTATGAATGTATAGGAAGAGTATAGTTGAATGCACCCTATATGATTTAAACAAACATGGAATATTGTATTTTGTCAGTTAGGCACCAGGTAATTAAATTGTGTTATTTAAATAGCTTTAGGCAATAAGATTTAAAATTATAAAATATTTTGAGCTTAATATATTTTTCATTTTGAAGTTTGCAATTATGGTAAAACACATTACAAAGCTTTGGTATTCTAATAACCGGAGGCCAAACAATCCCCAGATCTATGTCATAATTAAACTCATGTGGTGGCTCACAGTTGGTGTCCATTAACTCCGGAGCAATAGGTAATCATGATGATTTAAATTCAGAGCACGAAAATAATGAAATAAGTAAAATAAAAAATGTACAATGAGGATTTAGGTAATTTTAAACTCATAAATAGAAGACCATAATCTCTTATTGATAACTGTTTGATTTACAACACATTATTTTATAAATGGTGATCAATCTAACAAATGTCATTCTATCAAGTTATTAAAACTATTATATGTAGATAAACCCTAAGGCATAATGCACTTTATTCATGTTAACTGTAACATTCTCTGTGAGAAAGAGAAAGAGTACAAGTTACAACCCTAACACAACAGCCAAACATTTGTTGGGCACATTATAAAATAAAATTGCATTTTGCAATGAAAATACAAGTGTCAATGGAGAGTGATGAACCTTGTTTTTTATTGCAGGTTTGGCACTGTATGGGTTCACAACATGGGGACAAGGGGCTTTTGAGGGGCAGAGTCCTAAAGCACCCCCCCCTGTTGAGAGAATGTGACCTGGTATGGTTCAGGGGGGAGCTCCCTCCTTTCCTGGCTGCATGCTCGGACAAGCGTCTGGTATGGATTTTGGGGGCCACACCATTTTTTTTTCATGGGGTTCCCCTTAAAATCTATACCACACCCAAAGGGCCTGGGATGGATTAGGAGGGGGGCCCACGCTGTTATTGTCTGCATTTTTCATTGTTTACATTTATCTGTTAGTGGGGAAGACTTCCCGTCCAGCCCTAACAATCAGCTATTCTTCATACAGAATTTGAATCAGTCGACTTTTTGATCTATCCAAATTCAAATTGTTCCAAAAATTTGTAATTCCAAAATGAATCTACAAAACAAAATTAGTAACATATCAAATCTATCTGAAATTAAACAAATGTTTCCCTTCTGCATATGTCTGGTCAGTTTCTGATTGCTGGGTCTATAAGGAACCTTTTGCTGCTTTTTTGTTTCTTAATATTGTGGCCCCATTAATTTAAGATCAGTCATTTCTTTTTGCTTCCTTTCGGTCCATAACAACTTTTTATTTTTTTTGCTGCTAGGCTTCCCTGTGAAAGACAAAGGGCTTTTGTTTCCGGGGGTAGTGTTGTGCAGTTTTAATTTTTTAAGGATATATTGGTTTTTAATATACGTTGATAGGGAAAACTGCATTTTTTTTTGGGGGGGGGGGGGGGTGCCTGCAATGCTTCTCTTTAAACAAAGTATGCTTTTTTTTCAGAGTAGGTATTTAGGGACTTTCATTTATTTTGGGTGATTATTGGGTCAATCTTTGGGTGATTGTTTTTTAATCACTTCAATACCAGACATTTTCACCTTTCACCTTGGCCCAGGCCAATTTTCAGATTCCAGTTTTGTCACATTTTGAATGCCAATCACTCAGTCATGCAGCACTGTACCCAAATACATTTTTTATCATTTTTTTAGACAGACAGAGCTTTTTTTTTTGTTGGTATTTAGCCACCTCTATACCTGACAGTTTTACCCTCTCCCTGCCCAGGCTGACTGCCTATCTCATTTTTTGAGGCCCTATCATGCCAGGAAAGTAAAAACACTACCCAAATAACCCTTTTTTGGAAAGTAGACAGTCCAAGGTATTTAGTAAAAGACACGGTGAGTTTTTTAAGTTGTAATTTTTTCCCACACTTCTTCGGAAAATGTAGACAAATTACATTTTTTTTTTCACAAAATTGTCATATTAACAAGCTATTTATAATACACGGCATAGGCATACTTACAATTACTCCCCATAACACCTTCTGCTAATTCTCCTTAGTATGGGGATACCACATGTGTTAGCTTAGCCACATAGAGAGGCCCAACATTCAAGGAGTACATTCAGGTGCACTAGGAGCATAAATTACATTTCTAATTTCCTGACTACCTATCACATTTTTGAAGGCCCTGGAGCACCAGAACAGTGGAAGCACCCACAAAATGACCACATTTTTTAAAGCAAACACCCCAATGTATTTGCTATGAGGCATAATGAGTCTTTTGAACATGTCATTTTTTTCCACAAGTTCTTGGAAAAAGTGGAAAGAAAATGAAAATGTATTTTTTTTATGCAAATTGTCAATTCATAAGATATTTCTAACACACGACTTGTACATGCTTAGCATTACACCCCAAAATACATTCTGTTACTCCTCCTGAATTTGGGGATACCACATAAGACCTTTTGAACAGATATTGTACCCAACATTGCAACCTAGGTAACACAAAAATCAACCAACATTATATAGAAAACAATGTACTGTAATGTACTCTGTAAGAGTGGTCAGTGAATACAATATAGTTTAGCTTCACCTACAGTAGTTCCTGTTCCAAAAAGCCAAATAAGCCTAACCTACAGTGGGTACGGAAAGTATTCAGACCCCCTTAAATTTTTCACTCTTTGTTATATTGCAGCCATTTGCTAAAATCATTTAAGTTCATTCTTCTTCCTCATGAATGTACACATAGCACCCCATACTGACAAAAAACACAGAATTGTTGACATTGTTGCAGATTTATTAAAAAAGAAAAACTGAAATATCACATGGTCCTAAGTATTCAGACCCTTTGCTCAGTATTTAGTAGAAGCCCCCTTTTGATCTAATACAGCCAGGAGTCTTTTTGGGAAAGATGCAACAAGTCTTTCACACCTGGATTTGGGGATCCTCTGCCATTCCTCCTTGCAGATCCTCTCCAGTTCTGTCAGGTTGGATGGTAAACGTTGGTGGACAGCCATTTTTAGGTCTCTCCAGAGATGCTCAATTGGGTTTAAGTCAGGGCTCTGGCTGGGCCATTCAAGAACAGTCACGGAGTTGTTGTGAAGCCACTCCTTCGTTATTTTAGCTGTGTGCTTAGGGTCATTGTCTTGTTGGAAGGTAAACCTTCGGCCCAGTCTGAGGTCCAGAGCACTCTGGAGAAGGTTTTTGTCCAGGATATCCCTGTACTTGGCCGCATTCATCTTTCCCTCGATTGCAACCAGTCGTCCTGTCCCTGCAGCTGAAAAACACCCCACAGCATGATGCTGCCACCACCATGCTTCACTGTTGGGACTGTATTGGACAGGTGATGAGCAGTGCCTGGTTTTCTCCACACATACCGCTTAGAATTAAGGCCAAAAAGTTCTATTTTGGTCTCATCAGACCAGAGAATCTTATTTCTCACCATCTTGGAGTCCTTTAGGTGTTTTTTTAGCAAACTCCATGCGGGCTTTCATGTGTCTTACACTGAGGAGAGGCTTCCGTCGGGCCACTCTGACATAAAGCCCCGACTGGTGGAGGGCTGCAGTGATGGTTGACTTTCTACAACTTTCTCCCATCTCCTGACTGCATCTCTGGAGCTCAGCCACAGTGATCTTTGGGTTCTTCTTTACCTCTCTCACCAAGGCTCTTCTCCCCCGATAGCTCAGTTTGGCCGGACGGCCAGCTCTAGGAAGGGTTCTGGTCGTCCCAAACGTCTTCCATTTGAGGATTATGGAGGCCACTGTGCTCTTAGGAACCTTAAGTGCAGCAGAAATCTTTTTGTAACCTTGGCCAGATCTGTGCCTTGCCACAATTCTGTCTCTGAGCTCTTCAGGCAGTTCCTTTGACCTCATGATTCTCATTTGCTCTGACATGCATTGTGATCTGGATGGTCTTATATAGACAGGTGTGTGGCTTTCCTAATCAAGTCCAATCAGTATAATCAAACACAGCTGGACTCAAATGAAGGTGTAAAACCATCTCAAGGATGATCAGAAGAAATGGAAAGCACCTGAGTTAAATATATGAGTGTCACAGCAAAGGGTCTGAATACTTAGGACCATGTGATATTTCAGTTTTTCTTTTTTAATAAATCTGCAACAATGTCAACAATTCTGTATTTTTCTGTCAGTATGGGGTGCTATGTGTACATTCATGAGGAAGAAGAATGAACTTAAATGATTTTAGCAAATGGCTGCAATATAACAAAGAGTGAAAAATTTAAGTGGGTCTGAATACTTTCCGTACCCACTGTACTTGTACATGGCTGCCCCCATAGCACTATGCTATGTTTACCGGTCAGGAAGTACAGGAGGCTAAACAGATAGCATTGGTCCAGGAAGAAGGCAGAGACATGGTCAGCCAAATGTATCGTCCAAGCAGCAGGCCAGGAGAATGGTCCATAATCATGCCAGTGTCAGTATAGGCAACAAGATGACATCCAGGCCGCAGGCAGGAACATGGTCCATAAAAAGTTCAGGATCAGTACAGGCAGCAGGCAGAGATATGGTCAGCACAGCCACAGTATTGTCATAGCAGCAGGCAGGAACATGATCCATAAAAAGGCCTGGGTCATTACTATCATTAGGCAGAGATATGGTTATCACAACCAAAGTATTGGTGCAGGCAATAGGCAGGAACATCAAGCTTAGGGCCTCAGTCAGGAAGGAATGTGCACAGGGTGGAGGCTACTTCCCACCCAAATCTCTTTGATGCCTCTGGTCTCCAGACCCTGATCTGGGAATTACAAAACCCAGATAATTAAAAAACTGTTTTTTTCTAGTCAGAACACTATTCTGAGCTGCAGGGCAAAAGAGCAGTCCAAGCGGCATTGTCGATTCAGAGGCTGAGGTCAGTGCAGGTAGAGGGCAGAAACATAATTTGATAAACAACATATGACAGAAAGAGGCACAGTCAATAAACAGGCCAGGGTCAGTTCAGGTGGATGACAGAAACATGGTTGACAAACAATGCAGACGGCAGGCACAGGTATAGCTGATAAACAGGCCAGGGCCAGTTCAAGAGGAGGGAAAAGGTAAGGTCAATTGAGCCAGCAGGCACATGATCAGCAGATTTTAGAAGCGGGGAAATAGCGGGCTGTTAGAAATATAGGCTAATATTTTATGGACGTGTGATAACGGTGGATGCAGTCTCTGATGCATAGGCCTTGTTGGGAGGGACATTGGGGACAAAAAAATAGAAGCACGCAGGCTTTTGGATACAACCGTGTCTTCTTGGACTTTCCACTGAGGTGTCATTGTGGGTGGTTGACAGGACATACACACCTCTCTTATCCTGTCTCTTCATGGCCAGAACTTTGTCATTCCTCAGACTTGCTGTTTTCCCCCTTTGTAGCCATATGGTCACTAAACTTTGTGGGAAGCCCTTTCTGTTTGTTCCTATGGTACCCCAGGTACTCCAAGGTTTTTTGGGGGTTAAGGTTTTGGAAAAGGGGCAGATTTGTATAAAAGTTATCAAAGTAGATGTAATAACCTTTTTTGAAAAGTGGAAATGCTAGGCCCCAGAACATTTCTTCACTTGTGCCGATGTAGGCTGGGTACTCAGGGGTAGGGATGATCGAACGGTTCGACCCGAACATTGGGTGTTCAAAATTCGGCCGAATTCTGAACTTTTTGCTGTAAAAGTTTGGAATTTGGCCACCAGAACCGCCCAAGATGCAATGGGACAGGAACTGGGCTTTAAAAGCCCGTGATTGGCCCAGAAACATCAGTAAAAGCCAATTAAGGGGGCAGGAGTCTGCTAGGAATGTGATTGGAGTGACTAGGGGGTCCAGAGGCCAATCAGGAGTGAATACGCCCCCCATACGCCCCCAGTATATACCATGGCCCCGCCAAACCTCTAGCACTGTAATACAGAGGTTGTGGAATAGAGTGGAAGCATTTCTGTTACTCCTGGTGCTTGTAAAGCTCCAGTGTCATTTTGCAATTATTAGTGTGAGGAAAGGGATATGCAGTGTAGTTAGGGTACTATATACCACTATAGTTAGATTCAAAAATCTAGTTTTTGTAGGGATAGCTTTAAGTGTCAGGGTGACCGTAGTGTAGTTTAGGGTGACCTGACTCTGCCATGTCAGGGTGACCGTAGTGTAGTTTAATGTGATCTGACTCTGCCATGTCAGGGTGACCATAGTGTAGTTTAATGTGATCTGACTCTGCCATGTCAGGGTGACCATAGTGTATTTTAATGTGATCTGACTCTGCCATGTCAGGGTGACCGTAGTGTAGTTTAATGTGATCTGACTCTGCCATGTCAGGGTGACTGTAGTGTAGTTTAATGTGATCTGATTCTGCCATGTCAGGGTGACTGAACTCTGCCATGTCAGGGTGACCCCACTATGCAGATTCTGGGTTAGGGGTATATATATATATATATATATATATATATATATATATATATATATATATATACACATACACATATATATATATACACATACACACATATATATATATATATATATATATATATATATATATATATATATATACCCCTATACAGAAGTAAAAAAAAAAGGCATGAAAAACACCTGAAACAAAAACGCCCAGGTGTGAAAGGAGGGTAACACCATCCCTGCGCTACTGAAATTCTAAGAAAAATTATCTGTTTTTTTTCTGGTTCTGGACATGCTACAGAGCTGAAACTTCACAGGTACACTTTTTAGACCCCCCAGATACTAAATCCAAAGAAATCTCTTTTTTTTTTCAATAATTTTTTCAATAATTGGCTCTCTATCAAAAACTAAAATTTTTAAGAACTTTCTTTGCCTGATTCATAGTCCCTGGGGCATGACCCAGAACTCTAGGCACTTTTTAGGGGCATTTATTGGGTTTTAGGGCTTCAAAATAGTGTTTTTTTATTCCAGTTCGGGTCCCATTGATTTCAATGGGGTTCTGGAATCTGAACCAAACTTTTGGGAAATTCGGGTGTTCTGGTCGAACCAAACTTTTCAAAAGTTCAATCATCCCTACTCAGGGGGCTGGAGCTGGGAATCTTTGCCTTCGTACACATGGAACATATACAAATATACCAAGACTCTTTCAGAAAGCTTGTAGAGCTTTATTTCATATCTGTCCCTATTGCTTGGAATATATTGCGTGATTCCCAGCTGGCCAGTGAAGTGGACAGGGGACTTATCCACATAGATGTTTTGGTCAGGGACATAAAGTTCAGCAAATCTTTGAAAAAAAAAATGGGTCAATTTTGTATAGTTTGTCATAGTTAGGATGATCTCAGGGACGGCACTGGTTATTGTCACTGAAAAGAAAGAAGCGCAGGATCATTTCATAGCTTGACCTGGGCATTACAGAAGAATAAATGGTCATGTGTTGGAGGGGTAGATAGACCAGTCAGCATTTCCTTTATTTTTTGTAAGCCCCTTGTAAATGGTGAGGCCCAAAAATAATTTGAACTGAGACTTGAGGCATCTCCATTCAAACGGACAGGCAAAGGATGAATTGGGGTTGTTTGCAATATAGTTTTGGACAAAAAAGTTAGTCTGGTCCACAACAAATGGAAGTAAACTGTCAGGCAAAAATCCATTTAAAAAAATCAATGTCCGAAAAATTTTCAGTATCCTGCACACCTGACTGTACAGTGAAAGGGTACAGTGCTGATCCTGAGTTAGAGGGTAGCCATAATGGGTTCACCAATGTCTCTGGGAGAGTTGTATGGGCCCTAATTTTTGGGGTCTGGTGTGATATTGCATTGCTGGTACTGAGCCTTTCATTCTGGGGTCTAGTGCCGTCAGTGTTTGCTTATTGACAATTATGGTGTATGGTTTCAGAGCATCTTATTCTTTTAGGAGGGAACCTTTCCTCCTCTTATTTAGTCACTGATCCAGTACTTTTGACAGGTTCGTACACCAAATCACAATCAGATGGTGAGAGCAGAGAGAGAGAAAGGTGGCACATCCTGAGAATATGTTCAAAAGTTCTTTATTATAAATCCATAAGGAAAGAAGACATGACACACATGGTCCAAAGGTGCTCAGTAGACATGTTTTACACTCTCGTGCTTACTCATTACTAAATACCCCAGGGGTGCACACTCACTTAAAGTGGAATTCCACCCAAAAGTGGAACTTCCGCTTTAGGTAGTTCTAATCCCCTGACATGCCACATTTGGCATGTCATTTTTTTTTGGAGGGTACCTAGTTTTGACATGTACCCGCTCCCACTTCTGCTCGGAACGCCGCAGCGCCCTGAGTGGAAGTTCTCCTCTCCCCCTCCCTCCCTGCAATCTTCTGGGACATGTCAGAGGTCCCCGAAGATTGCCGGCCAATCACGACGCGTAGCGCAACTCGCGCATGCGCAGTGCGTACCCGGCTGTGAATCCGCAAACTGTCACAGCCGGGTGCCCACACCAGTGATGCCGGCGCCGCAGAGCAGAGAGGGAGAAGAGTGAGGCTTTGGGCGGCCGCATCGCTGGACCGTTGGACAGGTGAGTGTGTTTAAGCTGGAACTCCGCTTTAAGACCATTAGCCAGCAGCTAGAACCAATCAATCAACAATAGTGGAGGAAAAAAATCTCCCACCATATATGATCACTGGCCCTGTAGCTCAGTTCCAAGGCAAACGTGCAACCATACAAATAAAATTACAGAATATAAACAAATATAAACATACATATACAAAATTATTAATTTCCATAAACAATAAACAAAGTAACAAAAAATGTGTAAAAAAGACAATCAAATATAGAAACAAATCATAATGAAAAAAAAACAAACAAACAAAAAACAAGGGGCAAAAATGCCACACCTATAAACAAGAGATGACAAGAAAAAAAAAAGACATATGGCACATTCTATGAAAGTAATCCAACGATAATGTCAAAACGATGGAATCTATTAAATGTCAGATACTCATAGAAAATGTCAGATACTCATAGAAAAAATATATAAAAAGGAAAAAGAAAAGTATTGTTTAAAAGCAGATTGAGGTCATGATATAAATGTAACGAATAACTGAATGGTAAACACATATAAGACGTATATAAATATCTCAATATTTCTAAAAACTGATGCAATAAAAAAATAACAGTAATTTCCTGCTGCAAAAAAGCATCATAAGACATAGCCACTCATGGAAGTGGGACATACCAATCTATATTATAATCTCACCAATGGATCTATAAATATATGGGAACTGTAAATAAAAAGTGTTCAAAATACTAAATCTATTCATCCAAAGGGAATATGTAAATAAAGATGAGAGAATATACAAAAAGCAATTCACATCCTATTGGTAAATGCAAGTAATGAATTTAAAGGGGAAAAAATAGCCATATGATCTGTCCACTACCGATAAACCAGAAAACACAGAAGAAAACACAGAAGGGAGGTGCAAAATATTGAACGAGTAAAACTTCATTCAAAGTAATGAGATACATCCCACTCATAGTTTAAACCAAAGGAGGTGCATGTATGTAAATGAAAGATCCAGAACACTTCCCTGCTGCTTCGTAGTCAGAATAGATCTCCACCTCTACCTGGAAGATTAACCCATTCCACAACTTGCACAGACACTAGATTAGCATCACCACCATGATGTCCATTGAAATGTCTGGCTACATTGGTAGATTTGCCAACTCCAATATCATTAAGATGTTCCCGGGAACAAACTCGTAATCTAGTAATCTACGATTGGTACATTCTACATATTGAGTTCTACAGGATTTACATGTAATAACATAGCTCACGGATTTCATATAACAGTTAAAAAATGGTTTCAAATTAATGATCATGTCATTACTCCTAGATGAAACTACTTCACCTTCAAAAATATGGAGACAACATGAACAGTTCCCAGCACCACATTTAAAATTTCCTTTAAAGTGCAACTAGGTGGTAGTTTGTCTAGAGGTGTAAAAAAAACTGGGAGAAAGAGAGCTGGCTAAAGATTGAGCTTTACTTGGTATAATATTTATCCCATCAGGTAAGATGTCAGATAAGGACTCATCTTTAAATTAAAGTGGCAAATTGGTGACTTTGTCACCAATCTGATGAAACTCCTGACTATAAGGGGTGACCATAGTGGGTTTATTACCATATCTAGAACGAACCCTATGGGGTTTCTCCAAAAGCTCCTCCCTATTTTTGGCCTTAGGGACAGCATGGGCATGATCTAATGCCCACTTGGGGTAACCCCCCTGTCTGAACCTATTATAGAGAAAAATCAAAATCCACTTCCTCAAGTCATATCCAGCGTATACGAATGATTTGTCCAATGGGTATCCCCCAGATCACATGTTGCGGGTGACTAGTTTGGGCCATGAGGAGACTGTTTCCCGCTGATGGTTTTTCTATATAAACATGTAATCACACGATTGTGTGATGTGAATAATAGGACGTCTGAAAAGAAAATCACTTGTGCCATTTGTAAATGTCAGATTGTGTGTATTGGATTTCAAAAATGACAAAAAAGACTTTAGGTCTCCCATTCTCCTATCAAAAACGAACAGCAGATCATCTATGTAATGAAGGAATACATGGATATAAGTTCTAAAGGGGTTTCCATCTCCATAGATGTGGGACCGCTCCCACCAACCCAACCTAGCAGGTTCTATACACAGCACAGATGCACCACTTTATAGGCAGACTAAGGGGACCCCCAGGCACTATATTTAAAGGAATTTTATAGTTTCAGTTCAAGCATCATTACCACTTCTGGACCAGAAGATTTCCCCCCTTAATGACCAGGCCATTTTTTGCGATTCACCACTTCATTACTTTGCGCAATCATGCAATGCTGTACCCAAATAAAATTGATGTCCTTTTTTTCCCACAAATAGAGATTTTTTTGGGGGGTATTTGATCACCTCTTCGATTTTTATTTTTTTGCACCATAATTAAAAAAAGACCGACAATTCTGAAAAAAAACATTATTTTTCACTTTCTGCTATGTAACATTCCCAAAAAAATTAAACATTTTTCATCATTTTAGGCCAATTTGTATTCTGCTACATATTTTTGTTTAAAAAAAAAAAAAATCCCAATAAGTGTGTTTTGATTGGTTTGCACAAAAATTCTACAGACCAGAGGAAAGATTTATGTCATTTTTATCTATTTACTTTTTTTTTTACTAGTAATCAGCAATTTTTAGCAGGACTGCAACATTGTGGTGGAAAGATGGGACACCTAACTGACATTTTTGACACTTTTGGGGGGACCAGTAACATTACTACAATAAACAATGCTAAAAACATGCACTGTTACTGTAATAATGAAACTGTAAAGTGCAGAATCAATTAATGTTACTAAAGGGGACACAGGGCCCAAGCCCCCAACGGCCGGACTACAAGGTCCACTACCGCCGCACACAGCCCACACTGGGGAGACACAGACATGATAGCGCAAAGGGCAAAAAAAATAGTTATAAAAACAAAAATTTAATTACATTTAACTAAAGAAAATAACGAGTCCACAAAAATTATTTTCAATGGAAACATCTATGCATATGAAGTAATCCATTATTGCATATGAATGAAAGTAGACTCATGATTAAAACAATTTTAATTACTACATATTACACAATTTTTATATCATAAATATTTTCTTGTTTTCATCCTCTCTCCATTTTCTCTCTGTTTCCCCAATAGCCCCCCACCCCATCCCACCTCTTCCCTTTCATTTCCCCCTCGCCTCCCCTCCCCTTTCTCCCTTTTTTGCTCTGTTTCTCTCTTTTGTTTTTATCTTTTTTATATTTTGTTTTATTTTGTATTTTTGTCCTCAATTTTCTATGTAATTTTAATAAATATAAATATTGGACTTTGATACACTTATATACACTATTACCAAAATTATTGGGACCCCTGCCTATTGTACACGTACAATAACTTTATAGGCTTAGTCCGTCAAATTTTGAGTTGGCCCACCCTTTGGAGCTATAACAGCTTCAATTATTCTGGGAAGGCTGTCCACAAGGTGTAGCAGTGTGCCTATGGGAATGTTTGACCGTTCTTCCAGAAGCGCATTTTTGAGGCAAGTCACTGATGACTTGAGAAGAGAAGGCCTAGCTTGCAGTCTCTGCTCTAATTCATCCCAAAGGTGTTCTATTGGCTTGACGTCAGGACATTGCATTGTGCACTGATCCAAATCATTTGGTGGAGGAGGGATTATGGTGGGGGTTGTTTTTCAGGAGTTGGGCTTGGCCCTTAGTTCCAGTAAAGGGAACTCTTCAATCGTCAGCATACCAAGACATTTTGGACAATTTCATGCTCTTAACTTTGTGGGAACAGTTTGGGGATGGTACTTTAACAGGAAAGAAAACTTTCACTTTACTGTTTGATTGACTGTCTTCTCTGCATCTAATGCCAGGAGCTGAGAAAGCAGTCTGTGTGTCTCTGATTAACTCAATAGACAATACAAATACATCTACAACTGTAGTTGCATCTAGTGTTTGACATCCAGAGACAAGCCCTATTTGATCTTCTTTAATCAGAAAGACCAACTATTAAATATTCTATTTGGTATGACATTGTGTATATTTTTAGATCTGCCTTTAAAAATGAGTTTGCATGGAAGTTTTGTGGGGATACTGGCTCCTTCCATGGTTCAAGAAAAGTGATTATTTTAACTTTCAACACTTCATCTGGAAATTACCTGGAGGAGACAGCAGCATTGAAAATATTTAACAGATGTGAAACTAGAAGGTGTAAAAAGTTTAGTAGTATTCTCCAGAAAATCCATTTTGACCTGGGGATTTAGGTGATAGAAAGGTTTTAATAATATTATTGATTTTTTTTTTTTAAAGCAAAAGGCGCATTAAGTGTGGAAACAAGTTTTTTTGCCAACCACAGCAACTGAATAGTATTTAGAAAACTTATAATCATCTCTGTAGTCCATTTTAAAATAGATGAGTCATCTTTCAAATTGCATAAAATACTGTAATACTCATTAAATGTGTCTGCCATGTCATGGGGGTTTCGGATTTGATGTCTAGTGTAGAGTAAAGCATGTGTGTTATTTTGTGTTTAACCACCGGAGGATTTTGCTGTCTTACGTCTGGGCCACTTTTTGCGATTCGGCACTGTGTGACTTTAACTGACAATTGTGCGGTCAAGCAACGCCGTACCCAATCGAAATTTACGTCCTTTTTTTCCCACAAACAGAGCTTTCTTTTGGTGGTATTTGATCACCTGTGCAATTTTTAATTTTTGCGCTATAAACAAAAAAAGAGCAACAATTTTGAAAAAATAACAATATTTTTCACATTTTTTTATATGAAATCCCCCCCCCCCCAAATGTAAAAATCTAAATTTTTTATCATTTTAGGCCAATTTGTTTTCTGATACATATTTTTGGTAAAATAAATTGCAATAAAAGTATTTTGATTGGTTTGCGCAAAAGTTATTGCATTTACTAACTAAGGGAAAGATTTCTGTCATTTTTGGTGTTTTGTTTTTTTTTTTTTAACGTTTAATGGCGGCGATCTGCGATTTTTTTTGCTTTTTTTTTTCTGCGACATTGCGGCAGACAGATCGGACCCTTGACTGACATTTTTTTACACTTTTGGGGGTACCAGTGACATTACTACAGTAATCAGTGCTATACATATGCACTGTTACTGTAAAAATGACACTGGCAGGCAAGGGGTTAATTTTTATTGGTGATCAAGGGGTTAATGTATGCCTGGTGCTTACTGACATGTGTGGGGGGAGGTGACTGAGTGACACAGGCACAGATTGCAGGTTCAGCTATGCTGAACCCTGCAATCTGACCCTGCCTGTTAACACAAGCGGGTGGATCTCCACACCCGATTCCCAGACGATCGGGGAAGAGCGGCGGTAATCACCGCCGCTCCTCCCCTGGCCTGACTCCCACTGTGACTGAATACAGCGGGAGCAGGCCTCGCTCCGCCGAGAGAGGGGAATGTCTGGCGACGTAGGTCTACGTCGTCATACGTTATCGAGCCACTTTGCCGCAGTAGCAGCTCAGTGAGCAGCGGTAAAGTGGTTAATGCATGCACTTAAGCAGTTAGTAGTTATAAATGTGTAAGAAATAACTTCTCTTTGATTGGGACTTTAGAGGCAATAATATCACAGCATAAATATATATAAAAAATATAGCATTTATTATTTCCAAAAATATATAAATTGTTAAAAAACCTGATCACATAAACCATGATTGTTATTGACAAGCAGCCAAGATGACACATCATATATGTTACAATGTTACTTCAGAAGTGGTTTTCCCCAGCCACTGCTGGACATATAGTATGGTAGTTGGAGTAACCAAGTATTTTTCAAAGGATGGGGATAAGTAACATTGTAACATATATGATGTGTCATCTTGGCTGCTTGTCCAATACAATCATGGCTCATGTGATCAGGTTTTTTAACAATTAATATATTTTTGGAAATAATAAATGATATATTTTTTATATATATTTATATATACAGTATATTTATGCTGTGATACTATTGCCTTTAAAGTTCAAATCAAAGAGGAGTTATTTCTTACACATATATAATCGGAAGGGATGTTGGCAATATCAAAACACCCTCCTTCATCTGAGATAATTATTAAAGCAGCTAGTAGTTTGTCTGCTTATTTGCTAATTGTGAACTAGTTTCAAGTGTTGATTTACTAAAGAAAAATAAACTGTTCGCTTTGCAAAGGATGTTGGGCTTTGAAAGAGATGCTGCACTTTGCATAGGAATTTTCCACAGAAATCAACCACATTCAATAAGCTCTGGTGATAATTTCCATGCAAAGTTCAACTTCACTTGCACTGTGAACAGCCTGTTTGTCTTTACCAAATCAACCTATCAGTCTCATTGCATTTGTGTTGGGAAACCAGAAAGGGGCATTAATTGTATCTGTAATTACCTCATTTTGCACAAGTAATCTGTGAGGGGGTTGATTTGTTTCTGAAGTCTAGGGAACTTAATGGACATCAACAACATATGAATCTGCTATGTCCTATGTTTTCTGGTCACATTGCTAATTACCATAAAAAACTCTTCTGGCTTCTGGGTTGCAGAGACATATAGAGTAGCAGCTCTCCTCAGAGCTGCCTGCAGTGCAGCATAAGCCATCTTATGAAGCCTGGTAGCGACTCTCCAGGTGATTGGTATCTCTCCCCCTCGCATTGGATCACATACATGGAGTGTTTTTGGAGAAAGGGGGGCCTCACTCCCAGCCTGCAGGCCAGCAGCACCTCTCCACCTCCTTCTATTATAATCAAGGCATGCTGCTCTTACTTTAAGAAATTGCCAGTGATTAGATAGTTTGCTACACTATAATAACTCCTCCCTTAGCAAGTTCAAGTACCACTGATTCAATACTCAGTGTATATGGGATAGCTTTTATTTATGTTTGGTCTAAGTTTTCTCTTCAGACTCTGAATGGTTAAACATTCCCATGGTGATCTATTAATGCATACATTTGGGAATAAAGCCGGTAAACTTCTGTCCAGATTATGTAAAGGGCCCTATCAACCCACTTACACTGATTCTCTCCATATAGGCCACTGTATAGGCCACTAAATCTCATGTTTACCTCCTCCTGTGGAAGCTTACCAGCAGCAAACTGAAGCAAAATCTTCCCAGTTCAATCATCTTCAGATAAATTATTGAGCGGGTACAATAGAGTCTCACACCTGATCAGCAATGAGATCTGGCAAGAGTCACAGCACAAACTCATCTATAGAGCATATGTTCCATTCCTGGTGTCAAAATCTAACATTCAACCTGCTCTCTGCCCACTCTGTGGCCTAGTAAGACCATCCCTAGCACACCACTTCTGGCTTTGTCCACCTATTTCAAACTATTTGAAACCAGGTGATACAATTCATATTAGGAGTCACCTAAAGACATATACCCAAGGACCCTCTTTTCCTGCACTTTGGGTACAATAGCCCAACTTATAAAGAGTCATTGTTTTTGCTGACGAGAGCTTATCATCTGCATTGGATCATGATTTGCCTGCTGGTAGCACGAATGGCCATTCTCAAAGAATGGACATCTTCTACCATTCCAACTACGGTATTTCAGTTATTAAAAAGGAACTGAAAATCTGTTTATGCCAAGAAAAGCTTGACCTTGACTTGTATCACAACACCTCTCAAAAAAGTTTTTCCTTCAGATGTCAAGCTTTTATCAATTCCACTTTATCGGTTTCAGAAGCACCATTCCTCTCCACCTCATTCTGTTATAATCAAGGCCTACTGTTTTTATGTGAAGAAATTTCCAGTGACTAGATAGTTTTCTACATTATATTAACTCCTCCCCTAGCAAGTTCAAGTACCACTGATTCTATAATTCATGTATATAGGATAGCTTTTATTTATGTTTGGTCTAGGTTTTCTCTTCGAATTCTGATTTCCTATTTGTAGCCCTAATGTTTCCTGTTTTGTAGTCAACCTGCTAGTTATATTTTTGGATCAGGAGGGACATTGCTTTCTGCATGCTCCTTCTGACCCCCCTGTAAGGTTGGTTACATTTTGAAATTCATCCATGTCTTCTAGCCCTTAGCTTTGCTTATATATCTTTTATGTTTTTATGGTTGCAATATGTGCTATATGTCGTCAAGTACCAATCTCTTCTGCTTATTTTTCTCATTCTGTGTGTATATGGGGCTGCAACCAGCCTGCATGGCCACCGAAGACCCGATCAAAGCCGCATTCAGCTCTGATCGGGTCTTCATGTAAAAACTGTTGACATCACTTCCGGGTACTCGGCGCCAGATTAAAAAAATTACAGCATTCAAAACAGCCAAACTTGGTGTTTTGAATGCTTTTAAGTGCAGAGGAGGGGTTTGAGGTCCTTTAGACACCCAGATCCCTCCACAAGAGTACCTGTCAAGTGATAAAAATTAAAAATATTTTTTTAAATGTACGAAAATATCGGCTAATATCGGCCGATACCGATATGCAATGGCCAAAATAGCAGTATCGGCATTGAAAAAACGATATCAGCCGATCACTAATATATATATATATATATATATATATATATATATATATATATATTAGTGATCGACTAATACATATACATATATATGTATATATATATATATATATATATATATATATATATATAAACATGGCATGGGCGCCCCCCCCCAGTCCATACCAAGCCCCTCTGGTCTGGTATGGATTTTAAGGGGATCTCCGTGCCAATATTAAAAAAAAACAGCACGCGGTTCCCCCCTGAAATCCATACCAGACCGTTATCTGAGCACAGAGCCTGGCTGGCCAGGATGGGGATGGGGCGAGCGAGCGCCCCCCTCCTGAACCATACCAGGCCACATGCCCTCAACAATTTATTCACTGTACCTGAGCAGTGGATTATGGGGCGCTCATGACATCAGATCCCTATAAAAGAGCTGTCAAACACAAACCACTCATTAGCGCGGGAGGCATCTTAAGAAGATTATTTTTTTTTTTCTATTTTTCGGTTGTGGGCAGGCGAAGTGATCATTGGGGGACACTATTTTTTATTTTTAATAAAGGACTTGTCCAAAACTGGCTTTTGCTTTTATTTTTATTTTTACACTTTTTTGGTGAATGGGTAGGGCTACGATGTACCCGATATCCATTTACATGGGGGGGCGGGATCTGGGGGCCCTCTTTTTAAAGGGGCTTCCAAATTCCGATAAGCCTCCCCCCGCAGACCCCCACAACCACAGCCCACGGTTGTCGGGAAGAGACCCCTGTCCCCATCATCATGGGGGCAAGGTGCTTTGGGGTGGTGGGGGCAGAGCCTGTATTGCAGCCTTGGTGGGCATTTCCTGAAATCTTGTCCTACCCGTCTAGGAAATGCTCACACCTAAGGTCCTGACGGGGGCCCATTTACGTAGTTCCCAGTTTCCAAAAAGGATAAACTGCTAACCACAGTTGTCCTCTCCTGGGCAGCAGGGTTCATGGTTACTCAGGCGTTGGCAGACTCCGGTGCTGGTGGTTACTTTATTGACAGTACCTTTGCTGCTGCAAATTCCATAACCTTGCAGCCCTGTGTTTCTCCACTAGACATCGAGGCGATTGTTGGCAGACCCCTGCAACTGGCACAGGTTACCCATGAGACTGAGAGGTTAACATGGCGATAGGGGCTGTTCACAGGGAGTCAACCTTTTTTCAGGTTTTATCGTCCCCACAATACTCTGAATTTTTGGGATACCCTTGGTTTCAGAAACACAATCCGACCTTTGATTAGAAGTTAGTCAAGATGCTCTCTTGGTCTCCACAGTGTGGTGCTGTTTGTATCCATGGGCCTGTTAAAGGTACTTTTTACCTCCTCGGATTCAGTGTTGCCTACTGATTATCATGAATATGAAGATGTATTTGACAAGGTGCGCGCTGGTACTCTTCCCCCTCATCATCCGTACGATTGTGCCATAGACTTGCAACTTGGTGCCATTCCCCCTCGTGGCAGGGTTTATCCTCTCTCGGGTTGCGGAGAATAAGGCCATGGAGGACTATGTGGCGGATGCGCTTGCCCGGGTGCCCAGTTGCAAGTCCGCTTTTCCAGTGGGTACCGTTTTTTCTTCTTAACCACTTACCGCAAAGTGACGTACACCTATGTCGGCTGACTTTGCGTGGTTATACCGGGATGATGCCTCTAGCTAGAGGCATCATCTTGGTACCGTTGTTTAGAGCCAGCGGTCAGCATTCCGGCGGTAACAGCCGATGCGGCTCGGGAGCCGATCGTTCATTACCCCCCCGGCATTTTTGAATACACTCACTTTTTGAATCTGCCGCCTTTACCAGCCGAGTAACCCGGATGTGACATCATGGACACCGACTCTGGGTTACGTCATCAGAGACCTGATCAAAGTCACATCTGGCTTAAATCGAGACTCCATCCTGCCGGCAGACGGGAGACCTGGGCAGAGCGACCCCCCCACCACCTTCCATGGCTCTCCCCAGGTCTCCAGTCCACCGGCTGGATGGAGTCCAAATCCAAGCCAGATGACGTCACATCCGGGTTACTCAGCTGCTAAAGGCGGCAGATTCAAAAAGTGAGTGTATTAAAAAATGCTGTTTTCAGCGTTTTGAATACATGGAAGTGTAGTGGAGGGGTCGAGGGTCACTGTTCAAACCACACATGTGAGGTATCGAGCGTGAGCAATAATTTAAAAAAAGAGCTACACTCTAACTCTAAACTGGTAACCGTTAAAATTTTTTACAGCGTCGCCTATGGAGATTTCTATTGACCGTAGTTTGTCGCCATTCCACGGGTGTGCGCAATTTTAAACCATAACATGTTGGGTATCTATTTACTCATCGTGACATCATCTTTCACAATATATAAAAAAAATGGGCTAACTTTACTGTTTAGTTTTTTTAAATGCAGTGAAATGTGATTTTTTGTAATTTTTCCAAAAAATGCCGTTTGAAAGACTGCTTCGCAAATACCGCGTGATAAAAAATATTGCAATGACCGCAATTTTATTCTCCAGAGTCTTTGCTAAAAATATATATATATATATAATGTTTGGGGGTTCTAAGTAATTTTCTATCAAAAAATACTGATTTTAACTTGTAAACAAAAAATGCAAAAATAGGCCTGGGGCTTAAGTGGTTAAAGAAGAAGGGGGAAGTTGAGACCTTGTATTGATCATAGGGGCCTCAATCGCATCACAGTCAAGAATGCATACCTGATTCCATTGATTACTGAATTGTTCGATCGCCTTAATGGAGCAACGGTCTTTACCAAGCTTAACCTAAGGGCCACATATAACCTCATAAGGTTTAAGGAGGGCGATGAGTGGAAGACCGTGTTTAATATCAGAACTGGTCATTACGAATATCTAGTGATACCCTTTGGCTTGTGCATTGCACCCGCTGTCTTCCAGGAGTTCATCAATGATGTCTTTCATGATATGCTGCAGCAATGCGTGGTAGTCTATTTGGACGACATCTCGATTTACTCGGACTCCATTAAAACACACTACTTGGATGTCAGATGGATGCTGCAACGGTTACGTGAGAATGGGATTTTCTGTAAGCTGAGAAATTTGAATTCCACCTGTCTCAGGTTGCCTTCTTGGGCTACATTATTTCTGCTGAAGGGTTCTCCATGGACCCTGAGAAGGTTTCAGCTGTTCTAAAATGGCCTTGGCCTAGTGGTCCCCATTCCATTTAGGGTTTCATTGGGTTTTCCAACTACTATCGGAAATTTATCAGGAACTTTTCCTCTTTGGCCAAACCTATCTCAGATCTGACCAAGAAGGGCAGCGATCCCCACAATTGGATGCCTGCTGCCATCCAAGCTTTCAAGGCCTTCAAGTCAGCTTTCGCTTTGGCTCCCATTCTGTCTCATCCCAATCCTGATTTGCCCTTTGTCCTAGAGGTGGATGCATCTGAGACGGGAGTAGGCACCCTCCTGTCTCAGCATCAGACACTTGATGGACCCTTACTTCCTTGTGGATTCTACTCCAAGAAGCTGTCTCCAGCTGAATGCAATTACGAGTTTGGAGAAAGAGAGCTCTTGGCCTATATCCTTGCTCTCAAGGAGTAGAGACACTTGCTTGAAGGTTCTGTGGTTCCAGTTCTCATTCTCACCCATCATAAGAATCTGATGTACCCCTCGGAAGCCAAGAGGCTCACACCCCATCAGGGAAAAGGGTTTGTTGTATGGGCGCTTCCGTGGAATACAGCAGGCTTTAGGTGAGACACTGCACTTCGGCAGCACTGGAGAGGAGAAGCTGCTCTGAAAGTGATAAACATAAAAAGACAAGGCGCCTCTAAGTGCAGTAGGCTCTGAGTATTTATTAGGTTAAAAGCAGAGCCTGTATTGCAGCCTTGGTGGGCATTTCCTGAAATCTTGTCCTACCCGTCTAGGAAATGCTCACACCTAAGGTCCTGTCGGGGGCCCATTTAGGTAGTTCCCAGTTTCCAAAAAGGATAAACTGCTAACCACAGTTGTCCTCTCCTGGGCAGCAGGGTTCATGGTTACTCAGGCGTTGGCAGACTCCGGTGCTGGTGGTTACTTTATTGACAGTACCTTTGCTGCTGCAAATTCCATAACCTTGCAGCCCTGTGTTTCTCCACTAGATATCGAGGCGATTGTTGGCAGACCCCTGCAACTGGCACAGGTTACCCATGAGACTGAGAGGTTAACATGGCGATAGGGGCTGTTCACAGGGAGTCAACCTTTTTTCAGGTTTTATCGTCCCCACAATACTCTAAATTTTTGGGATACCCTTGGTTTCAGAAACACAATCCAACCTTTGATTGGCAGTTATTCGAGATGCTCTCTTGGTCTCCACAGTGTGGTGCTGTTTGTATCCATGGGCCTGTTAAAGGTACTTTTTACCTCCTCGGATTCAGTGTTGCCTACTGAATATCATGAATATGAAGATGTATTTGACAAGGTGCGCGCTGGTACTCTTCCCCCTCATCATCCGTACGATTGTGCCATAGACTTGCAACTTGGTGCCATTCCCCCTCGTGGCAGGGTTTATCCTCTCTCGGGTTGCGGAGAATAAGGCCATGGAGGACTATGTGGCGGCTGCGCTTGCCCGGGTGCCCAGTTGCAAGTCCGCTTTTCCAGTGGGTACCGTTTTTTCTTCTTAACCACTTACCGCAAAGTGACGTACCCCTATGTCGGCTGACTTTGCGTGGTTATACCGGGATGATGCCTCTAGCTAGAGGCATCATCTTGGTACCGTTGTTTAGAGCCAGCGGTCAGCATTCCGGCGGTAACAGCCGATGCGGCTCGGGAGCCGATCGTTCATTACCCCCTCCGGCATTTTTGAATACACTCACTTTTTGAATCTGCCGCCTTTACCAGCCGAGTAACCCGGATGTGACATCATGGACACCGACTCTGGGTTACGTCATCAGAGACCTGATCAAAGTCACATCTGGCTTAGATCGAGACTCCATCCTGCCGGCGGATGGGAGACCTGGGCAGAGCGACCCCCCCGCCACCTTCCATGGCTCTGCCCAGGTCTCCAGTACACCGGCTGGATGGAGTCCAAATCCAAGCCAGATGACGTCACATCCGGGTTACTCAGCTGCTAAAGGTGGCAGATTCAAAAAGTGAGTGTATTCAAAAATGCTGTTTTCAGCGTTTTGAATACATGGAAGTGTAGTGGAGGGGTCGAGGGTCACTGTTCAAACCACACATGTGAGGTATCGAGCGTGAGCAATAATTTAAAAAAAGAGCTACACTCTAACTCTAAACTGGTAACCGTTAAAATTTTTACAGCGTCGCCTATGGAGATTTCTATTGACCGTAGTTTGTCGCCATTCCACGGGTGTGCGCAATTTTAAACCATAACATGTTGGGTATCTATTTACTCATCGTGACATCATCTTTCACAATATATAAAAAAATGGGCTAACTTTACTGTTTAGTTTTTTTAAATGCAGTGAAATATGATTTTTTGTAATTTTTCCAAAAAATGCCGTTTGAAAGACTGCTTCGCAAATACCGCGTGACAAAAAATATTGCAATGACTGCAATTTTATTCTCCAGAGTCTTTGCTAAAAATATATATATATATATATATATATATATATATAATGTTTGGGGGTTCTAAGTAATTTTCTAGCAAAAAATACTGATTTTAACTTGTAAACAAAAAATGCAAAAATAGGCCTGGGGCTTAAGTGGTTAAAGAAGAAGGGGGAAGTTGAGACCTTGTATTGATCATAGGGGCCTCAATCACATCACAGTTAAGAATGCATACCTGATTCCATTGATTACTGAATTGTTCGATCGCCTCAATGGAGCAACGGTCTTTACCAAGATTGACCTAAGGGCCACATATAACCTCACAAGGTTTAAGGAGGGCGATGAGTGGAAGACCGTGTTTAATATCAGAACTGGTCATTACGAATATCTAGTGATACCCTTTGGCTTGTGCATTGCGCCCGCTGTCTTCCAGGAGTTCATCAATGATGTCTTTCATGATATGCTGCAGCAATGCGTGGTAGTCTATTTGGACGACATCTCGATTTACTCGGACTCCATTAAAACACACTACTTGGATGTCAGATGGATGCTGCAACGGTTATGTGAGAATGGGATTTTCTGTAAGCTGAGAAATTTGAATTCCACCTGTCTCAGGTTGCCTTCTTGGGCTACATTATTTCTGCTGAAGGGTTCTCCATGGACCCTGAGAAGGTTTCAGCTGTTCTAAAATGGCCTTGGCCTAGTGGTCCCCATTCCATTTAGGGTTTCATTGGGTTTTCCAACTACTATCGGAAATTTATCAGGAACTTTTCCTCTTTGGCCAAACCTATCTTAGATCTGACCAAGAAGGGCAGCGATCCCCACAATTGGATGCCTGCTGCCATCCAAGCTTTCAAGGCCTTCAAGTCAGCTTTCGCTTCGGCTCCCATTCTGTCTCATCCCAATCCTGATTTGTCCTTTGTCCTAGAGGTGGATGCATCTGAGACGGGAGTAGGCACCCTCCTGTCTCAGCATCAGACACTTGATGGACCCTTACTTCCTTGTGGATTCTACTCCAAGAAGCTGTCTCCAGCTGAATGCAATTACGAGTTTGGAGAAAGAGAGCTCTTGGCCTATATCCTTGCTCTCAAGGAGTAGAGACACTTGCTTGAAGGTTCTGTGGTTCCAGTTCTCATTCTCACCCATCATAAGAATCTGATGTACCCCTCGGAAGCCAAGAGGCTCACACCCCATCAGGGAAAAGGGTTTGTTGTATGGGCGCTTCCGTGGAATACAGCAGGCTTTAGGTGAGACACTGCACTTCGGCAGCACTGGAGAAGAGAAGCTGCTCTGAAAGTGATAAACATAAAAAGACAAGGCGCCTCTAAGTGCAGTAGGCTCTGAGTATTTATTAGGTTAAAAGCATAAAAGCACTCACATTTTGTAAGTATGACATGGGCATAGCAAAGATCTGTCTGGAGTCTTCCTATCCGCTGTGCTGAGTGGTTGCAATGGGGACATCCGGTGATCCGCTTCCTGTAGATGCGTCCTTTCACACCCCGTCAGGCCAGATGGGCTTTATCCTTGTCTCATTTTAACTATGTGGTCTCCTATTTGCCCGGCTCCAAGAATGTTAAAGCTGATGCCTTGTCTCGCAAATATTCTGAGTTGTCCAGGGAGGACCCCGTGCTGACACCGGTCATACCTTTGGATCATGAATTTCCTCTCTCTCGATTCTACATTGGCATATGACCCATCATCGGCAGACTACCCGCCTCTGGACTCAACCCCGGCTTGGGTGACTACCTGCTTCTAGGCTTGATCCCTGCTTGAATGACTACCCACTCTAGACTTGACCCTGGCAGTTCCTGATTTCACTCCTCTCTTTTTCTGTGTATTTTATTGTTGTCGCTCTAAAAAACTGCTTTATTTTACTTGCATCTTCGTGAGGTCTGGTTTCCTGGCACCCTGACACCATTGCAGAAACCTCCAATGCTGATTGACATGGATACATTGCCTAACCATGCTAGAGTATTGATTTGTGATTTAGGTACCTTCTGAAGGTAAAATTTGTTCTTAAGAAATTCAACATGCATGTCCATTTTTGAATAAGAAAGGTGGATGTGGGTAAAAAGTATAGTCTTTCTCAGATGGGTACTGACATCTTTAAAGAGAAATCTGATGACTGGAGACAATGTTTTTGTGTGGTTCCACATAACTTCCATTTGCGATTCAAAGAATCTAGTTGACTATCCAAAATTGTATTGAAGTTGGAAGATATGATCAAATGTTTTGGAAGGATGTTTTCAACTTTTCTTCTATTTCTGTTGAGATTTGTTTGCTAACATTGGGCAGGTAAACCTTCACCAGCATGTACTGTATGCAATTCTGTTTATCTCCCCGATTAAAATAATGTACCTATTTATAGGCCCATGAAAAAAGGGGGGATTTGGGACTTTGAATGAGGCGTGTAATAAAACTGACCATTGACTATACAAAAAAATAGGATATATGTGTGTGCATAAACATCCAAACAAAAAACATGAATTTATACACATGTAAATTGATTTATTTGTATGCACAGGTTGTGACATCATAGAGACAGTAGATATCATACAATGAATACCAATGACCAGAGCATATAAAAGGATATACAAATACATGTCCAAATGAGTATAAAATCAACATAAAACACTGTGTAACAAGATAGTACATAATCCATAGAAATTGCATCATAATTTCTCTACGAGTTTCATGTGTGTAACACTTCCTCAAGAGCTGGTGCAAATGATTAACTATAAAAAAGGAAATATCATGAAATCACAATGCATAAAACAGTATACATGCCCATTGAAGAAAAAGTATTCATTGTGTAGGGTTGCTTACAATAAATTGAAGCTGTTGCCTCAAGGGACTCGCCAAGGAAGGTCCCCTATACCATCCGCCCCGGGAGCTGAGGGAGCAATACCAGGTACGAATGGGGGCGAACAATGGAAATGCAGTGACAGAATCTTGATAGTTGAAAGAATAGTGAGCATCTCAATAATCATCCGATATAATATCTAGGATTGGGTTAAACGTGTATATTGTAATAATTTGTATATTAAATTGTAAATAGTAGTATAGTAATCAATTATTGAGTTGAAAAAATTGATGAATTCCCAGAGTAAAGAAGAGAACCGAGTGGCAGACCCAACATGGAGTATCCCCAAAGTGTGTACATGCTGAAAGTGTCAAAAGAAGTGTGAGTAAAGCAATGAATAAGAAGGAATAATAGTGAGGATAAAGTGGATATAGAGCATCACCAATAACCCAAAGTGAGAATGGTAAACCGAAGTGGTTGAAAAGTAAGATAAAGTAATTGTAGTAATAGTGAAAACAGCGTGGAGAAACAGACCCCCTGTTCCGAAAGGTAAGGAGACATAAGAGAATAAGGGTGTGAGTAAAGTGAAAAAAATCCAAAGTATTTACCGGTTGTAGATCAGTGCCTTCAATTAATAATCAAATAAAGAGATGAAGAAATGTTCCACCCAGACGCACACCGGGAGAGATCCCAGCGTCACGCAGCCACTCCAGAGAGGAAGCACCGGCGACTGCTAGCAGGATGCCGAGCAGAAGTAGGCGCCTCGCGGAGGAATGTAGATGGTAGGTCATCATGTCGGTCGGACGGCCAGAACAGTGTCGTCTTAAACCAACACAGAAGAGGCGTGGTGCCGATGCACCGTGGCCAGACCCGCCCCCACCCCTGCATCACAAGGATGAAGGAGGGAGGCAGGAGCGCATCGCAGCTCCCAGGGCAGACAGGGAGGAGAGGAACAACCACGAGGCGCCAACTTCTGCTCGGCATCCTGCTAGCAGTCGCCAGTGCTTCCTCTCTGGAGTGGCTGCGTGATGCTGGGAGCTCTCCCGATGTGCGTCTGGGTGGAACATTTCTTCATCTCTTTATTTGATTATTAATTGAAGGCACTGATCTACAACCGGTAAATACTTCGGATTTTTTTCACTTTATTCACACCCTTATTCTCTTATGTCTCCTTACCTTTCGGAACAGGGGTCTGTTTCTCCACGCTGTTTTCACTATTACTGCAATTACTTTATCTTACTTTTCAACCACTTCGGTTTACCATTCTCACTTTGGGTTATTGGTGATGCTCTATATCCACTTTATCCTCACTATTATTCCATCTTATTCATTGCTTTACTCACACTTCTTTTGACACTTTCAGCATGTACACACTTTCAGCATGTACTCCATGTTGGGTCTGCCACTCGGGTTCTCTTCTTTACTCTGGGAATTCATCAATTTTTTCAACTCAATAAATGGTTACTATACTACTATTTACAATTTAATATACAAATTATTAAAATATACACATTTAACCCAATCCTAGATATTATATCGGATGATTATTGAGATGCTCACTATTCTTCCAACTATCAAGATTCTGTCACTGCACTTCCATTGTTCGCCCCAATGCGTACCTGGTATTGCTCCCTCAGCTCCCGAGGCGGATGGTATGGGGGACCTTCCTTTGCGAGTCCCTTGAGGCAACAGCTTCAATTTATTGTAAGCAACCCTATACAATGAATACTTTTTCTTCAATGGGCATGTATACTGTTATATGCATTGTGATTTCATGATATTTCCTTTTTTATAGTTAATCATTTGCACCAGCTCCTGAGGAAGTGTTACACACACGAAACGCGTAGAGAAATTATGATGCAATTTCAATGGATTATGTACACATATATCCTATTTTTTTTGTATAGTCAATGGCCAGTTTTATTACACGCCTCATTCAAAGTCCCAAATCCCCCCTTTTTTCATATTTATATTAGGGATGGAGATACAAAAGTCTTTGTAACCTCATTTAAAGTCCCGACTCCCTTTGCTTTCCTATTTATAGGACTTTCCACTGTAGCAGAGGATTTGAACATCAGTTACTGAGGTATTTTTGTCAGTCAGCACTGCCTTTTTGTACGTAGGGGTGTAATTTCAAAGCTGATGATTGTCTAAAGTAAAATAACTCTCCAACAGCTGTAAAGTTTGGAGGTTATACTGTAGCTCCACGCGACCATGTTTTCTTTAGGCAAACACAAAGAAACGATTCCAGCAGCAAAACAAAATGCAACACAAAAGTCTGCTTGTCTTCAGCACAACAGCATAAACAAAACATAAGGAAACACACAGTTCGTAGATGGGACATTACCCCAGGGTTAGCTCAGTCCCAATCTGGCTATTTGGCAGCTTTCAGCAAACTTGCAGCATTCCAAAAAGGTGCCCCTCTTCAACTCCTGTTCATACACCATCACACCTAGTACTGCTTCCTGTTTAAGTGCTGCTTCCTGGAGACTCCTAACCCTGTGTTTCCCCCTGTTGTCAGGAGTGGAGGCCCTTTTCCATCCGAATGTCACTTCAGAGCCTCTGAAATGCAGGGTCCCAAATACCTCTCTAGTAATACAGAGAGGACTGCTTTACATGGCTACCCTGGAATTTCTCATCAGACACAGGTAAAACCCTTGAGTACTCACACACTTCTAAAGAGAGCATAACTCAAACCCTGGTGCCTCATAACACCAAACCAGAACCCAACCTTGTCATGGTGTACACAGTACAGGTATATCACACTTCAGTCATGAGTTTGAAGCAAAGCAGAGGAATTCTTTAGACAGAATATAATTCATATCTTTAATTTACAAGGCCAGTGGAGTGAAGAAAACATGCTAGCATGCAGAGTGGTATACACCTTGATTGTTTTGGATCTGATTGAAGTGCATTTCCCCTAATGAGAGTAAACTAAACATACAAACAAGTTAGAAAAGTAAGCCACAAGTAGTAAGCCTAAACAACGAGTATAATAAAAAAAGATTGATTCCAAGTACAGTACAGGAATGTGGATGGTTTGATACTGCAGGCCTTTTTGGGGAAAGACATTGCTAAAAATTCAAATTGAAAACATGGTTGAGCTCACCATAGAATATCTCATAATCAGTTATTTTATAGGGTGACATTGTGTTAGCATTGCTATCTATATGTTTTACATTTGCTATTTAACTCTTCTCCATTCAGGAGATGCCGTTTTAGGGGATGTGAATTTTCAAGGAGTTTCATTGACTAGTATAATATGCCATTGTTTTAAAAGATGTAGGCTTTCCTTCATTGTCTTGACAAAAACATTTTTTGGAAATAAAATGTTAACAAAATGTTAATCATGAAGGCCTCATGCACACTAGATGTTATCAAAACATCAGTAGAAAGCTGTACCTGTAGAAGGAGTCTTTCAGCTTTTTTGGAGTAGCTTTTTTCAGCATTTTTCAGCGTTTTTTTAGCTTTTTTCAGCCATAGCGTTTTTTAGCATTTTTTTTTTAGCAAACCTATATTCCCATAAAATCTTATGGCTCAAAAACTTTGATAAACGCTGAATAGCCATGTTTTTCAGCATTTTTTTTTTAGCTTTTATCAGAGTTAGAATGTTTTTACAGCTGAAAAGCGCCTCCTAAAAGCCTGGGGTTTTTTTACAGTCAGAAAACTCCCCTGCCAAAAACTGCTGATAACAGCCTATGTGTACATGGACACATAGGGTAACATACTGGGGAGTTTACTGGCTGCAGAAAAAAACGTTGACACCAAGAAATGCAGCTATAAAAATGTCCAGTGTGCATAGCTAACACATAACCCAAAATTGAGTTATCTAGAAGATAATTTTGAGTCAAGAATAATAGGCTTTATTGTACCCTGCATTTTACCAGATTTGGCATTTCCTGAATACACAAAACCTGTGTTTTTTTCCCTATTAGAATGGAAAAAATGAAACTGCAAAATGAAACATATGATACCAAAGTAAAAATCATGAGCGTGAATTATATTTACTGTCTAGATAACTATTACCCTCTTTAAATGAAATTTCTCCTAGCAAAGCTATATCTAAAGAAAAGCTTAAAATACTTAAAATACAGAGCTATTGATTTTAGAAGTTAACCACATTTCTGAAAAGCAGATGATTTGAGAGTCTTGCAGAACACTGACTTAAATAGCTAAGATCAGTCACAATGACAAGGATACTGATACAGAAAAAGTCTATTTCCATGGGACTATGATCTGAAATATTGATTCAGTCAAATTAATTGAATTTTAACTTTGAAAAGTGATTACAAAAATGTTGCTCCAATATTAATTTGTATCTGCTTCGGATAAGATTAACATTAATTTCTTTGCGTGTCCCCATTACTCTTTTATTATTCATTAGCATCTCTCTTTGCATGTGTAAGAGACCTTGATGAAACATGTTTATTCATAGATTAACCTTTTTAAATAATTCTAACAGCTCTCTAACAGGAACCTTCCTGGCATGCAGAATATCTCGTCTTTGTTTCATTATTCAATCCTTGCACTTCATCTTCCACTTGAGATGCAGAACATGAATCATACTATTCTTCCCACTGTTCTCTTTTTTCCCAGTCAAGTGTCCTCTGCATCTTTATCCCACTGGGTAACTTTTCACAAAGTACTGCAGCACAATTGTCTACTGCAAGACTACAGGACAGAGCAATTTCCGCAAAGCTTGAGTGCAATTATTGATTTATGTCTTCTTTAGTTCATTACAGATTTGTGACCATGTTTTTTGTTCTTTGTCCTTTATAGCTTCCATTAGAATATTCACTTTTCAGTTTTGTCTGCAGAGACACAGCTAAAGGTGACATTGCATATCATCCCAATTCTTGTATCTCATGAGCATATTTGTCATGCTATTTTAAGAAGTGCGGAGAGTAAAAAGTAAGGCTTTCACAGTGTGCTTTTTTTTATTATTAAGCATTTAATCTTGAGCTACCATTTCATCTGCATTTTTATCCCTCTATTGACAGCATCAGTGTTTGAAATTTTAAATATTTTTTTTTCAAAGGGATAATTCTAATGCAGCTTAATGTGAAAATATACCATCTTTGAATATTTGAAATTATGCCACATGTAGAGTAAAAGGATAAATGCTTCCTTTGGGTAAAAATAGTTTAAGTAATTTTTTACTGGTAAAAACAAAAGTACTAAATGCTGACTGCTAGCCTGTTATCTTGCCAAGAATTTCACTTGTGAATAAATTACACTCATAAATGTCTTTAAGAGAATGAAATACTTTTACTGTGAAGCATATTTTCATAATAATCTTGGAAATTGTTAGTGAGGACATACCTTGTCATAAATACGTAAATTTTGGGTTAATAATGCCCTTGGGCCATACTCCTTAATCATCAACCATGGACAATTCAGGTGACTATTAAAAAGAATGGACCATTGGAGGCAGTATACAATCTGTACCTTGTGTTGTAAACTGCTTCATAGTTCAATTGCTAAAAGTTCGAGGAGAAGCAGAATGATGTTACTGGGAACATTTTCTGAGAGTTGATCTTGGGTCAATGATGCCTTGTAGCACTTTGCCTTTTCTTGCCTCTGCACTAGAAATATATCCATGAATATTACTACTTTTGCTTGTTGCAGTCCCAGCCTTGCCATTGGTCCCCTTCCCCATTGAACACTCTTCTCCCTATTAACACCCCTTCCTGCTTTCTTTTTCTTGACAAACTTTGTTTGATCCTTATGCAGGGTAAATATACACACAAACCCAGAGAAGCCTTCATTTTTCTCACCCATCACTCTTCTACAAAATGTCCTATCTTATGCTACCATTTTGAATTAGGAGATATCTGTCACCTTATTTGCACAGCTGGCCCCTGATGATTATTTCTTTATCCCATACATGCACAGAGGTGCTGCAGGTTCTGAATGGGAAGGAAGGGTAAAAAAAATGTCATACTTTGGCTCCACAGCCTTCTGAAATGTGTGATGTATATATCCCAGGAAGCTGCAGACAGGTAAATAAAACATGCTCGGCTAGGCGAGAACTCCAAAGAGGGGGAGGGGAGAACATAAATCTAGAAGGTATTTGCAGAAAAAAAATGAATAACCTGCAAATGTAGAAAAAAGGTGAAGGGGATCAAAAGAGAAGGGGTTAAGGTAATGAGTGAAGGTTTGTCCTAACATTCTCTACCCGCATCAGCCCCTGCCTGGAAATCAACCACAAATCTGTTTTTATCTCTGCGGCTGCTTCCTGTTTTAATGGTTTGCTATGTTTTGATGACAATTACATATTCTACACATGATACATTTTGTTAAGGCAAGCTCAGTACAATATGATGTCATCATGATGGCTTATCCTACGGTCAGTGTATCCTCTGCATCTCACCCATTGTGAATCTTCTCAAGACCATTGTTTATATTGGATGCAATCTTGGGGTATTTCTGGAGAAATAGCACAGGTAACCTAACTCTGTATGCCACATCTCAGCAACTGACATTATTTTCCCCTCCTTTCCCCTTCCTTCAAATTTCTCTAGGCATTTAAGTTTTTTGGTTGTTAAGCTAAAATGATCCACATTCCGCCTGCGTCCTTTTACTTGTCTTTTAATTTGCTGATTTGCATTACCTGATTGGGAGTTTGGTGATATAATAGTGCTTTTAGTCGCAAGGGTGAAACCATCGGGTAGAAATGTGATACTATTTGAGAGACAATAAATGGCTGCAAGACAAACCCCTCAGTTGTCAGTAAGAAGCCTACATCAACTATGCGGGCAAAACATGTTGAGGTTTGACTACAGCATCCCTATGCTTGGATCATTTGACTACTTCCTAACTAGCTGCCATTGGACCAGGAGCCGTGTTACTGTTGGACCATGTACGGTAATGCTTCATGGGATTATGCCGTATCCATGCTGCAGATGGACATAGGTAGCAGCAATTGCAGAGGATTGACACCAGAACTGGCACCCAAACTGTAAGATGCAACTACATTGTATACTACATTGTGATGTGCATGCATTATACACCCCCTGAGTGCTGCAGACTTGAGCTGTACTCACTACTTACCCATGACCAGTCAGCTGGACACTTCCATGGGGGGGGGGCATTCTGCCTGTGTCAGCCCGTGCACAACTATTTGTCCATTTACTACTCATGATTGTTAGCCATTTTACTGCAGTATGTTCAATAACCACTCTCCTGCCTCTATCATCTAACTGTCTGTGGCTATCTAGTTATTTGTTGCTGCTTTTGCCTATTTCAATAAATGTAGATGGAATTCAATTCTACAAAGTCTGCATGTAATTTTTAGCTAAACACAAAACGTCTTCTCAAAGACCATGCTCTGTAATTTAAAAATCCAAATGTGTCTGCTTGAAAATATGTCAGTATTATGTCAAGTGTCCTTTTCACAAATGTATTAAATAAAATCAAGAGGGCCCCAATTTCATAAGACTGAACACTGAAGAAAAGATATATACAAAGAAGTATACTTGGGTTGTAGGGTAGACAATAAAGATTTTTTTCAACAGTGCAAAAGATTTTTAGATATTAATTAGCTTCTGCCACACCTGCTTAATTTTGTATAGCAAGCCAGAACTTGTTAACCATGGTTGTGTGTGCTGATACAGTTTTAATCAAGTTTACTCCAAAGGTTTAATGAAAGAGAAAAGGAGTTTACAGGTACAAAAGGAAATAAGGACATAAAGTCACTTATAATGACAGGTTAGTAAAAGTGGAATTATCTAGAATGAGGAAACATTTCTTAGAATTAATCTAAGTACCGGGCACACATATTCATATTCAATATAAGGACTTAGAAATGGACATTTTTGCTTTAGCTTTAGTTTATAGGGTAAAGATAAGGTTATTGTTAGTACAGGAAGGAACAGTTTAGCCGTTGAATATAATAACACATGCGGTAGTAACAGAAAATGTAATAGCTGAATAACAGTTGGATCATTCATTAATTCTAACTAATGATATAATTGGATCATTTTAACATCTATCATCAATTATTTTTAAATAATAAAAATTTCCAAGAATATTAGGCTACTATTTTGATCCTAAGATTCAGTCTCTCTGTCTTGTAAAGTCAGGAAGGATTTTCTCCCCACTGTGATGCAAAATTGGACATTGTTTCTCAAGGGTTTTTTTTTTTTTTTTTTTGTTAACTGATGTAGTTAATGGACACAGTGGACATTTTTCAAACTAGTTATAAAGGTTTTTATGGACAATATTCTGGTAAATGTATTATCTCATCCATTTAACAATATTTACAGCTAAAGCAAGAGCATGGGTAGGGCAGGGTACCATTAAATCTGTGCTGTAATGTCTACAACACACACACACACACACACATATACACACACACACACTATATTGCCAAAAGTATTGGAACACCTGCCTTTACATGCACATGAACTTTAATAGCATCCCAGTCTTAGTTTGTAGGCCTCAGTATTGAGTTGGCCCACCCTTTGCAGTTATAACAGCTTCAACTCTTCTGAGAAGGCTGTCCACAGGGTTTAGGAGTGTGTCTATGGGAATTTTTGACCGTTCTTCCAGAAGTGCATTTGTGAAGTAAGGCACTGACGTTGTATGGGAAAGCCTGGCTCGCAGTCTCTGCTGTGATTCATCCCAAAGGTATTCTATCAGGTTGAAATTAGAACTCTGTGTAGGCCAGTCAAGTTCCTTTACCTTCTAACAATAACCTAAACTCCTATGACATTCAAGATCCCCCTTCAAAAGCTTATATTAAACTATAAACACGGCAGTTTGTATACTGGCCCCATCAAATAACCCCCACTCATATGGAGACTCCATATCTCCCAAGACCACCACACCATCATGAGGTTCTTTTCATCTTTTCATTCCTCCAGCTCTCCTGAATATTTTGTACTGCTGTTAAAACTCCTTTATATATGCCATATATTTATTATTCATTTATTTTTGTTTTTTTGATATACTCCTTGCGATATATATATTGATGCAAATAACTGCTAACTCGATATATGTAAGTTCACTATTTATGGTTCAGATGTCAGATCATTAGGCACCCGGCACGGAAAGCCCCAGTTTTCAATTGACAGGGGCCATTTTTTGAGTACACAAGGGCTATACCATCCACTCCCCCGATCCCCTGCGGGACTGGTACTCATCTCTCTCCGTGTCGGCGGCTAAAAACGCCCCGACGGCCTCCCTGGATGCGTGCGCCGCCCGGCGGTGTATGCACAGAGGGGACATGGCCGCGTGACGGACGTTACATGCCGACACGTGCGGTAAATAATTTCCTTTTCTAAATAAATACAAATACTTTTACTCTATATACCTCGTATAAAACTTACTTACCACTAAAGTCCTAAAGTCCCAACCACCTTGGTTTGAGTCACCAACCAAACATACAATTCATTTCAGGGACGAAGGCAAACACATACTTCCCCAGCTCTATAGAGATCAAAACAAACCCCATAAGTTCCTTTACCTCAAACTCGCTCATCCATGTCTTTATGGACCTTGATTTGTGCACTGGTGTGCAGTCATGTTGCCAACCTCAAACTGTTCCTACAAAGTTGGGAGCACACAATTGTCCAAAATGTGTGATATGGTATGCTGACACCTTAAGAGTTCCCTTCACTAGAACTAAGTTGCCAAGCCCAACCTCTGAAAGACAACCCTACACCATAATCTCCCCTCCACCAAATGATTTGGACCAGTGCACAAAGCAATGTCCATTAGGACATAGATAAGCAAGTTTGTGGTGGAGGAACTTGACTGGCTTGCACAGTCCTGACCTCAACCTGATAGAGCATGTTTGGGATGAATTAGATTGCAGACTGCAAACCAGGCCTTCTCTTCCAACATCAGGGCCTGACCTCACAAATGCGCTTCTGAAAAAATGGTCAAACATTCCCAAAGACACACTCCTAAACCTTATGGACAGCTTTCCCAGAAGAGTTGAAGCTGTTATTGCTGCAAAGGGTGGGCTGACTCAATATTGAACCCTACAGTCTAAGACTGGGATGCCATTAAAGGCAGGCGTCCCAATATATATATATATATATATATATATATATATATATATATATATATATATATATATATATATAAGGTGTTACGACTGACAGACTACTACAAAGTAAAATTCCTGTTTGCCAATGGAACTTAAATAAATGTTTTGCTTTTTTCATGTAAACCAATCAGTGACTACTTTTTTCAATCTGACACTAGTTTTAGAAGCCATTCAGATTATATTAAATATCAAGAATTTCGAATTAACATTTAAAATTATGTTGTCTTTTGGATAAAAAACATTATGTTGTTAACAACTTAAACATGTAAAACAATCATGGGAAAGTATTAATGAGGCTAATTTATTTATTTATTTATTTAAAGGATTTGAGATTGTTCACCCATTAGGTTTTGTTAAAATTTAATTCAATTATCAAATCATGGTAGAAGAAATTCCTTGTTTACTTACTGTATTTCATCTGCAGATGATTTAGTAATTGAAGTAAAAATTCCCATAATTTATGGTGTGAACAGTCTTAAATCCTTTAGTAAATTTGCCCAATTATTTGGAATATAGTCATGGTTGTGGCTGTTTCCCTGGGCTTTTTAAATGAACACAATATAAGCACTGCCTGATTGCTAAAATCAAATAGAACCACTGGAAAATGTGGTTAGCAAAGGCTCAGAAATAGAGTTGAGCGAACACCTGGATGTCCGGGTTCGACCGAACTTGAAACAAAAGTCCGGGTTCGTGACCCGGACTTAACCCGAACTTTACCCTGATCCCAAACCCCATTTAAGTCAATGGTAACCCAAACTTTTGAGCACTAAAATGGCTCTAAAAAAACATGGAAAGGGCTAGAGGGCTGCAAATGGCAGCGAAATCTTCTTCAGAGCATGGAAAGTGCTCTGCAAACAAATGTGGATAGGGAGTAACTTAAAAAACATAAAAATAAAAAATAATCATCTTGATCTAGGAGGACGAGGCCCATATGAAGTAGGAGGTTGAGGTGGCGATGGATGTGGCGGTGTAGGTGGAAGCGGCGGCGGCGGTGGAGGAGGAGGACAAGGTAGCCAACACTGGTTTTGGTTTTTAATTGTATTTTTTTTTTAAATTAGGGTACACCCCAAAAGAGTAAGAAAGATCAAAAACAACAATGGCTGGGTAAGGCCGGTATACATGTCTATTCTGCACAAGGTACAGACAAGTCCTGTGGGATCCATGCCTGGTTCATTTTAATGAACGTGAGCTTGTCCACATTGGCTCTGGACAGGCGGCTGCGCTTGTCTGTGACAACGCCCCCAGCCGTGCTAAATACCCGTTCAGATAATACACTGGCTGCAGGGCAGGCCAACACCTCCAAGGCGTAAAGGGCAAGCTCAGGCCATGTGCCCAACTTGGAGACCAAGAAGTTGAAGGGGGCAGACCCGTCATTCAGTACATCTAGGCGTGCGCACACATGCTGCTCCACCATGTTAGTGAAATGCTGTCTCCTGCTATGACGTTCCATATCTGCTGGTGGTGCTGTTGCTTGTTGTGGCATGCTGGCAAAGCTTTTTCACATTTCGGCCATGCTAACCCTGCCTTCTGAGGTGCTGGCGGTGCCCTAGCTGCATTGGAGACCTCTTCCTCCTCCTCTGCCTTGGCCTTGTGCTTCCACTGTGCCCCCGCTGTCAGGTGGGAATGCCACCAGCAGCGCGCCTACCAGCGTGCGCTTGTACTCGCGCATCTTCTGATTGCGCTCCAGTGAGGGAATTAAGGATGGTATGTTGTCCTTGTAACGGGGATCCAGCAGCGTGGCCACCCAGTAATCAGCACAAGTTACAAATGTGGGAAATTCAGTGGTCATTGCGGAGACACTGCAGCATGTAATCGCTCATGTGTGCCAGGCTGCCCAGAGGCAACGGAAAGCTGTCTTCTGTGGGAGGTGTATCGTCTGTGTCCTCTGTATACCCCCCAGCCACGCACCAGTGATGGCCATGAGCTGGCCTGGGTGCCACCCTGCTGTGAACATGGTTCCATCTCCTCCTCCTCATCCTCGTCATCCTCCAGAACTGTGCCCCTGCTGGACAATTGTGTACCTGGCGTTTGTGGGTGCAGGAACCCACCCTCGGACCCACTTGTGAATGTATGCCCTGAAAGCCTTGGAAATGATACCTCTTCCTCCTCCTCCTCCTCCTCCTCATCCTCATCCTATGCCAAATCCTCTTCCATCATCGCCCAAAGCATTTTTTCAAGAAGGCATAGAAGTGGGATAGTTAAGCTGAGAACAACATCATCGTCACTGGCCATGTTGGTGGAGTACTCGAAACAACGCAACAAGGCACACAGGTCTCGCATGAAAGCCGAGTTATTGGTGGTGAAGTGGTGCTGTTCTGCAGAGCGACTCACGCGTGCGTGCTGCAGCTGAAACTCCACTATGGCCTGCTGCTGCTCGCACAGTCTGGACAGCATGTGCAAGGTGGAGTTCCACCTTGTGGGCACGTCACATTTGAGGCGGTGAGCGGGAAGGCCGAAGTTACGCTGCAGCGCTGACAGGCGAGCAGCAGCAGGGTGAGAACGCAGAAAGTGCGCACAGACGGCCCACACTTTCTGCAGCAGCTCTGACATATCGGGGTAATTTCTAAGGAACCTCTGCACCACCAAATTCAGCACATGTGATAGGCAAGGGATGTGTGTCAAACCGGCTAGGCCCAGAGCTGCTATGAGATTTCGCCCGTTATCGCACACCACCAGGCCAGGCTTGAGGCTCACTGGCAGCAACCACTCATTTGTCTGCTGCTCAATGCCCCTCCACAACTCCTGCGAGGTGTGGGGTTTTTCCCCCAAACAGGCAAGTTTTAAAACTGCCTGCTATCATTTACCCCTGGCTGTGCTGAAGTTGGTGGTGAAGGTGTTACGCTGACCGGATGAGGAGGCGGTAGAGGATGAGGAAGTAGGAGGAGTTAAGAACAGGAGGCAAACTGAAGTGCCCTGCAATCCTCGTGGTAGAAGGACATGCGCCAAACTGCTATCCGCCTCAGGCCCAGCCACCACTGCATTTACCCAGTGTGCTGTTAGGGAGATATAACGTCCCTGACCATGCTTACTGGTCCACGTATCCGTAGTTAGGTGGACCCTGCCACAGATGGCGTTGCGCAGTGCACACCTGATTTTTTCACCCACTTGGTTGTGCAGGGAAGGGATGGCTTGCCTGGAAAAGTAGTGGCGGCTGGGCACGACGTACTGTGGGACAGCCACCACCATAAGTCTTTTAAAACTCTGCGTCTCCACCAGACGAAATAACAGCATTTCAAAGGCCAGGAATTTTGAAATGCTGGCATTCAGGGCCAGGGATCGCGGGTGGGTAGGGGGTACTTCCTCTTCCGCTCCAGTGTTTGGGAGATAGAAAGCTGACCGCTTCCACGGGACATTGTGGAGATGGTTGTTGGTGACCCAGGGGGTGGTGTTGCTGGCAGATCCTCTGTTTGCAGTGTGGCAGGTGCCAATGTCACTACAGAGGTGGATAAAGAGGCCGAGACTGCAGCAGAAGAGGAAGCAGGAGGAGCCAGAGACCTTTCTTGGTTTTCGAGGTGTCTATTCCACTGCAGCTCGTGCTTTGCACTTAGATGCCTGGTCATGCAGGTTGTGCTCAGATTGAGAAGGTTTATGCCTCACTTCAGGCTCTGATTGCACAGTGTGCAAACCACTCGTGTCCTGTCATCATCACATTGTCTGAAGAACTGCCACGCTAGGGAACTCCTTTGAGCTGGCTTTGGTGTGCTCGGTCCCTTGCTGCGTTAGGCAGTAGCAGGCGTAGTGTCTAGGGCACGGCCGCTCCGCTTTTGCACCCTGCTCCCTCTTCTGCCGTGCTGATGGCTCTGTGCAACCACCGCCTCTTCCTCCAAACTACTCAGGTCACCTGCATGATGTTCATTCCATGTGGGGTTGAGGACCTCATCGTCTGCCACATCATCTTCCACCCAGTCTTCACCCCTGCCCTCCTTGTTGATCTCCACAATTCAGAATTCCGCAGCAGTTGGCACCTGTGTTTCGTCATCATCCGAGACATGCTGTGATGGTCCTCCCATGTTCTCATCTTGAGACATAAGTGGTTGGGCATCGGTGCACTCAATCTCTTCCACTTCTGGGGCAGGGCTAGGTGGATGGCCCTGGGAAACCATGCTAACAGAGTCATCAAAAAGAAGAAGAGACTGCTGCATGACTTGGGGCTTAGACTGCTTGGCTGATTTTCAAGGGGGTGAGGTGAAATATTGATGGACATTGGCTGCAGGTGCCAACTCTGATCTTGCAGCAGTAGACTGGGTGGGAGACAATGTGAAGGAACTGGAGGCACTGTCAGCAACCCAATCTACTAGTAGAGGCACATTAGGCCCTGCCTAATACTGCTGGCACAGATCGACCACATCCTCTCCTTGCAACGGGAGCTCCACCAGCAGCACCACGACCCAGGCCACGTCCCTTATTTGACCTTCTCCTCATATTTCTCTAATTTAGGATCTTCCCCTAAATGGGTGTTTATTGAATAGCGGAATACAACAACGATATCCAATGGGTGTATCTCACAGTAACATATGCAGACTAGGCTGCAGTTTATTTGTTTTCCCCCTAAATGGGTTTTTATTGAAAAGCGGAATACAACAACAGTATCCAATGGGTGTATCTCACAGCAACATATGCAGACTAGGCTGCAATTTCTTTTTTTCCCTAAATGGGTTTTTATTGAAAAGCGGAATATAACAACAGTATCCAATGGGTGTATCTCACAGTAACGTATGAATGAAACATTTTTATTTTTCCCTTTAAATGGTGCTTTTTGAATAGCATATTAGAACTGCAGTGTCTAAACGCTGTATGACAGTGTCACAGTAAAGTATGAATGAAAAACTGAAAAATAATTGTCCCCTTAAATCGGTGCTTTTTGAATAGCAGATTAGAACTGCAGTGTCTAAACGCTGTATGACAGTGTCACAGTAAAGTATGAATGAAAAACTGAAAAATAATTGTCCCCTTAAATCGGTGCTTTTTGAATAGCAGATTAGAACTGCAGTGTCTAAACGCTGTATGTCAGTGTCACAGTAAAGTATCAATGAAAAACTGAAAAATTATTGTCCCCTTAAATCGGTGCTTTTTGAATAGCAGATTAGAACTGCAGTGTCCAAATGCTGTATGACAGTGTCACAGTAAAGTATGAATGAAAAACTGAAAAATAATTGTCCCCTTAAATCGGTGCTTTTTGAATAGCAGATTAGAACTGCAGTGTCTAAACGCTGTATGTCAGTGTCACAGTAAAGTATCAATGAAAAACTGAAAAATGATTGTCCCCTTAAATCGGTGCTTTTCGAATAGCACGCCGCACGCCACCCACCTAACAGACTCATAAAAGTTTTTTTTTCTCCCTCCTCCTCACTGGGCTCAGGTCAGGGCAAAAAGATTGTGCACCGCACCCCCACGCAATAAAATCAATGTAGATCGCTGTCTGATTAAAGAAGATTTTCCCTATTCTTTCCCTGAAAGCAATCTCCAGCCTGCCCCTACAATAATCTCCTATCTCTCCCTCAGCAGCAGCAGGGACCTCTCCCTACAGTAGTTAGACCAGAGTGATTTGCGGCGATACGTGACCCCAGCTTATATAGAGGCTGGGTCACATGCTGCACTGGCCAATCACAGCCATGCCATTAGTAGGCATGGCTGTGATGGCTTCTAAGGGCAGACTAGTTAAACGCTTGCTGATTGGCTGCCTTGCAGCTGTTGAAACCACGCCATTAAAACCGCGCCAAAACATGAAATAAATTACCGAACAACGGACTGTATCCTGAACATACAGTGAAATGTTCGGGTCTGTGTCCGGGTACCGAACACCCAAACGTCCGGTACGATTCCGAACAATACAGTCCGGGTTCGCTCAACCCTACTCAGAAACCAAAGAAAGGTGACTCTCTCTCACAGATGGGCTATCCAGATACTACTTATTCTAAATATTATAAAACTCATTAGGGAAATATAACAAAATCGTATGCTTTTTAGGGGAACTGATGAGCCAACTTGGATTCACACCCTACTTGGATTTACTCTCTTGTTGGTCAGAAGAATGAGATTTCACCCCTCAGTATTCCCATGCTAGTGAGTGAGATTTTGCAGTGCTCCAGGTCTGTAAGGGAGCAAGACTTTTAAGAGAAAGGGTTTTATCACATTGCCACTTACAATATGTCATCAGCAGCAAAATTGTCAATCAGATATCACCCTTACCCTTGCACACTTTACACTATGGTATACTTTGTTTACCTCTTAGCTTTCACCCGTGACACAGCATTAAAAAAATAAGGGGCTCATCAAAGTTTAGCTATGAAACTCCATGATTTCAAGTTATTGTTCTGCTTAACATCAAAAATATTTTTTATAGAAATAAATAACTATACAATTTAAGCTTATTTGGTATGTTCCTAACTGGACATCCTGCCAGTAACAGCACTTCCTATTGCAAGCTGACTACAATAAAGCTGGGTACACATTTATTGAAATACCTTCTCAACTGGTTGAAATCTGATCTGTGTGTAGCATTTTCTGTTCAACAGAAGCTGACTGTTTTCTGTCATACTGGCTTCTGTCAAATGGTCCTGCTGGAAAACCAGCATTCAATAAGCCACTGCAACCAATGGATGCAGTGCTGATCAGTGTATTCTTATAGGGGAGGAGTCTCATTGTCAGATTACAATAGGGGAGATTCCTGCATTCACATCGCTTGTGTTAATGCAGGAACCTGTGAGTTTTATTTTATTTGTTTTATTCATTCCTCTGGTTGAAGAAAAAAAAAAAACTTACGGTGTGTACTCTTTACATGTTGAATAGAGTAGAGATACTTGTGTCTCATCCCTTCACATATATTATGATGAAAGGTTGGGATTTCATATCTATTACACTGGCTGGTGTCATCTTCTCAAGTGTTTAATTATGTTGAGTTGGTAAGGGTATTACCTCCCTTTTCTTTACACGTGGGTGCCAAGAGGGATTTGGTGTTTGCACGTCCTCTTCTTCACCTTCATTCACCATCAAGAAGATTTCAACCTTTTTTCATTTTGGACTTGTTTTGGACTGCACATATTTCCATAGCACGTTTTTGTTTACATTGTGCACCTTTTTAATATCTGTGTATATTTATATTAAGCCCCGGTTCACACTTCTGCGTGTGCGGGGTTCGCATGTAATGTCGGAGCGCACTGCTCCGACATTACATGCGATCAGCTGTGCGGTGCGAGTTTAGCCATACAGTTTGTATGGCTAAATTCGCATCGCACCCGCAGCAAACACGCACAGGAGGCATTTTTGCTGCCGCATCAGGATCGGATCGCACAGCGGTTCACACTTGTGCGATCCGATCCTGTGCGAACTGCACGATCGCACTGCGATATGCGATCAAACTGGGGGTGTCGTTAAGATTACATTGACACCCCCAGCGTATCGCATATAGCAGTGTGAACTGCCGGGGGTGCGTGTGCGATGCGGGAAAAGGCTGCGAATTCGCAGCCTTCCCGCATCGCATATATGTGAACCGAGCCTTATTAGGTATTTTGTTCATTGTGTTTTTCCTTTTGGTTTAACACGCATTGCTCACATCTAGCGCACCCATTTTTTGCACATCACACGTTTACTTTATCAAGTTAAAGTTTTGCTTGCTGCTGGAGATTAATTTTTCATTCTTTAATACATATATTATGATGGCTGGATTGGCAGAGGAAGCAGTATTTTTTCTACACCAGAGGTACAGTAAAGCCCCATATTGTTTTTTTTTTTTTGTTTTTGTTTAACCGTTAGTTCATCTTGAAATGCATTCCTGTATATTAAAACATGGTGTAAATAGCATACTTTTCAGGAGGTGAATAACAGTTTTACAATTTACTTGTTCGTTTTTAACTAAAAATTTCTACAGAAAGGTATAGGTTACAAAAAAATTAAAGTCAACAAACCAAACCACAAGGTCATTATTAGGATATTTAGTTTTACCTGGAGGTCATCAGACAGTATATGGGGTTTAGGATACTATTAGGGAAGTGAGTTATTGTACAAGGTTGGTCAATACAATGATATTATGATCATATTGATGCACATTAGGCCATGCTATGATATACAGTGGGGATCGAAAGTTTGGGCACCCCAGGTAAAAATTTGTATTAATGTGCATAAAGCCAAGGAAAGATGGAAAAAAATCCAAACGGCATCAAGTTACAGATTAGACATTCTTATAATATGTCAACAAAAGTTAGATTTTATTTCCATCATTGACACTTTGAAAATTACAGAAAACAAAAAAATGGCATCTGCAAAAGTTTGGGCAGTAATCTTGCTGTAGAGAATGAGTCCCAAATATAATCACATTGGTATCACCCGTGAAGGAATATCAAAGAGAATCCACCGCCAATCTGTAATCCACCACCGAAGTGTAAAGCTAGTGTGCTTACCAGAATTTGTGCACTCATATACCAAAATATTGAGTCAAAGCAACGTTGTGCAGGATCTAAATCACTCCAACAGGATCAAAACGCTCTTGATGGTTGGTATGGATGCCAAATAAATATGGAAGATATCACCTCCCGAAGGTCAGGCTCCCCACATATGGAGAAAGCTCCCAATTCACAAATACATGTGGAAAGATGGCAAGCATCCACACTTTTATTTAAAAAAACAGATACACTGGTAAAAAACACTAAAAATGTATGTCAATATCTTGGGATATCAATAAAAACAAGCAAATTGCAGTGACATAATATACACAAACTCTACCCGAAGCGTTTTGTCCTATTGGAAATCATCTGGGAGGTGGGGGATATGTCCAATCACTGCAATTTATATAAAGTAGCAATCCAATCAAAATTATCCATATCAGTTGGCATTAATCTCACCTGTACGAACAGACCTTGAATGGTGTACAAAGATGGCGCTAGGCAAGGCGTTCCACCAGTCATTTTCGGCATCTAATGGATTGTATAGAAGATAGAAGATGGTGGAAAGGGCTAGGTGGGATGTGTATTTCACGCCCCACTTTTATCTCCAACTGCCACACAGAGGGATGGAAGTGGGAGGTCCATGAAAATACACTCTACGTCACTACAAATGTTAAATTAATAACAAACGAGGCATCTGAGCCTAGCAGCTTTATTGGAATATCCCATTTAATCAAAGACTTAAATCATAAGCGGTTTCAATGAAAAAGGGGGATCAAAACTAAAACTGTGAAATCAATAACAATGAACTAGACCATGGCTGAAATACAGAGGAAACCACATTGACTATGCTTCATTGGTTGGCCATTGGTAATAATGGCCTTCTATGGGCTATAGATAAAAACCATAAGCCAAAATACAAAAAATGAAACTAAAAAAATGTAAAATAGGAAGGAAGGTAAGAAAAAATATACAAAACAAATTAAAAGAACTAGATCATGCCTAAAATGTAAGAAGCTCACATAAATGAACCTGTATAGGTCAGCTATTGATCACTAATAATATAAATGTGCAGTAACTATAGATCAGAATATAATAATGGAAAGATGGATGAAAAAATCCTAAATCTAAAGTATAAAGTAGGAAAATGTTGATTGGACTGAAACACATCAACACTTTACATAGTTATTGCATAAAGTCTTACTATAACATAAAATAAAAAAAAAATAAAATGAAATTTACAAAAATAGTCAAAACCAATATTTGAATGGTATGCAACAAATAACCTTAACCACTTCAGCTCCAGGAGGTTTTAAGCCCTTAATGACCAGGACATTTTTGGTGATTCGGCACTGCATTACTTTAACGAACAATTGCGCGGTCGTGCAACGCTGTACCCAAATACAATTGATGTCCTTTGTTCCCACAAATAGAGCTTTCTTTTGGTGGTATTTGATCACCTCTGTGGTTTTTAGATTTTGCACTATAAACAAAAAAAGCGACAATTTTGAAAAAAACACAATATGTTTTACTTTCTATACATATATGGGATCCGGTGAGCTACTAGGAATAGGACTCTTTTAATGAAGCTGCCTGCACTGATCACTTCCCTTTTAGTAAGTGCAAAAATCTAAATGATATTAAAAGTGCTGCGCTTTCAAATTATAAGTGTGGGTGTATATCCTTTAACATAAATATTACAATACAGTAACCAAGCGATAATTCAAAACTATATAAAAAATATATATTGAAGCGTGATGTCTGAAAAATACCCGATATGTGTTAATGTGCTTGTGCCTTTAAATAATTTTATACATGAATTTCTAAAAATTGTGATGTACACCTCTCCGTGTAACGTGCTAATATTCCCAATAAACAACACATATGTGTTAAAACATATTACATGTATAATAACCTGGGAAAATAAACTGAATTAAACTAATAGAGAAAAGTCATTTCATGCATGATGGTATTAAAATACATTCAAGACAATGAGCAACATAGTATCAGATAAGTGACAAAGTCCTTGATGTTACTGCATTCCAACCACCAATGTTCCGTTAACTCTATCCTAGATGTGCTATTGCTACACTCATATAGGGGAGTTAATAGTGGCATTCTTCCTTTCTTCTTGTGATTCCCCTTAAGGCTATGTGCTCACCTCAATAGATGTAATACTGAGATAAGTTCCAATCTGATCCACAATAACAGGAACTGGATGTTGAACTCAAAGTAATTTGCTAAGCTGTCCACTGGGATCTCTCACCGTGGCGCTCTGATAGATCTCCTCCACAATTATGATTTCCAATCCTCAGATGTGGTATTCAGCCATGGATATAATCACGTAGTACTACGTGATTATGCGCAGCCGAGCCGCCCTGCCGCCCTGCCACCCTGCCACCCTGTAACAGTAAATCTGCATGGGGCGGTTGGCAACTGGTTAAAGACTTAGGTTGTTAGCAGGCTGCCTAAGTTATCTATATACTCCTGTACATAATCTTACTAGCAATTCTTCAATGAGTCCATAGAAGCAACGCCAAAGGGGAGCACAGTTGAACAAAAAAAAAAAAAATGTATTATGTGTATGGATGCACCAGTGGGACCATTAAGATCTATTTATACTGCCACACTTACATCTCTATATGGCAACACTTGAAGCAACGCCAAAGGGGAGCACAGTTGAACATCAAAAAAAAAATGTATTATGTGTATGGATGCACCAATGGGACCATTAAGAACTATTAATACTGCCACACTTACATCTCTATATGGCAACACTTGAGCTTTGAATACGCTATTTATATACATATTGAATGGCCATATACAGATGTAAGTGCAATACAAACTTCTTTTTTAAATAAATTATTTGATATACTGCACCATGAGAGTGTTTCTTCCTCTCCCTCTCTATATGGCAACACTGGAACTTTTAAATACGCTATTTATATACAGTACATATTGAATGGATGACAGCAGTGGTTTGAAATCATTCCTGTGACCTCATGTATGACATCTTGGATTTTCCCATATGTGTAATTTTGACTCCCTGTCAATTAAGTCTGGTGGATGTATAGTGCATCTGCATGCTGGTGAAGAGGAACCTTCCCTATGCTCACTGAGGATGCTATTCACGTGTGGGATTATATATGGATTTTTTTTGTAAATATGCATGTTGCTTGATTAATAGCTGCACCAGCTTTAGAAATGCATGTTCAGGGTGTGCCCCCCCCCCCCCCCGGCTCCTTGTTGTTTGTACTCAGTTGCACTGATGTGTCCATGAAGCAGGCCGAACAAACCAATCATATTTTCATGGTATTTATTAAACACTCACCATGGACTAGAATATGTTATAACTCACATACAAAAACTATAGTAAACTAGGGTTTATATGCTTCAGTTTGAACCACAGACAAGGGCTGACATATTTAAAAGTGCGGGATAATAAAAATGATTTGGTAGTTGCTGAAAAAATTTGTAACAGTGCAAATAGGCAGATGATTAGAATCCCATTAGTGGGTACCCAGAGAGAGTAGGTACCCAGAGAAAGGATGTTTTGGAAAGTGATTTGCTAAGGATTAAAATAAATAATAAAAAAATCCAAGCTCTTTTTTTTTTTTTTTGAAAATACATTTTTATTGAAGAAATAGAATATATGAACAATAACAAAAGGCATATGAAAATTAACTGTGCACTTACATGTCCATCATAGAACAAGCCGAAAACTATACAGACGATCAAATAAGATATCCTTGCACAAACCATTATAAAAGTATAAAACATATGTCGTGCACATGCCCAAGACTTGGCTCAAAGAAGGGATTAGTGCAAATTATGTGGTATCCGGACACTCACCCTAATTGGGTGCAAACTGTGAGGGTGCCGCCACCACCCAAGGAAATCCTCATAACACAGGTGTCGCCACTACCTATGTATGTCTCCCTAATTTGAGTCATACAGGGTGCAAATTATGAGCATCGATAAGGAAAGAATAACAGACCAGAAATATGGGTTGGGGTAAAGGAGGGAAAGGATAAAAGGTAGGGTAGGGGAGGGGGGTTGCCACCAGAGCAATATTGCATGCAGATGGGGATATTGCACTAAAGTTACATATCAAGAAGAGTAAGTTTAAGTTTACATCAGGTCAGGGGATTGAGCAATCCAGGATTGACACTGTTTTTGGAATGTAGCAGCTTTCCTAAATTTGAAAGCGAGCATTCTTTCCATTTCATATTGGTTGGCTACTCTGTGTTTGATAGCTATTAAGAGCGGAGGATCAGTAGTCCTCCACTTAGCAGCAATCGCGATTCTCGTGGCAAACAGTATATGAGCCATCACCTTCCGGGGGCCAGGGGAAAGGAAATCCAGACCTAGCCCCAGCAAGGCTAAAGCCGGGGAGGGTTCGCAGGGCGATCCCAGCAATTGAGAAGCCCAAGCAAAAACTTCCTTTGAAAGTGGTTGGACCATCGGGCAGCTCCAGAACACATGTAAAATGTTTCCTGTCTCTTGGCACTCCCACCAGCAGAGGGGAGAGCATTTCTTATCCATAGCATGGAGCCTGGCAGGTGTCATGTAATATCTATGAAACAGTTTCTGGGAGTTGTCCCAGTGGTCCACACATGCCGAGGATGAGGGACTGATCTGGAATGCTCTCATCCATTGAGCAACAGGGAAGGACTGGCCTAGCTCGTCCTCCCACTTACGGATAGTGGGGGACTTGCGAAGCGGAGGTTGATAAATGTAAAATTTATAGCACATGGAGATACCTTTAATATTAGAGCGGGTCTTTGCGATTAGAAATTCCCAAAGCTTCTTTGGTATTGGGGGAAGCACTGAGGCATGGGCTTTATTGTAAGCTGCAATCTGGAATTTAGTCAGCATGTCAAGGGCAGAGCAGGATTGGGGCAAGTGAGCGGACTAGTGAAAGCCACGTTTTCGCCAGTACAGGGTCGATACTCCTGGAATTAACAAATCATACACTGCTAGGGGGGTATTGAGGGTGACACATTCCTCGTCTTGGAAATTCTGTCCAAGGAGGTGAGTCCACGCTTGAAAGGTAAATTGAATGGTGGGGTAGGGAGGGGCTTTTAATTTATGGAGTAAGGTGGCTGCAAAGGTTAAGGCATGCAGGTTTTTACCCGGGGAGACTTGTCTCTCAATCTGATTCCACAGATTATCTTCCTGGTGCACAAACCAATAGCGGGCCTGTGATAGGACTGCAGCACGGTAGTAAGCTTGCGCATCAGGGAGACCAACTCCCCCCAAATTATGGGGTTTGTAGAGAGTGGATAATGCTATTCTAGGAGGTCTCCCAACCCAGATAAACTTTCTCAACTGGGAAGCCAGTTTATTGAAGAATAACTGGGGGATGGGGATGGGGAGCGTCCTAAAAAAGTACAATAGCTTCGGAAGGACTTACATTCTGTATGCTGCAATTCTGCCCAACCAGGAAAGGTGAACCTTCCTGATTTGGGAGAATTCTTCCTCAGAAGTGGCAACATATTACATTCATATAGCTTCCCAACCGGTGAGGTGAGTTGGATGCCCAGGTAGGTTATCGAGGGGCCCTCCCAATTACAAGGAAACACTGCTTTAAGGGTGGTTAGGTCAGCAGACGGGATAGAGATCGGAAGAGCATAGCACTTAGAGGTGTTAACCTTATAGTACAATATTTGACCAAACAATTGAATAACAGATTGCAGTTCACTTAACGACACAGTCGGGTTAGTCAGGGTCAGAATGATATCGTCGGTAAAAGGCCTAATTTGTGCTCAGTTTGGCCAACTTGTATACCCTTAATATGAACGTTAGATCTAATAGCTTCTGCAAGAGGTTCTATTGCTAAGGAAAAAACTATTGGGGAGAGGGGACACCCCTGATGCGTGCCATTGGTTAGGGCAAAGGCGTCCGACAGGATGCCATCTGTGAGGACTCCCGCTGAGGGCGTAGTGTAGAGGGCCATAACAGCTGAGTGTATAAATCCTTGAAACCCAAACTTAGCGAGAGCCTTGGACAGATAACCCCAATGGACCCTATCAAAGGCCTTTTTGGCATCCAATGCCAAAAAGACCGTCGGAGTAGGATATTCCTCAACATATTTTAAAAGGTCAATCATGCGACGGGTGCCATCCTTCGCCTGCCTGCCCTTCACGAATCCCACTTGGTCCAATCCCAGCAGATAGGGTGTGCAGAGCAAGAGTCTATTAGCTATCACTTTCGCATATATCTTCAGGTCCACGTTTAATAGGGAGATAGGTCTAGAGTTGAGGGGAGAGTCAGTCGCTTTTCCTTGTTTAGGTATAGTCACTACCGTAGCTTGGAGCATTTCATGTGGGAAATTTCCAGTCATGGGGGCCGAGTTGAAAAGGGGGACAAGATGGGGAACGATTGTGGGGGCCATCATTTTGTAGTATTCCGCTGAAAATCTGTCCGTTCCCGGGGATTTGTGTAGTGGGAGGGAATCAATTACTTTATGGATTTCGTCCATGGTGAAGGGTCTATTCAGGATTTCTAGCGAGGCATCATCTAATGAGGGCAGAGAAAGTGAGGATAGAAACTTGTCAATGTCATGGTCAGTGGGGGTGTACGTGTCTGGGTCATCCTTAAGGTTATACAATGAACTATAAACTCTAAAGACGTTGGCTACATCTTTTGGATTTTTGAACACTTTGCCCGTACTGTGATGTTTAATAAGGGGGATATTGGATTTAAGCCACTTCTTTTTAAGCTGAGAAGCTAGAAGTTTACTCGCTTTATTGCTTTGGCAGTACCAGTTCATTTTTAACCTCTTAAAAAAGATATCATGGTCACGTAAAAGGGTAGTCCTCAGGTCGTTCCTTAAGATAGTAAGTTCGGTCACTATAGTGGGGGAGGTAGCTCTCCCAGATTTATGGATTTGTTCCAAGTCTGCAATTTTAGATTGTAAATCTGTGATATGCGCTGCCCTTTTCTTCCTATTTCTAGCCGTCTGCTGAATTAGGAGACCTCTAGCAACTGCCTTGTGGGCACACCAGACCACCTCAGGGGATGTCGTACCAGTAGCATTAATAAGAAAATATTCTTCAATCTTACATTTAAGTTCTGCACTGTACTCTGTGTGGGCCAACACAAAAGTATCATTGCACCAGATGGGAGCATGGCGTCTGTTGGAGCCATCCATTATATCCATAGTGATAGGAGCATGGTCCGACCACGTGATAGAATAGATGTCTGCTTTGACAACCTGCTGTAAAAGGTACTTGTCTGTCAAAAATAGGTCTATTCTAGAATAGCTGCCATGGACAGCTGAGAAAAATTAATAGTCTCTCTCAGTGGTTCGAAGACACCGCCACGGATCGAACAACTCCTCCTCTACACAAAGAGGGCCTAAATTCGGCCTGCGTCTCCGCCCCACTGAGGAGCAATCCAAGTCAGCATTCATAATTACATTAAAATCCCCACAAAACAATAAACGACCCTTGGCTTGCTTTCTAGCCCATATGAAAGTTTTCCGTAGGAATTTCAAAGGATGCTTGTTGGGAGCATAAATGTTCACAATGGTATACGTGTCATTAATTTCAGCTATCAGAGAACCCTGCCATGAGAAACTTCCACTCTATGCAACAGTTTAAATGTTAGCGTGTCTCTAAAAGCCACGAGAACTCCATTCTTCTTGGTAGAGTCATTAGCTGAAAAAATGTGAGGGAATTTAGGGTGAGAGCACATAGGGGCTTTAGTACCTGCAAAATGAGCCTCTTGTATGCAGAGAATGTCACAGTGTTGTTGCAATGCTGTTTTCCAGAGGCTTCTTCTTTTGTAAGGGCTGTTGAGACCCCTGATGTCGAGGGACATCACTTTAACGACCATCGCGGTGTGAGACGATGCAAGTATATCTCCTGGTGGCAGAAGGGAAAAAGAGGGTAGGAAAGAAAGAGGAACACTGAGCGACGGTACAGCTCATCCGGTTCCAGGTAGACATGGGGAAAAGCTGGAAGTCACATGTGAAACAGAGATCCTGGAAAAATTCAAAACGGTCAGAAAAAAATAAACAAGCAGTTAGGCAAAAAAAAAAGAGTTCCAACAAGGATGCGGGCAATCCCGCACAAAGGCATAGGGGGAATCAAAGTCATATGAACCGCACAACGGGTGCGCTGTACTCCTATCGGGTTAAACAACTAAGAGAATGGTGTAGCCTGGATGGCATGTGACAAATTCAAGTAGCCAATGCATGGGAGTTGGATGTGCGACGTGGGTGTCCCTGGGGTGGGACTGCAATTCTGTCTTCTTCCTGAGGGAGATATCCCCACTGCCGGAGGAGTTCCAATCCTTTGGCTAGAGATGAGATAGTGTGGGATGCATTATTAACTGTAACAGTGATTTTAGCAGGGGAAACCCCATTTATACAGGATTTTGTGATTCCAGAATATTTTGGTTATAGGCACCAAATTGTGTCTAGCTGAGAGGGTGGCCTGAGATAGGTCAGTGAACAAAGAGATACCGGCATATGGATCCGGGAGAGAAGGATGCTGTCTGGAGAAGCGCATTAACTGGTCCTTTACATGAAAGAAATGTATGCGGGCAATTACATCCCTGGGGACAGCCTCAGGGATATGAGACGGCTTTGGCAATCTGTGAGCCCTGTTAATAAGGAGATCCGCAGGAGTAAGTGTAGGTAGAGCAGCCTGCATAAGTTGTTGCAGGAAGGAGGTGAGCTCCGCTGGCTTCACTGATTCTGGGACCCCCCGGAACTTAATGTTATTTCTGCGTGCTCTATCCTCTACGTCTGCTACTTTCAGTTTGAGGTGTTTGAGCTTGTCCTCTAATTCAAAGTGGGCATCCACTAAATCATTGTGCGCTCCAGTAAATTCACACAGCTTATTCTCTGTATAGTCCACCCTGTCACCCAGGGAAGCAATCTCTCTCTTAGTAGATCTCATGAAAGCTACCATGTCTTGCTGTAATGCCCCTCTCAGTGTCCCCATCATATCTTTCATTGCTGTATCCATAATAGCCTGTCCAGTAGTGGGATAAGCATCCAGTTGCTGGCCATAGGAAACTGTCTGCTCCATGGACTCCCCCTCCTCCATATCAGGGCCATCCTGCTCCCTGTCCTCACTATCCCCTGTCAGCCGTCTCCGCTGCTTAAGTGGGCTTGAAAAAGGGGAGAATGGCTGTGGGTTGGGGTCTGTAGAGGACTCACCAGGTTCAAGGAGCGCCGTTGTGGAGTGGCTTGATCCTCCTCTGTGCGTGGCGGGAGTACAGGACCCAGCGCCGGCGCCATTTTGGCTGGAGCGGCCCGATGCAGGGCTGAAGAATTCAGTGAGCTTTTTGGGTTTGTCTCGCTATTTCCCATCGTGGCCATGTCGGTTCCAGGCACCGTTATCTAGGTAACCGACCAGGTGAATAAGCTGATCTGTCGCTTAGGAAGGCTTAAAAAGACCCGTTGTAGCAGAGCGGTGTGATCAGGCGTCCATCCGGTCCGGCTGCCGGCTCCGCCCCCATCCAAGTTCTTTTAAACATCACAAAAGCAGAAAATAAATCACATTATATAGATAAGTGGAGCTGCTACAACCTATATGTGCAATCACCACACACATAAAAAACAATCAATCAGATTAAAGTGAAGCACTCCACACTACAAACATGAAGATAGATATAAGACAACAAAGCACACTAATGGAAATACAAATAACTCCTACATACTGTTAAGTCCCAAATGCCACACATGAAATATGAAGTGACTAAGTGAAAGTCCCAAATACAGTCCAATTTAAATCTTTAAGCAGATCTTGATCTTGCAAATAATCTGTGAACTTCAGCAATTTTTCAGGGTATACAAAGGTGTGTAAAACACCCCGGGCAACAGTGACCACCACCGCTCACAGTATGGATGTCTTCTTACTTTGTAAGACATACCTGATTAATGGAAAGGAGGTCAATATGTGCTTTTAAGTGCAGCCAGCCAAACATCATGCAGATATTGTTTCCAGCTCTTCAGTCCTCAGCATGTAGTGAACACGTAAATCACAAAAAAAAAGGGGTTTCGTAGTGAAAACGGCTCGGTTTAATTTAAACTGTGAAAGCTAAAATAACACTCAGGATAAAAAGCCACATTGCATATGTGGTAATAAGCACAGTATACTCTCGCAATGGCAGATTAGATATTGGCAAGATGGGGGCATGGCTTGGAACGCGGACAGGATGGATGCATGCTAGAGGAGCTCTGGTGGGTCAGCAGCTCTAAACACATCTCCCTGCACCTCATGCACCTCAGAATGGGCAGACTAACCCACCAAACTACCCACACATGATTTTGTCAATCATTGGCAGCCAGCACTTCCAGAAACATCTCGGAGCACTTCAAGAACTAGGCTTCTTCCTGCTGCAGCATTGTTGGAGGCAAGATGGTGCCGACTCACCCGGAGGAGGATTTCAGTGAGGACTCCTAGTCTGCACAGGAAAATTCTGGTAGGAGATTCTCCCATTCAAATCACCCTCTCACATATGCAGATATGTCAGGCTTTGCAGAAGACCCAAAATCCACATTCTTTGCTGCCATTTCAGACTTGAAAACAAACTTACTAGTTCTTACCGAAAAGATGGCCTCGGCCAAGGCAGCTGGAAAGCAAAGGGAAAAGGCCATTTTCAGACTAGAGAGGGTGACAGCAACACATTCCCACAAACTTATTGAAATGAACAGACACCTAGAGGACCTGGATAATAGGGGTCTACAGAACAATATAAGAGTAAGGGGAATCCCAGAATCCATTGAGAATGACCACATAACCCCTGCATTACAGAGAGTGTTTAACAGCCTCTTGGAAAGGCCTGAAGATACAGAAATTGAATAATGGAATGAACAGATTATTTTTAATGGAGAGACTATCATGCTGTTCCATGATGTTTCCCAGATCACCCTGAAAAACCTCAAGGCACTAAGACCACTTTTGGAAAAGCTCCGTGAGAAAGATCTATGGTACACGTGGCACTTCCCATTTGCGTTAGTGGTGACCTACAATGGGCGCCAACATTCCCTATGCACACCAGAGGATCTACCAGATTTCTGCAACTCCCTACAACTGGGTCCGATCGATCTACTGGATTGGTACCAAGACTTTTTTCTACCACCCCTGAAAAGGAGCCCCCCATGCTCGCCTCTAGCATCCCCTAATAAACGGTGGATCTCTATGGTGGATCGCTATCAGACTTTCCAAGTTCCAGAGCTGAGGCCTCCTAGGCTCTGGAGGAGATATGACTATAATATTTAGGGCTGCCACCATTCATCTTGACTCCGGCATGCCACTCACCTTCTGAACCACTTCATAAATTGCTGGGAAGTTCCCACAATCCTTAAAGAGGAAGTAAACCCTCCTCTACAACTTGTACCTATAGGTAAGCCTATGATAAGGCTTACCTATAGGTACTATAAATATCTCCTAAACATGTACCGTTTAGGAGATATTTACCTTACATGCAGCCAATGACGTCACTGGCGCATGCGCTCTGAAGGAACGGCCGCTCATGCCATTCCTTCAGAGTCCCATGCCATGACTGTCGGCTCTCGCGCGCGTGCGCGGGAGTGACGTCACCGCGGCTCTGGCCAATCAGATGGCCGGATGCCGCGATCCCGGAAGACAGGCGACTGGACATGTCGCCCGTCATAGAGGTGAGTGAGCGGCACGGCGGGGGCTCGTTATAAGGTAAGTATTGCATAATGAGCTAGTATGCGATGCATACTAGCTCAATATGTCTTTCTCTTGCAGGGTGAAAAAAAGAAAAAAAAATTCGAGTTTACAACCTGTTTAACCCAGCATGTTCTCTGGATTTGAAGCTTAGTTGGTTATTTAGGTCACTCTTGGCCCAATTTGAGTGTTCACTAGGGATGATCGAACGGTTCGGGTTGACCATCGGTTCGGCCCGAACATTGGGTGTTCGAGGTTCGGCCGAATTTAGAACTTTTTGCCCAAAAAGTTCGGAATTCGGCAACCAGAACCGCCCAAAATGCAATGCTTCAGGAAATGGGATTTAAAAGCCCGTGATTGGACCAGAACCATTAGCAAAAGCCAATTGAGGGGGCAGGAGAATGCTAGGAATGTGATTGGAGTGACTAGGGGGTCCCTAGACCAATCATTAGTGAATACGCCCCCCAGTATATAAGATCGCCCCCGCCATATTCCTAGCATTATTATACTGGACATGGAAGAGAGTGGAAGCTGTTCTGTTAATTTTACTTTAAAAGTGTCATTTAGCTATTTTTAGTGTGAGGAAAGGGATATCTAGTGTAGTTAGAGTGCTCCTTTACACTTAAGTTAGCTTCAAAAATTGAGTTTCTGTAGGGAAAGTGTGAAGTGTAAGGGGACCGTAGTGTAGTGTAGGGTTAACTGGCAGTGACTGCTATGGCAGGGTGACAAAACCCTTCCATAGCAGGGTGACCGCTATAGAGAAATTATCTTTTCTCTGAATAGCTTCGGCACACCCATATGGCTTCTCACCAGCCAAGCATTTTTTTTTGCTGCAGGGGCTCCCACTGCCAGTGCTTTTCTGAGGACATGTTTGATGTCAGACATGACATCTGAACATGTGTATAGGGGGTATATATAGACATATATGTCTGAATATATACCCCTAGACAAATATAGGTGTGATAGTAGCAGAAATAAATGCTTGCGCTAATTAAATCATTTACAGTAATATATTTCTGCTACTATCACACCTATATATGTCTAGGGGTATATATTCAGACATATATGTGTATATATACCCCCTATACACATGTTCAGATGTTTTGCCTGCCTCAAAAGAACCCAAAAAAATGCCAAAAAACGCTAGCGTCAAAAAAAATGCCCAGGTGTGTTTTTGCTGGCATTTTTCGGGGGGTTTTGGAGGCAGGCAAAACATCTGAACTTGTGTATAGTGGTGTATATACACACATCCATATATTTATATACACACCTAGACATATATAGGTGTGATAGTAGCAGAAATATATGCTTGCGCTAATGAAATCATTTACAGTAATATATTTCTTCTACTATCACACCTATATATGTCTAGGTGTGTATATAAATATATGTATGTGTGTATATATAACACTATACACATGTTCAGATGTTTTGCCTGCCTCAAAAGAACCCAAAAAAAAGCCAAAAAAACGCTAGCGTCAAAAAAAAAATGCCCAGGTGTGTTTTTGCTGGCATTTTTGGGGGGGTTTTGGAGGCAGGCAAAACATCTGAACTTGTGCACAGTACCACTATACACAAGTTCAGATGTTCTGCCTGCCTCAAAAGAACCCCAAAAAATGCCAAAAAAACGCTAGCGTCAAAAAAAAAAATGCCCAGGTGTGTTTTTGCTGGCATTTTTTGGCGGTTTTTGGAGGCAGGCAAAATATCAGAACTTGTGCACAGTACCACTATACACAAGTTCAGATGTTTTTCCTGACTGCAAAGAACTCAAAAAATGCCTTCTATTAAACCGGCAAGGTGTTACAGCAGCAAAGCCAACCCCCTGTCAGAAAGTTTTCTAATACAAACAATCTTTTTTTTATGGTTCTGGACATGCTACAGAGCTGAAACTTCACATGTACACTTTTTAGACCCCCCAGATCTGAAATCCAAAGTAAAAATCAAAAAATCTTTATTTTTTTTTTCAATAATTGGCTTTTTTAATCAAAAATGACAATTTTTAAGAACTTTTTTGTGTGATTTTGTGTCTGGGGGGTCTAAAAGGTGTACCTGTGAAGTTTCAGCTCTGTAGCATGTCCAGAACCAGAAAAAAAAAGGATTGTATGTATTAGAAAACTTTCAGCTCAGGGGGTTAGCTTCTCTCCACACCTTGCCGGTTTCAAAGCAGGCATTTTTTTGGGTTCTTTGCAGTCAGGAAAAACATCTGAATTTGTGTATAGTGGTACTGTGCACAAGTTCAGATGTTTTGCCTGCCTCCAAAACCCCCCAAAAAATGCCAGCAAAAACACGCCTGGGCATTTTTTTTTTGACGCTAGCGTTTTTTTGGGCATTTTTTGGGGTTCTTTTGAGGCAGGCAAAACATCTGAACTTGTGTATAGTGGTATATATACACACATAATTATATGTATATAGACACCTAGCCATATATAGGTGTGATAGTAGCAGAAATATATTACTGTAAATGATTTCATTAGCGCAAGCATATATTTCTGCTACTATCACACCTATATATGTCTAGGTGTGTATATAAATATATGTATGTGTGTATATACACCACTATACACAAGTTCAGATGTTTTGCCTGCCTCCAAAACCCCCCAAAAAATGCCAGCAAAAACATACCTGGGCGTTTTTTTTTTTTGACGCTAGCGTTTTTTTGGCATTTTTTGGGGTTCTTTTGAGGCAGGCAAAACATCTGAACATGTGTATAGTGGTATATATACACACATACATATATTTATATACACACCTAGACATATATAGGTGTGATAGTAGCAGAAATATATTATTGTAAATGATTTCATTAGCGCAAGCATATATTTCTGCTACTATCACACCTATATATGTCTAGGTGTGTATATAAATATATGGATGTGTGTATATACACCACTATACACAAGTTCAGATGTTTTGCCTGCCTCAAAAGAACCCCAAAAAATGCCAAAAAAAACGCTAGCGTCAAAAGAAAAATGCCCAGGTGTGTTTTTGCTGGCATTTTTTGGGGGTTTTTGGAGGCAGGCAAAAATTCAGAACTTGTGCACAGTACCACTATACACAAGTTCAGATGTTTTTCCTGACTGCAAAGAACTCAAAAAAATGCCTTCTATTAAACCGGCAAGGTGTTACAGCAGCGAAGCCAACCCCCTGTCAGAAAGTTTTCTAATACAAACAATCTTTTTTTTTATGGTTCTGGACATGCTACAGAGCTGAAACTTCACATGTACACTTTTTAGACCCCCCAGATACAAAATCACACAAAAAAGTTCTTAAAAATTGTAATTTTTGATAAAAAAAGCCAATCATTGAAAAAATTAAAAAAAAAAAGAGATTTTTTGATTTTTGATTTAGTATCTGGGGGGTCTAAAAGGTGTACATGTGAAGTTTCAGCTCTGTAGCATGTCCAGAACCATAAAAAAAAAGATTGTTTGTATTAGAAAACTTTCTGACAGGGGGTTGGCTTCGCTGCTGTAACACCTTGCCGGTTTAATAGAAGGCATTTTTTTGAGTTCTTTGCAGTCAGGATAAAACATCTGAACTTGTGTATAGTGGTACTGTGCACAAGTTCTGATGTTTTGCCTGCCTCCAAAAACCCCCAAAAAATGCCAGCAAAAACACACCTGGGCATTTTTTTTGACGCTAGCTTTTTTTTGGCATTTTTTGGGCTTCTTTTGAGGCAGGCAAAACATCTGAACTTGTGTATAGTGGTGTATATACACACATCCATATATTTATATACACACCTAGACATATATAGGTGTGATAGTAGCAGAAATATATGCTTTACGCTAATGAAATAATTTACAGTAATATATTTCTGCTACTATCACACCTATATATGTCTAGGTGTATATATAAATATATGTATGTGTGTATATATACCACTATACACATGTTCAGATGTTTTGCCTGCCTCAAAAGAACCCAAAAAAAATGCCAAAAAAACGCTAGCATCAAAAAGAAAATGCCCAGGTGTGTTTTTGCTGGCATTTTTTGGGGGGTTTTGGAGGCAGGCAAAACATCTGAACTTGTGCACAGTACCACTTTACACAAGTTCAGATGTTTTGCCTGCCTCAAAAGAACCCCAAAAAATGCCAAAAAAAACGCTAGCGTCAAAAAAAAATGCCCAGGTGTGTTTTTGCTGGCATTTTTTGGGGGTTTTTGGAGGCAGGCAAAACATCAGAACTTGTGCACAGTACCACTATACACAAGTTCAGATGTTTTTCCTGACTGCAAAGAACTCAAAAAAAATGCCTTCTATTAAACCGGCAAGGTGTTACAGCAGCAAAGCCAACCCCCTGTCAGAAAGTTTTCTAATACAAACAATCTTTTTTTTTTATGGTTCTGGACATGCTACAGAGCTGAAACTTCACATGTACACTTTTTAGACCCCCCAGATACTAAATCCAAAGTAAAAATCAAAAAAATCTCTTTTTTTTTTTTAATTTTTAAGAACTTTTTTGTGTGATTTTGTGTCTGGGGGGGTCTAAAAGGTGTACCTGTGAAGTTTCAGCTCTGTAGCATGTCCAGAACCAGAAAAAAAGATCATATAGGTGTTAAAGTTAAAGGAGGGTCCCGACCCACATCCCTGTTCTACTGACAAATTATCTTTTTTTTTTTCATGGTTCTGGACATGCTACAGAGCTGAAACTTCACATGCACACATTTTAGACCCCCCCAGATACTAAATCCAAAGTAAAAATCAAAAAATCTCTTTTTTTTTTTAATTTTCAATAATTGGCTTTTTTATCAAAAATGACAATTTTCAAGAACTTTTTTTGTGTGATTTTGTGTCTGGGGGGTCTAAAAGGTGTACCTGTGAAGTTTCAGCTCTGTAGCATGTCCAGAACCAGAAAAAAAGATCATATAGGTGTTAAAGTTAAAGGAGGGTCCCGACCCACATCCCTGTTCTACTGAAAAATTATCTTTTTTTTTTTCATAGTTCTGGACATGCTACAGAGCTGAAACTTCACATGCACACCTTTTAGACCCCCCCCCCCCCCCAGATACTAAATCCAAAGTAAAAATCAAAAAATCTCTCTCTTTTTTTTTTAATTTTTTCAATAATTGGCTTTTTTATCAAAAATGACAATTTTTAAGAACTTTTTTTGTGTGATTAATAGTTAATGGGGCATGACCCAGAACCCTAGGCACTTTTTAGGGGCATTTATTGGGTTTTAGGGCTTAAAAATGGTGTTTTTTGATTACCGAAGTTCGGGTCCCATTGATTTTAATGGGGTTCTTAAATCCGAACCGAACTTTTGGAAAATTCGGGTGTTCTGGTCGAACCGAACTTTTCAAAAGTTCGATCATCCTTAGTGTTCACATCCTACCTTTACCCCTGTTAGAGTTTAATATTGTTCCTATAGTTGTTCAAGAATTACTCTGAACACAGGTGTGCAATTTCGATTAGCAGCCTCTGAATATGTCACAAAGGAAGGAGGGGGGGGGGGCTGATTTGCTCCCTTTCCCTTCCATGGTTCATTTTAAGTTTCAGCTTTAATCTTAACACTCATTGAGCTGCGGCCTGCAAACCTCCACTCATATCGCAGTACTTCTTTTACGTTTAATTACTTGCCCATAATTATGTACCCCACCTGAGTTGGTGTGGTCTGTGTTGTCTGGCACCTCTTACAATCCTACTGAGAGCCCTCTTGGCTGGCAGTCAGTGTTAGACAAGGTGTACTAATTGTGTCCTGTTGGATAGGTTATTCTATTCATAGGGTGTAAATCCCATGCCTCATTATCTCTTCTTTCAATAACTCATTCCATCCCCTCTACCTCCCTCTTACCTCTCTATTCCTTTGCTTTCTTACCCTCTTACCCTTACATCACGTGATATTTTTTTACACTGTCAATTGTTGTCAATTTAACAGTCTTATTTTAGTCTTGTTTTTAGGTTGAGCTAACCGGCTGTGTCTGGATCTTTCCAATGACATACTCAGGCCTAGGTAATGGTCCCACAGTAATTTCCCACAACGTTAAGGGATTGTACATTCCTGAAAAATGCTCGGCCCTTCTCAGTGAACTCAGAAAAGGTAGGCCTCATTTTGCCTTCTTGCAGGAAACACACTTTAAAGCAAACCATGTTCCTAGGCTCACAGACTCCTACTTCAAAGAGGCTTATCATGCCACCAATGACCTCTCCAAGTCCAAAGGAGTGTCGATTTTGGTGAGCAGGGAAGTCTCCTTCGAGTAGACTTGCAGATCGGGAGGGGGGGGGGGTAACTCGTTCTTAAAGGAAAATGCTTTGGAGTACCTATCACATTAACAAATGTTTACTTCCCAAACTCGTCTCATCTAGCCTTCTGCAGATGCTTAATTGAGGACCTTGAGGGATTTAGCTCTGGCTTTCTGATCCTGGGGAGAGATTTTAACATCCCTTTAAACTCCGTAGTGGACACATCTATGGGCACAACCTGCATTCAATACAAAACACTTAAAAAAATCAAAGTGTTAATAAACTCCTTACAGTTAATAGACTCCTGGCGCTTCATGCACCCAGAGGGTAGAGACTACACCTTTTACTCAACACCCCATGACCGCTATTCTAGGATTGACTTACTTTTCATGTCCTAGAGAAATCTTCCAGATCTCCTGGGGGCAGCTATAGAAATACAGTCCATCTCTGACCATGCTCCTACATCCCTGACCATGAACTTTTTAAAACCGGCATCCAAATCTCCTACTTGGAGATTAAAAGATTAAATGCATCTCTATTGACTGACTCTGAGCTGTCTCACAAGATTCTAGAAATGTTAACCGATTTCTTTAGACATAACGAGACACCAGGCATCGAACCTCTGATGGTTTAGGAAGCACACAAGTGTATCATTAGGGGTGAGTTGACTAAGATGGGTGCCTAACGTAAAAAAGATAGGGAAAAAGAGATCAAACAGCTAATTGACTGGACACTATGCACAAACAATCCCTCTCAGTCCAATCTGCAGTTATCTTGTTAGAATCCAGAAAGTCACTACAACAGATCTTAACCGCCAAGGCTAAAAGGTTTTTATTTTTTTGGAAAAAGATTTATTATGAACACGTAGACAAGACTGGCAAATTTCTGGCTAGAGCTCTGAAAAAAGCAAAAGTTACCCAAAATATCTTGGATATAAAAAAAAAAAAAAATGGGAAACTGGACGTTACCACCAAACAGATTGCTAGACATTTTCACGACTTCTATACTAATCTCTATACCTCCTATAGCAACATAAACAGGCAAATATTACAAACTTCAAATTATACAAGATTATCTGACAGACTCAAAATTTCCCAGCATGACAAAATCAAACATAGCAAAACTAGAGATTCCCATAGACCCATTTGAACGTCAGCAAGCTATAGATGATTTGAAACCTGGGAAGAGTCCAGGACAGGACAGTTTCACCTCTATTTACTATAAGACATTTGAGAAGGTATTGGTCAAGCCCCTTACTACTGCCCTAAACTTTCTCTCAGAGGCACATGAGGTCCCCCCAGTTTTCCTGTCAGCATTTATCACAGTCCTACCTAAACCTGACAAGGAACCTTCTGCATGCTCTAGCTACCGACCGATTTTCTTACTAAATTTGGATGTCAAACTCTTGGCTAATGTTTTGGCTATTAGACTGAAACCTATGTTACATAGACTGATAAGTACTGAACAGGCAGGGTTCATGCCTGGTAGAAACTCTAGAGATAATATAATAAAATCGCTCCACCTAATACACGCGGCCAGGTCGCAGCAGATCGAGGGCCTTCTCCTATCCACTAATGTTGAGAAGGCGTTCAATCACATAGCATGGGACTACATGATGGAAACATGCAAATTTGGTGGCATGGGACCTCACATGATGCATTGGATCTCAGAACTATACAAGAACCCGTCAGCAAAACTTAAGATCAATGGTTCCTTTTTTAGACAGTGTACTAGTTACAAATGGCACTAGATAGGGGTGCCCCCTGTCACTCCTTTTGTTTATATTGACACTTGAATAATTTATTAGGAAAGTTGTAGTTGAAATGGTGATCCATGGGTTTGGGGTAGCAAATAGAGAATTTAAAGTTGTTGCCTTTGCTGATGATATATCATTTTTTCTGACGATCCCCGCACATCTATTCCCGCCCTGCTGAGGGAATTCTCCCTGTTCGGCTACATATCCAATCTAAAAATAAATTACGCAAAGTCTGAAGCATTAAACATCACTATACCGACTGATAGTCTTAGGAGCATACGAGAAAATTGTCCATTTAAATGGGAAACCACAGCCCTCAAATACAGTGGTGGTCGAAAGTTTGGGCACTCCAGGTAAAAATGTGTATTAATGTGCATAAAGAAGCCAAGGAAAGATGGAAAAATCTCCAAAAGGCATCAAATTTCAGATTAGACATTCTTATAATACGTCAACTAAAGTTAGATTTTATTTCCATCATTGACACTTTCAAAATTACAGAAAACAAAAAAAATGGCGTCTGCAAAAGTTTGGGCACCCTGCAGAATTTATAGCATGCACTGCCCCCCTTTGCAAGGCTGACACCTACCAGTGTCATGGATTGTTCTCAATCATCATCTGGGAAGACCAGGTGATGTCAATCTCAAAGGTTTTATATGCCCAGACTCATCTGACCTTGCCCCAACAATCAGCACCATGGGATCTTCTAAGCAGTTGTCTAGAAAACTGAAACTGAAAATAGTTGACGCTCACAAAGCTGGAGAAGGCTATAAGAAGATAGCAAAGCGTTTTCAGATGTCAATATCCTCTGTTCGGAATGTAATTAAGAAATGGAAGAAGTGGAAGTTAAAACAAGATCTGGAAGACTAAGAAAAATATCAGACAGAACAGCTCGCAGGATTGTGAGAAAAACAATTCAAAACCCACGTTTGACTGCACGATCCCTCCAGAAAGATCTGGCAGACACTGGAGTTGTGGTACGCTATTCCACTATAAAGAGATACTTGTACAAATATGGTCTTCATGGAAGAGTCATCAGAAGAAAACCTCTTCTACGTCCTCACCACAAAAATCAGTGTTTGAACTTTGCAAATGAACATATAGACAAGCCTGATGCATTTTGGAAAACAAGTTCTGTGGACTGATGAGGTTAAAATTTAACTTTTTGGCCGGAATGAGCAAAGGTACGTTTGGAGAAGAAGGGACACAGAATTTAATGAAAAAAACCTCTTTCCAATTGTTAAGCATGGGGGTGGATCAATCATGCTTTGGGGTTGTATTGCAGCCAGTGGCACAGGGAACATCTCACGAGTAGAAGGAAAAATGGATTCAATAAAATTTCAGCAAATGTTGGATGGTAACTTGATGCCATCTGTGAAAAAGCTGAAGTTAAAGAGAGGATGGCTTCTACAAATGGATAATGATACTAAACACACCTCAAAATCCATGGGGGATTACATCAAGAGGCGTAAACTGAAGGTTTTGCCATGGCCTTCACAATCTCCTGACCTCAACATAATTGAAAATCTATGGATAGACCTTAAAAGAGCAGTGCGTGACAGACAGCCCAGAAATCTCAAAGAACCGGAAGACTTTTGTAAGGAAGAATGGGCAAAGATACCTCAAACAAGAATTGAAAGACTCTTGGCTGGCTACAAAAAGTGTTTACAAGCTGTGATACTTGCCAAAGGGGGCAGTACAAGATATTAACGCTGCAGGGTGCCCAAACTTTTGCAGACGCCATTTTTTGTTTTCTGTTATTTTGAAAGTGTAAATGATGGAAATAAAATCTAACTTTTGTTGACATATTATAAGAATGTCTAATCTATAATTTGATGCCTTTTGGAGATTTTTCCATCTTTCCTTGGCTTCTTTATGCACATTAATACAAATTTTTACCTGGGGTGCCCAAACTTCCAATCACCACTGCACCTAGGGATGCGACTAACCCCACAGATTCAATTGATATATGAACGAAAATTTGCACTGTTCCTTAAAACATTAGAAAAAAACCTACAGACCTGGAACCCCAGGCATTTCTCCTGGTTTGGTCGAGCAGCCACCATTAAAATGTCAATACTCCCCAAATTACTTTACCTACTCAGAACCTTACCCATAAAAATCCCACACGCTTTTTTTAAAACCTTACACTGGACTTTATTCAGATTTATTTGGGTGTATAAAATACCCAGAATCAAATTTAACCTATTGAACAGACCCAAGGAGATGGGAGGAATGGGCATTCCAGACTTTCGCAACTATTACTTTGCCTCCCACGTCACAAGAGTTATTGACTGGCATTGCCACCAAGACCTTAAAGACTGGGTACAACTAGAAAATGCATTGAATCCTATTCTCTTGAAGTTCTCTCCCTGGGTCCCGTGGCCGAGCTACCCCATCTCTTTGAGAACAAATCCCCTGGTAGGGACCACACTAGAGGTCTTCCATTCTGTAATTAAGCAGAGTGATATTTCCTCCCAGCTGAGCCCTCTCACACCACTGGGGAACAACCCAGATTTCCCTCTGGGTTTAGGGAACCTTTTTCTGCATTCACCCACCTCTGACAACCCAATACTGGCCAAAAATTGCTTCCACAGAGGGCTGGTAAAAGAGTTCACCACCTTTGAGTCAGATGGTACCGCTTCACATTTTGGACCTACTTCCAGGTCCATAGCTATGTCAACAAAAACTTACGAAGGGGCAACTTTATGAGACCCCTGATGGAGTTGGAGTCCATGTGCCTGGCTGGCGAACACTTCAGGAGAGCCACTTCGACTACATATGCATGGATTCGGAAAGCTGGCCTTCCTGCCTTGGACAAATTCAGAGAGAGCTGGTTGAGAGATTTACAACTAGACATCTCAGAAAAGCATTGGTACAAAGCCTGTGTTCTTTCACATAAATGTTCTACCAGCACTAGAACTCAAGAAACTGCATTTAAATTACTCGCAAGATGGTACATTACTCTGGCCAAATTTCATTCATGATATCCCCAGGCTGCTGATACCTGTTGACACTGTGGGGAGGACAGGGGAAACTTGCTGCACATTTGGTGGCAATGTCGCCGGATCTCCCCATTTTGGAGAGAGGTCAGAGAACTTATACTCTGCATTACAGGGACTAGTCTCAAACTTGATACTGCCTGTTGCCTACTCCATGTCACAGATACCCCCCTTAAGAGATATAAGAACTCCCTGACTAAGCACATGCTAAATGCGGCAAAGTAGCTTATTCCATTATCATGGAAATCAATTCGTACACCATCCATTCGCGATTGGTTACATAAGATCATTGAGATCTGAGACATGGAAGAGACCATATCCCATGCAAATGATACAGCTGACAGATTTCACTCTACCTGGTTCCCCTGGTATGCCTTCAGAAATTCTCAGGAGTTTGGGAATATGATGTCCAAGTAGAAATGTAAAGCCGCACTCAGATGATTGAAATCAAATGAAAATGTCTTTATTCTTCAAAAGTATCCAGGACAAACAGACAGTGTGAGGAACAGAATATGTCCAAGGTAGACGCGTTTCACGGCTCGAATGGCCGCTTACTCATTACCACTCATGACCGTGGTAATGAGTAAGCGGCCATTCGGGCCATTCGAGCCGTGAAACGCGTCTACCTTGGACATATTCTGTTCCTCACACTGTCTGTTTGTCCTGGATACTTTTGAAGAATAAAGACATTTTCATTTGATTTCAATCATCTGAGTGCGGCTTTACATTTCTACTTGTATCTTCCTGGACGGCGGATCCAGCCAGCACCTGTTTGGACGCACACCTGAGCGGCATTCCCCATTCCCTTCCCCCACACATGGAATATGATGTCCACCAAATCAGCATGAATGGGGTGCCTGGGCCTCAAAGACCTTGACCTCCGAATAGGTCCTTGTCTTCTATTAAGATTCATCCAATGTTGTTAACAAACTAATTCAGGCTGGATGACCTTGCCTCAGTGAGCGCAACACCTACATGGTTCTTTATGATCCCACTACTTTTTTACTGTTAACCCTTCTCCTAGCTTCTTGAATTTACCCCTTTTCTTTTCCCCTTTCTTCTGCTACTTTTTAGTCCACTGTCTTGCTACATCTTTATTTTTATACCTGACCTACCTTTCTTTTGTTGTTTTACTTGAAACTCACGTGGTAAATAGCAAGTTAGAATCTATTCAAGATTCAGACTCTCAAAATCCAAAATTCCTTTTATTGACAAAATTGTATACAGTACTAGAGATTGTCACTGACCACATTATGATTCTTCCATATTGTTCTGTTTGAATTTTAAACCACACTGTACATCTTGTCATAGTGTCAAATTATCCGTGCTACCTCTTTTTGTTCATCATTATTGTGAAATTACTTGTGCTTTATCTATCTTTACTGCTGCTGTAAACTTCCTTTATCTATTATAACATTTGAAATTAAAAAAAAAAGGGGGGGCTGGGGATTTCGATGCTCCGTTGATGGCCGGTCTGGGTGTGGTCCGGGTGGGCAGCTTGTCTTGGTGGGTCTGGGGGGGCCACTCAGCTGCTCTGGGGCCTGGCTGGGTGGTCGGCTGTTTCTGTGGGTGGGCGGTGTGTGGGGGGGCAATCCGTTGCTGGCTCCTCCTGCGTGTTGCTGCATGGACACATGGCTACCAAAGGGACTGGGGGGATTTGCGTGTCTGTGGTGCAGCACCTGGGGGGCTGGTGGCACGGGGCTTTCCATGCACTGTCCATCTGCGGGGTGGCTGGTCGCCCGGCCAGGATTTGGAGTGGCTGGGCGGCTTTGCACTTTCCTCAGATTCGCTTGAGTGGGCTGCCTGTTTGGATCGTGTGTGGGTTGGCTGTCCACAGGGCGGTGGAGTCTTTGGTTCCTTTTTAAATGTAAGTGTGACATTTGTGCTACTCAATAAAATTTTATGGATTTTAGATATTGGCAAGATAGCACCCAGGCCCCTGCAGTGATATAATCACTCCACAACAATCACCTGACTTGTAATGTCCCTCCAGGCTTTCTCAAAGAATCCTTTGAGGAGAGGAGATATGTATCCCTATAGTAGAGAGCAGGAGGCAAGTGCTCTTATGAAGAGTGTAGTTGCATGGGATAAGTAACACCATGGAGAGGGAAGGTGTAGGACGTGAGTGGTACTATGGAGAGGAGAGGTGGATGAGAAGAGTTCTGCTATGGCGAGAGGAGGTAGATGAGATGAGGGGCACTACAGTATGTGGCAAGGAGGTGCTGCATAACTGGAAAATGGTGATCAACAAATTTCATTCACAGATGCATTTAGCAAACAAGTCCAAAAATCTGCAAATTGCAAATTTCAATATTAGCATCACTGAAGTCAATAGTAGGCAAATCTTGAAAATTAAAGTGATTGCAAAGTCTTTTTTTTGCTATTAAAATAACAAACATGTTATGCTTACCTGCCCTGTGTAATGGATTTTCACAGAGCGGCCCAGATCCTGCTTCTCTTGGGTCCCTGGCTGGAGCCCCTGGCCCTGTTGAGTGCCCCCCCCCCCCCATAGCAAGCAGCATGCTATGGGGGCACCTGAGTCGAGCTGAAGCTCTGTGTATCCATTCAGACATGAAGCTGCCATTCGGCCTGCCCCCCTCTCTATCTTGATTGGCTAACTGAGTTTGATTGATAGCAGCGGGAGCTGATGGCCCCGCTGCTGTAGTCTTAGCCAATCAGGAGAGAGAGTCCCAGATGGCTGAGTCATTCATGGACATTGCTGGATAGAGATGGGGCTCAGGTAAATATTAGGGGACTGGGGGGAGCTTCTGCAGATGTCAGGGGTGTGAGAACCACACAGAGTTCAGGGATCAGGGTTGTGTGTAACACAAAAAGCACAGCAATAATCCCACCCCCAGAACTCCATATACATACATTCATAATTGATCCACCAGATAAAATTACTTCTTTAATTCCTAAACCTAATTTATTAGTCATAAATTACTTCTACAGTTCCTGAACTGTGTTTCCCTTATGAGACTTGAAATCAGTGGCCAGACTAGACTACTAATGCTTAGGTGCATGGAAACACCTCAACAAAGCACCAAACTAGCAGAGACAATTCCTATCCAACATGCAATATCCTTAGTACTAAACCAAAAGCTGACACAGTTTTTTAACTCCTGCTTGGCTCACTAGATCTCAGATGTAGCAGTTCTTAGCTCATTGAGGGGAAGTCCTCTGAAGATTACCCATTGCTGTGTCAATAGATGCAGGGCATGTGCCCCAGGTGCTGGGTGCCAAGCATTACTGACAACCATACACACAAACATGTCTTCACTATATACACAATCACAAACCAGCCCCATTCCTTTAGATTTCAGCAAACTTACAGATAAAATAAAGAAGCTCTTCCTGTAATGCATCTTGTAGTATCTTTGTGCAGAGTGAGAAATGTTGGAAGAACCAGGTGCTGTTATGTGTATTGCTATTTTGTTGGAGTTTTCAAGAGCAGGGGAAGTTTTGGGCTGGGGTAGCATTTGGAGACCCTTAAAAATGTGGGGGCCCTTGGCAATTGCCCAATTTGCCCCCCAAAATACTGACTTCTGTTTATATTGACAGCATCCCTGATTAGGGTAATTGTTCTTTCAGTGAGTTGGAAGTTGATTGTATTTCTTGGTATAAGGCAGTTTTATTGGTAAGCAATGCTTTAGTGTGTAGAACAGTAATATTTTTCTTTACAGATTTTTTTTTTTAAAAACATTTTATTGGTAATAAAATGAGCAATTACAGAAAGCATGGAATGCAGATGGGAATACAGACATAAACGGAGAACAATGGCATAACATCAACATAACATTTGACAACTATCCCAGCTGACATTGGAACAGAAGCAACCAGACCCAGAATAGTGAAAATAGCACAGTAAGCAACTATGTTAGGAAGGCCAGTGCTCAAATGAGTATCATGTGGACAAAAAGGGAGCCCATGGGAAGGCCAAAACCCCCAAGTCTAAAGAGTGAGGGAGAGATGTAGTCCCAGCAGTAGGAGGGGGGGGAGGTGTAGAGGCTTGCAAAAATACAGGCATCCCTAATGTGGGAACACAGGCCTAAAGGGAGGAGGGAGGTGTTGAGATGCACTCCCGTCCCCCGGGCAAAAAAGGTCCAGGGGCGGGGAGGGGTAGTCGTCGGCGTACGGGGGAGACCCAATAAAGGGTTCCAGGGGGAAGGACAGGAGGGGTGCGAGCCATTTGGACCAGCCAAACCACCCAATAGCACCCAAGCAGGACAGGGGAAGAGGGGGGAGAAAAAGAGGGAGGGGGAGGGTAATAAGAGCCAAGAGGAAAGACAGCGGAGCAGAGTGTAAAGGAGCAAGAGGGGGTGGGAGAGAGAGGAGAAAGAAGAAGAAAAAAAAAGGGGGGGTGTAGGGGTATAGGTAAAAGGGGGAGTACCATGGTACTTTATTTATGCGGAAACAGACTGAGCGCAGGTCTGAAAAAGTTGGGAGGTGGGCATACGTGAGAGCACATAGGTGAAGAACATAAGAACAGAGGCGAAAGATCCACCGGTAGGCATATCCCAGAATCAGGAATTACACAGAGAGGAAAATTCCGTAGTAGTCGTATAATGGGTCCAACACGCCCATTTCTTGTGGAATTTCGTCAGCGTGTCTCGAACTACATGGATGAGTTCTTCCATTACAGCAATCCTCACAACACGGCGCAACCATTGTTTGATCATAGGCGGTTGCGTGGAGGCCCACAACAGAGGAATGCATTGCCTGGCTGCATTGATCATATGTATTGCCAGGGATTTTGTGTACGATGCATGAGAAGTGGGAGAATGATGCTGGAGGAACTGGGCAGGTGAGAACTCCAGCTCATAAGTAGTCACCTGCTCAACAATCCTGTGCACTACTTTCCAAAATGTGGCCAGGTGCGGGCAGGACCAAAAAATGTGCAGCAAGGTGCCACGATCTGCAAGGCACCGCCAGCACGTAGGGGGCAGAGAAGGGGAGATTTTTTCAGAAGTGCAGGGGTGCGATACCACCGAGCAACAATCTTGTAGCCACTTTCCTGTGTGGTCACATTCAGAGAACCTTTGTGGTTTTTGAGAAAGATTTGTTCCCATTCCTCAGTGGTGAAGGAACAGGACAGTTCATTCTTCCAGGCAACGCAACGCTTACTCTTACCCTGATCTGAGTCATCAAATAAGAGAGCGTGTGTAATAGAAATCAATTTACGAAGCGGACCCTCCTGCTGACAGAGCTTGTCGAAAGTGGTGGGGGAGGCCTTACAAGGATGCTTACGTGAAAGTGTATTAATGAACTGACTGAGGAGGAAGAACGACCAAGGCGGTATGGGTGGCTTCTTGACCCTCGTTGCAATGGAGGGAGCTGTAAGGATCTCGTCACCATCGCATAGGTGGTGAACACGTAGTCTGTCCTGGGGCCAGTTCTGTAAGAGATAGTTGCGGGGCATACCCGGAGGAAAGTCAGGGTTAAGGCGCAATGGGGTCATTGGCCCCGGAACAGCAGATACAGCAGTAGTTTTACACGTCGAGTGGAAAGAGCGAATTGTCAAGCCAATCAGAGGATGAGTCTGGAGAGCAGGAGGGATATGAACGGCTTGTAGCCAAGACACGGTGCGTAGATCAAGCGTAGTGAATCCCCGCTCGAGAGACACCCAATCCTTGTGGGATTCATGAACGTTCCAGTCGACCACCCGCGCGAGATGGCACGCTGCGTGGTACTTTCTAATGTCCGGGAGGCCAATGCCTCCCTTACTTTTAGGCAAAGAAAGGTGGTCATAGTGGATGTGGTGGTGCTTGTAATTCCAAAGGAAAGCAGAGATCAATTGTTTGTAATTACGAAAGAACCAGAGAGGCAGTGTAATGGGTACAGTTTGGAGAACATACAACAATCTTGGCAAGACATTCATCTTCAATACTGCAGCCCTGCCGAACCACGAGAAAGTCACCTTCATCCAGGAGATGAGATCATGTTTAATTTTGGCAAGTATCGGGGAAAGTTGCGGTCGAACAGGTATTGCAGGTTGCTTGGAATCTGAAAGCCCAAGTACGTAATGCAATCCGGCTGCCACACAAATTGGAAATTGTCCATACAATGGAGCACCGCCTTTTGGGACAAGGAAACATTCAGAGCGAAAGACTTAGAAAAATTAATCTTCAGATTAGACACCGTAGCTAAGCGACGAAACTCTTGCATCACTGACGGAAGCGTCGTGAGGGGGTCCGTCAGGAACAACAAAAGGTCATCTGCGTAAGCAGCTACCTTGTATTCTTTTCCAGCAAACTGAACCCCATGGATGTTCTCGTTGTTCCTGAGGCAATTCAGAAAGGGTTCCAACGTGAGGACAAAGAGCAATGGGGACAGGGGGCACCCCTGTCTAGTGCCATTATGGATGGGGAAGGCATTCGACAGGGTGTCGTTAACCCGAACACAAGCTCGCGGATTCACATAGAGAGACATCAGAAAGCTCATTATACGAGGGCCTAAGCCCCAGGCAGACAGAGCAGCTTCCATATAATCCCACGAGACCCTGTCGAATGCCTTCTCCGCATCCAAAGAAAGCAAGAACCCCTGTTGTTTAGTAGTAGATAAAACATGGTGAAGATTGATGGCCTTTATGGTGTTATCCCTGGCCTCACGACCAGGGATAAAACCGACTTGATCAGGGTGGATGCCCGTGGACAGCAGCGGGAGCAATCTGTTCGCCATAATTTTCGCGAAAATCTTTACATCCACGTTCAACAAAGATATTGGCCGGTAGTTGGACGGGGAGGAAGGATCTTTCCCTTCATTCGGAATGACAACAATGTGGGCTTCGAGCATACAAGGAGATAACGGTTGGTCAGGGGAAAGGGAGTTAAAGGCCGCCAGAAATGAGGGGGCCAGTAAATCCGCAAAGGATTTATAATAAGCGGCGGTCAAGCTGTCAGGTCCCGGACATTTATTGGGCTTAAGTTGCTTAAGTGCAGTAGTCCATTCAAGGAGGGAAAGCGGGGCCTCCAAGCTGGACATGTATTTTTTTCCCAAAAATTCAGCAATAAGAGCGTGTCTCGAGGGGGGTCGAGAAGCCTAAGGGCCTTCCCGCGGTAAGTTGTAAAGGCGACGGTAGTATTTCTCAAACTCTGCAGCAATGGCGCCATTAGTCGAGACCCTCGTTCCAGAGTTGGAGCGAAGGTGGTGGACCACAGTCTTAGCCTTCCGGGCATGCAACGCCCTCGCCAGAAGATGGCCACTTTTATTACCATACTCGTAAAATACCTTCTGGGATAACAGGAAATTCCTGTGCGTTTTCCGGTCCAGCTCAGCTTGGAGCAGACCTCTAGTCTCCAACAGCTCAGAGTGGGTGGCCTGAGCCAACGTTCTCTTGTGCGCGCGTTCCAAGTCACGTATTTTCTGCAAGTACGCAGAGATAGTCGCCTCCCGTTGTTTCCGAACAGCGGAGGAGAGAGCGAGCAATTTACCTCTAACTACACATTTATGCGCCGCCCACTGGGTTACTAAAGACATATCAGGAGTAGCATTAACCTGAAAGTAATCGGCAATGGTGGAGCGGACTTCGAGATACGAACGGGATCTGTCAGCAGGGAAGCATCCAGTCTCCAGACTTTGTCACGAGGGGTGGAAATTGGCATAGACAATGTCATCGTGACAGGGTGATGGTCCGAAAGGATAGAGGGTTCTATCGTGGCCTCAGAGAGAAAGAGTAAGGCATCTTGGGACACACAGAGATAGTCTATTCTAGATGGAGCGGAGAGAAAAATGTGAAATCCTTATCCTGGGCATGCAGAGTGCGCCAGGAATCATGGAGGAGAAGTTCCTGGAGACACAGCTTGAGTTGCTTCAGCGCTCTGTAAGGAAGGCAGGAGGTGCCCGAGGAGGTGTCAATCAGAGGATCCAAGGGAATTGGGGGGGAAGTCCCCCCCGAAGATCAGTGTGCCCTTCATGAAAGGTATAAGCTCCGCCAGCACAGACCTAAAGAAAAGCACCTGGGAGGAATTAGGACTATAAACACTAGCGAAAGTGATTGTCTTATTATTCAGAGACCCCGTTAGAAAAAGGTAACAGCCCTGAGCATCCGCTAGAGAACCTGAGACCGTGAAAGGCAGAGATTTGGCGAGCAGAATCGATACCCCTTTAGTTTTAGAATCTGCGGAGGTGGCGTGGAAGACAGTAGGGTAATGTTTGTTATGGCATCTGGGGATGGCATCAGAGCGAAAATGGGTCTCCTGTAGGAATATAACATCCGCCCCAAGACAGCGCATATGTTGCAAAACAGTAGACCTTTTCTTTGGGGTGTTGAGACCCTTGGCGTTAAAAGAAACCACTTTCAACCGTTGAGCGGGGGAGCGGATCTGGGGATTATGTGGCATAATGGTGGGAGGGGGAGGGTAAAGGGGAGAGGAGAAGAGAAGAGAAAAAAAAAGAGGGGGGGAGGGAAGAGGGGAGAAAGAGCAGCCAAATAAAGTTAGAGAGTAGCGTAGAAAGACAGAGGTAGGCTGAGGAGAAAAGAAGGAGGGAAGGGGAAGGATGATATCCGGGGATGCAACTAGACCAGCTAAGGCACCCACTGGGGTGGGGAATAATCGGAATAGGTTTGGAAGAGGCAAGCCCCAACCGTTGGCGAGTGTGGAAGGAAGAGGATTGAAGACGGGATGCAGCACCAAGCACCCACATGGCCAGTAGGAGCAAGGAAGATAGCCCGAAGGTGATGGACAAATATGGGGGGGGCACATAAGCGAAAGAAGCAATACCGCGACGGAAAACCGGAGATCGACAGGGGGGGGAGGCAGGGAGCACAGATACTGTCAGTGCAATAGAACTCTCAGGGGAAATAAGACAAGGGGAGGAGGCGCAGGGCTCAGGACAAGACAGTGGGAACCCCCAGGGGAACGCAGGGGACCCCACGTCTGCGTGAGGAGGAGATACCAGTCAAGGGCCAGTGTCTGAGATGATATAAAAGGAAGCATAAACATAACAATCATCAACAGTAAACAAGTTCATCCTGCCCAATAGACTCTGAGCTCTGAATTAAAATCCCAAACTAACAGAAACAAAAATGGCACAATTGGTTATAAAGAAACCTGGAGCCCTGAAGGGGCAATGGTTGGTAAGAACACATGCAGCGGTCCAACGAACCTCCACTAGAACAGCTCCAGGGACATCCCCCACCACGAAACTCCCAGAGGAGGGGATCCCCAACCATTCTGTATCCCAAAAGGATGCGCAGGGACCGCAAGTCCGACCAAACAGTGTCGCCGTTAAGGACCTCCAATAGAGCATCAAAGTCCCCTATAGAGTACCAAGCAGTACCCCAAATAAAGGGGGGCTGATGGTAGGCATAAAGAGGAAGATGACCCATCAAACACAAGCAATAGAACACTCTTCCCGACCCACAGCTTCCCCACCCCCCCTCCCCCACCCCTCACAACATCCCAAATCCGCTAGTGATAGCACAGTACCCAGCACAATATACATGAGATAATAACCTGCATTAGGGAAGGGGGGAGCAGGAGGAAAGGGTCCATACAAGCCCGCAGCAGGACTCAAGTACCCATAAGTAGCATCATAGCAAAAAGGGAAGAAAAAAAAAAAAAGACAAACAAAAACAAAGCCAAGGAACCTGGAGCAAATCAATGTTGACAAGGCTCATCTGAGCGCGGGGAGCAAGGACAGCTCCAAGTCCCTGGCAATCCAGAGGAAGGCACCACTACATCCGGGTTAAGAGGTCCATCAAAGGCAGTCCGCAGAGAGGGCAAACAGCATCCAGCACAGATAATTAAGCAAAGCATTTGGAGGGATCCCCCAGAAGGCAAAGATGGGACAATGGCAAGATGCATAGAACACCAGACCCCTTGAGCGGTCAGCGGGTGGAGGGGGGGCGGGGGGGGGGTAGACGGTCAAAAGCAGCCACCGACATCTGGGGAGCAAAAGATCAGACAGCAGGAACACGGTGAAACCGGGAATCCGTCTAGCAGTAGCTGACTCCCAGCGGTGTCACACTCTAACGATGTCCATGCAAAGTCCAAGTCCCGGGGCAGGGCACTACGAGGCAGAGAGTGACTGGCAAAAACAGCAGCAATAAGGCTCAGATCCAGGAAAGTCAATGGGCAGGCAACATGAAGGGCAGTCAAACAGCTACAACGGTAGCATTAAGGCACAACGTGGGACACTGGAGAGACAGGTACTCACAATCAAGTAGGGCGATGCAGTCACGGTGTGCGCCTCGCCCTCCTATGATCAGGAGATGCCGTGGGACTTCCATTGCGTGGGGCACCATCTCTACCAGCAGGAGGTGGGGAGGAGGGGTACGCCCTGCGCCTGCCAAGGACATAGTTGCCAGCCAATTGTATGCCCTCCATGGAAGTGGCTCGTTGGAGAGGGGATGTGCCAAACTCACTGTACCAATCAGGCAGGGGAACATACGGTATACCAAGGGTGGCACAGAAATGCTCTAGGTCCTCCGGGACCCGCAGGAGAGCCGTGCGGCCCTGTGAAGTGGCGGAGAGACCGAACAGGAATTTCCACCGATAGATAATGGCGCGGGAGCGCAATTCATCCAGCAGAGGTCGCAGTTCCCGTCTCCGCTGCAAAGTGACGTTGGATAAGTCCTGGTACAGCTTAATCTCCGATCCCTGGTAGGTGATATGCTGTCTAATACGGGCGTTGCGGAGCACATCCTCTTTAAGTTGGAATTCAGCCAGGCAGCAGATCACATCCCGCGGCAGGTCAGCTTCTCTCCCCCGTAGCGAAGGGCTCTGTGTATACGCTCCATCCGGACAGGGGAGTCAGGGGGCCTACCCAGCAGGTTATTGCAGATAGAAGAGATCGCCTGCGTGAGGTTCTGATGCTCCACACTCTCAGGGACACCCCAGACTCTCAAGTTCTTACGACGGCCCCTGTTATCCAGGTCCTCAACGTGGCGGTTTAGGTCGCGGAGAAGGGCAGCATGAGACTCCGTGACCTGCTGTACGTGGCAGAGGGAGGCATCATGGCGGGCCTTAGTAGTTTCCACCTCCTCCATCCTCAGCGACATGGCTTGGAAGTCACTTCTGAGCTCCGCGATCACAGTAGAGAGGGTGGCTTTAATATCCAATTTAATATCGGCCGCAATCACTTGCAGGTCGGCGAAGGATAAGGAAGGCGGGCGTCTGGGAGCATCAGGAGACGGTGAGCGGGCTCTCGCTGCCTGAGAAGTTCTGCTTGGGGAGCGGGAGCGGGATTGCTGAGAGGAAGAAGAGGTAGGCCGCGGCGTCTCCCTGGGTTGCGTGCGGAAGATCTCAGGGATTGTGCGGCCAACCTGCGTCTCTGGCTCCCAGGGAGAGTGGGATCGGGTGGCCGAGGAGCTTCTGGAGGTACTCCCCATATTTTCAGCGCTGATTACAGGGGTATACGGGCTGGCTAAAATAAATATCAGGCCTCGAGGCGCAGGAGCTCAGAGCTAAGCAGCCATCTTGGATCGGGACCAAGCCACACCCCCTTTACAGATTTTTAAATGTATTTTCTTTTTTGAATCAGCATAACTACTTTCAAAATCTGTAGAGATCGTTTTTCTTTTTTTGTTCTTGTACTTGTTCCCTTGAAAATTACTATAAGAAGTAGGACATATAGAAGATAGAAGCTTCAGGGAGACATTGCCCAAAAGTTCCCTGTGGCCTTGAAAACATTGCAATGCTTGATTTTTTGAAAATCCTCAACCAAAGGCAAGGATGGAACTTTTTCTCCCTGTTTTGGAATCATGCACTGGAGTTTATTTACTGAAGGAGTAACTTAAAATGCCACTGAAGAAGGGGAATATTAACTAAATTAGGAACATTTTCCATGTAATTATGTGTTTTACTGTTATACCCCACAAACCAGTTCATCAGAATGAAGCATTAACCATTAAGCCCCTGAGGCATATATTCTCATGTTTTTCTGTCTATTTTGCAAGCACTGTACAGCAGGGAGAGGGTTATTTTATTACTTTTTAAAGGCAAATTTGAAAACACACAAAGGGGAATTCTGGGGAGCCCAAACAGCACTTTTTCGGTGAAAGTTCCATTAAGAACTACAGGTGCCTAATTCTGATAAGTATTTGCACAAGGTTAGTAACATTACTGACACATGAGGCAAATTCAGGTAGTTCTGAACTCTGTTGCTACAGCCACTTTAAGAATCTGTTGCCTAAGGCAGTGATTAATTCTTAACCACTTCCCACCCGGGCACTGCATATATAAATGGCAAAGCCATAACTCTGAGGCTCTGAGGAAGAGGCTAAGCCTCAAAACACATAAGTATTCAGTTTCCAGAGGATGATACACCCTTTGGTTCTGATGCTGATGGCAACACATTCATTTGATCTTTATACCTTTTAATAATAAAATATTTGTGTAGGATAATGCACTAGGCGGGTGCACCCTTGTGTTTATTTTTCGATTTTAGTGGTCTCAGACTACCCTGGTCTTGAAATGGGCTGCAAGGCTGAAGCATTCAAGAGTAGCCAAGTAGAATGTCTTCAGTAGCCACTGGGGTGTGGCTGGATGTGGTTGGAAGATTACTTTTTAGAGCGCAGGAGATATGTGCTTTGCACCAACTTTTTTTTTGTTTGGTACCAGTAGTACACATGGCTACCATTCATGCAGCCTTTGAAAACTACTGTGATCTCTATGATTGATCACAGTTATCACATAGTACAGGGCCAAGAACCACTTCCCTGTACTATGTGAAAGATGTAGCCAATAACAACTATCACCACAGTTCTCAATGGCTGTATGAATGCATCAGTCCCAAAAATCTGCTTATAGAGCCAAGATATAATAATTGCTTATAGAGCCAAGAAATAATAGTTAGAAATTAAATCTGAATCACTTCTCTAGAGTAGTGCAGTGCACTGCTATGGTTACAGGATGTAATAAAAAAACACACATACACACATACAGGTGTGATAGGAGCGGAGCCACATGCCTGCAAATAATTTCATTAGCGCAGGCATAGGGTTCCTCTACTTTCACACCTATGTGTGTGTGTAGATATACCCCTAAACAGAAGTTCAGATGTCATGCTTGCCTCCAAAGACGTCCACAAAAAAGCCCAATAAACGCCTGCAACAAAAACGGCCAGGTGTGAAAGTAGCGGAGCCCTATGCCTGCTCTACTGCAATTCTAAGACAAACGATCTTTTTTCTATGGCGGTCACCCTGACATGGAAGAGTTTGGTCACCCTGCCATAGCAGTCAGAGTCAGTTCACCCTACACTACGGTCATCCTGCCACTTAACACTTTCCCTACAGAAACTAGATTATTGAATCTAACTATAGTGGAAAATAGTACCCTAACTACACTAAATATCCCTTTCCTCACACTAATAATTGCTAAATGACACTTTGAAGCAGAAGTAACAGAACTGCTTCCACTCTCTTCCACGTCCCTGTATTACAATGCTAGGAATTTGGCGGGGCTGTCTTATATACTCGGGGTGTATTCACTAATGATTGGCCTCTGGACCCCCTAGTCACTCCAATCACATTCCTAGCATTCTCCTGCCCCCTCAATTGGCTTTTACTAATGTTTCTGGTCCAATCACGGCTTTTAAAGCCCAGTTCCTGTCCCATTGCATTTTGGTCGGTTCTGGTTGCCGAATTCCGAACTTTTTCCGCAAAAAGTTCAGAATTCAGCCGAATTTCGAACAGTCAATGTTCGGGTCGAACCGATGGTCGACCCAAACCGTTCGATCATCCCTAGTCACCACGTGACTCGCCCCGTATCCGGCCAACATTTCTGTATTAAATTTTTTATTTTTTTTTTGATCTTATGTAATATTCAAATTTTATGAGATACTATATAAAATATATGAGTTTCACTTTTTTAATTAATTTACTTAAAACCATTTTTGATAATATTCAAATTTTATTAGATACACCTGTATAACCAATTTTATTTTGTAAAATATAATAGATGATGTAATGTTACACCATGTAAATAGATACCCAACATGTCATGCCAAACTACAGGCCTTAGGTGACACTTTAAAATGTTTTTACAGGTTACCAGTTTAGAGTTACAGAAGTGCTAGAATTTCGCTCTCCCTATAACATTCACAGCAAAACCTCACATGTGTGGTTTTGAACACTGTTTACATTTGTGGGCGTGACCTACGTATGCATTCACCGCTGTGCTGTCAGCATGGCGGATAAGGACACTTTACATTTTTTTATTAATATTTGTTTTATTAATTTTTTTATTTTTACACTCTCCCTTTACATTTTTTGATCTCTTTTATTGTTATCATAAGAAATGTAAACATCCCTTGCGATAGCAATACAGCATGACAGGTCCTCTTTATGGAGACATCTGGGATTTAAAGGTCCTACATTGGATCAAAAAATAAATAAATTGATCTAATGCGTTAAAAAAAAAATGATATTGTTTAAATCGTATAAGAATCGGAAGTGACATCATGACGCCGCTCCGGTCCTCCTAGATCATAGAGTTTAGCTGGGGCCATCTTTCCTTAGCTAATCTCTGTGGTCAGCCACGCACCAATCATCCAGATAAGACCAAGAATCACCGCAAAGCAGCTTCTAAAAATGATCCAGCAGCTAATCAGCTGCTTGGATCACTTTTAGCGGTTAGAGAATCGCTATAGAAAACAATGTCGGGGTTATGGCATATTGATATTGAGGACTCAAATATCATGTTGGAGGGAAATAGGATCCAGATTTTCCCTGACATATCTCAGGCCACACTGGAAAAACGCCGTAGAATGAAAGAGATCACTTCAGTACTGCAAGCTGCTCGGATTAGATATAGATGGGGCTTCCCCTTTAAGCTTACTGTCCCGCATAATGGCTCAGTTTATGTGGTCTATAATGTCGCAGAGGGGAAAGAACTGCTTATTAAGCTAGGCCTTTTGGAGGCCGAACCAGAAGCTCGCCAGCTAGTGACCCCTAGACCTTCACCTATCTGGGCTACACCTCCGACAAGACGTGATTAACGCAATGGCGTAACCCCTTCAGAGATGGTTCATTGTGATCTCTAACCTATTTGGTCTTTATTCGTTTTTGAAGTGCCTACACAAGTTTTGCATTTACCACCTCAGTTGGTTTGGTGCGTGTGGGGGGGGGGCCCCGTTGCTGCATGGCCGCCCTGTTTTTTTGGTAGGGTGGGTATGCGGTGATGGCTGTGCTTACCCGGGTTGCTGCTCATTATGGGGTTTACAGCCCCAATGGGTATGCTATATGTTTTTTTCTTTTTTTGCACAAATTATATCCTAGCCATAATGCCTCATAGTGTGTGTTTTGTTTCTAAGTGTTTCATGCTTCTTTCTCTCCCCTCCCGCTGGTTTGTCCCTATTGGGCCGGTTCGTGATGGTTCGCACTTTGGCCGTATATTGGATCACAAGTGAGCTGGTGTCCTTTGGCAGGCGGGGTGCGGATCCCCACGAACGACTTTTGATTGTTTATGTCCATGGGTCAGTTATTTACTGGATGGGATTTCATTTTTTGCCCATCCCCCGTGAAAGTTTTATCTTTCTGAAAATTTTTGTTTTGTTCTCTTGCTTGGTTTGTTGTTTTATTTCACAAAAGGAATAGAAAAAAGAAAGTCATGTACTCAGATTCACACATTGTTATCTACTTTATTATGGATGGGTTGCTGGCCTCTGGCTTCTGGGTCAGAGACTGGCTCAAGTTTTGCTTCCTTATACCATGCTATTCATAACTTCACAGTGCTGATTCCCCTCTCAGATCAGGTTTCTTTAATGAATACACTATTAGCAATGAGGCAAGTAACCAGAGATGTATAATAACAAAGTAGAACTAGTTAAGTACTGTACTTAAGTACCGAAATGTGGTATCTGTACTTTCCTAGAGTATAATTTTTTTCTCCTACTTCACTACATTTTTTCGATGATTTCAATACTTCTACTCCGATATTTTTTTTTTGTGCTGCATCGTTACTCGTTACTTTTCTCTGCCTTTCCCTTTTTCTTTTTTGTTTGGTTTCCCTCCTTACTGCTCTCTCCTACTCTTTCAATTATCCTCCCTATTCTGCCTTCCCCCCTCCCCTCCCCTTTTCTATAGGAAGGCAAAGGTAAAGATACCCCCCTTTTTCATGGGTACCTGGTCTCTGGCCATTTGGGTAGTGTTGTTCCGCTCCAGGCTTCCGCTGGGCCGGCGTGGAGTGCTCCCAAATGCGCCTCTCGGTGCTCTGACATGTGTGGCGACCTTCGGCCACTCTCCCCTCCTTGTCTCCATTCGCTGACGTCTCAGCGCTGGGAGGCGGGGATTCCGGCGGCCGCGCAGTAGAGGCACGTGCGCATGTGCAGTGCGATTGAGGCACTGGCGGCCATCTTGGTTAAGGGAAACATGGGGGGTCTCTGATGTAAGGGGGGGCTTTGTGTGGGCAGTCTCTGATGTAAGGGGGCTCTGTGTGGGGGGTCTCTGATGGAAGGGGGGCTCTGTGGGGATGGTCTCTGATGTAAGGGGGCTCTGTGTTGGGGTCTCTGGATGTAAGGAGGGCTTTGTGTGAGGGGTCTCTAAAGTAAGGGGGCTTTGTGTGGGGGTCTCTGATGTAAGGGGTCTCTGATGTGTGGGGGTCTCTGATGTAAGGGGGCTCTGTGTGGGGGGGTCTCTGGTGTAAGGGGGACTCTGTGTGGGAGGGCTCTGATGTGGGGGGCTCTGATGTAAGGGGAGCTCTGTGTGGAGGGGCACTGATGTAAGGGGAGCTCTGTGGGGGGCTCTATGGGGGGGCTCTGATGTAAGGGGGGCTCTGTGGGGATGGTCTCTGATGTAAGGGGGCTCTGTGTTGGGGTCTCTGATGTAAGGGGGGCTTTGTGTGAGGGGTCTCTAAAGTAAGGGGGCTTTGTGTGAGGATGGTCTCTGATGTAAGGGGGCTCTGTGTTGGGGTCTCTGATGTAAGGGGGGCTTTGTGTGGGGGGCTCTGATGTGAGGGGGCTCTGTGGGGGGGTCTCTGATGTAAGGGGAGCTCTGTGTGGGGGGGGGTCTCTGATGTAAAGGGGGCTCTGTATGGGGGTCTCTTATGTAAGGGGGCTCTGTGTGGGGGGTCTTTGATGTAAGGGGGGCTCTGTGTGGGGGGTCTCTGATGTAAAGGGGGCTTTTTGTGGGGGCTGGGGGGTCTCTGCTGTAAGGGTGCTCTGTGTGGGGGGTCTCTGATGTAAGTGGGGCCTCTGTGGGGGGTTTCTGTTGTAAGGGGGCTCCGTTGGGGGGTTTCTGTTGTAAGGGGGGCTCCGTTGGGGGGTCTCTGATGTAAGGGGGGTCTCTAATGTAAGGGGGGCTAAGTTTGTAGTGATCATAAAAAAGAAAAGTCAAATGAAGTGCAAAAAAAAGTGCAAGAAAAAATGTGCAGGGCGCTGGTGGGGGCGCCACAGGATCAGCTCGCACAGGGTGCTTGAACACCTAAGGCTGGCCCTGGTTGGGAGGTTCTTTCCCATTAACAGCAGATATGAAATTATATTCATCTTGTTTTGTCACATATATATATTTGAAGATTCACAATATTTTGAACTTTTTATTGACTTAGATTTCATACACTTTTCCTTTCTTTCATTATTGGAATATATTCTTGTATATCACATTGGTTTATATATGATTTTGCGCACCAATAAGCTGTGGAGAAAAAAAAACAGGCAGGGAAGAGAAGGAGGGATGCTTTAAAAGGGGAAGGGAGGGACATACTTTATCTGTTTTTTGTTTACAAAAAGTTACAGCCTAAGGAATTGTGATTGTCCTTTAGGTTAATCATTTGAATAAATAATTTGAAATAATAAAAAACAATATGATGTTCAAACTTTTGACTTCTTTCTTTAATAACTACATAACACAGTACTTGTACTTTTACTTTCAGTACTTGAGTAGAATTTTTTTTTTCAAAACTACTGGTACTTTTTACTTTTAGTACTTAAGTAGCAATTTTTTGGAAAAAAATACTTGCAATACTTAAGTAAAAAAAAATGTTGAATACTTTAGTACTTCCACTTAAGTAACTTTTTCTGCGAGCACTTCCACTTCTACTTAAGTCACTTTTTGATCGAGCACTTGTACTTTTACTCAAGTAGAAATTTCGAGTACTTTATACAAGTCTGCAAGTAACCCATTCTTTGTGCTTACATTTTTTACAACAGAGTATCAGATATGGTATTTACACCCCATCCATTAACCATGGGACTTAAAATTCTTTCACACAACATACAGGGGTTTAACTCCCCTAATAAAAGACATAAGGCCTTCAGGCAATATAAGCGGTTGGGTGCTGATATAATACTTCTGCAAGAAACGAATTTTGCCACAGATAAACATCCTAAATTTTTTAACAAATCCTTCCAACTATTTAGCTGTTCAACTTTTATTAATAAAACAAGGGGTGTAGCCATTTTTATTTGAAATAATATCATGTTTGATGTATCTTCCACATATTGTGACCCAGAAGTAGGTTTTTGATTCTCAAGGGTAGCATTTGTGGTAAATTGATTACGATAGCGTCTTTGTATGCTCCTGATGATGCTAAAGCTGCGTTCTTTAAACATTTTTTTGATACCCTCAGCAGATTCGAATCCCCTCATTTTAATTTGTCAGCTCACCCTCTTCTCGATAGGAGTAGGGTGGCAGCTTCATCTAAGGCGTTCCCTAAGAGCTTGACCCGTGAGCTCAGTGACTTGCAGTGGGTTGATGCATGGTGGGCTCATAATGTTGGAGTTAGGGTGTACACTTATTATTCACACCCTCATGATAGTTTTGCCAGATTAGACTATATCTTTTGCACCCCTGTTGTGTTGGCGAACTCATCTGATGCTCGTATTCACGTTTGCCCGTGGTCTGACCATCAGATTGTCACATTTAATACCTCTAGCAAAGGATTGGAGAGATCATCCTTTAATTGGAGACTGAATGATTCTTTGATCAATGACCCCACACTGGTTGCCCAGATTACCTCCTCTCTAGAGGAGTACTTTGCAGTAAATGAGAGTGAGGATACCCCCACTTCTATTGTTTGGACGGCGCACAAAGCGGTTATCAGTAGTAGATTTATTGCTCTGGCCTCTGCGAGAAATAAATCTAGATTAGCGGATATCAAATCACTAACTAAAGACCTAGACCGTCTTTATAACTTACACAACCTTTCTCCCTCCCCCTCCCTTTTGGATCAGATCTCTGTCAAGAGAAAAGTCTTAGACGAGATTCTTTCCAATAATACTGAAAAAGCACTTAGATGGTCTTTACAAACTTCTACAAAAACCTCCTCTCGGAGTCCTCATCATTGTCCATGTCTAAGTTTGACGCTTGGATTGATAGGTTGCCCATCCCATCCCTTTCCGAAGCGCAAAGAGAGGCGTTGGAGGCGCCCTGTACGGATGAGGAGATACTAGATATTATTAAATCCCTAAAATCTTTCACGGCTCCTGGGCCAGATGGCTTTTCCACATCTTATTATAAGACCTTTTCCACCATATTGGTCCCAAGGTTAACTAAACTATTTAATTATGTCCTCCAAGGAGACAGTTTTCCCGAGGAGATGCTCCTCGCTAATATGTCCCTCCTTCCCAAGCCCGATAAAGATCATTCCCTTCATTAAAACTTCAGACCCATCTCGGTCATGAACAATGATCTTAAGTTGTTTGGTCGTTTTCTTGCCAACAGACTGGCTTGTAATATAAATCAGTTAATTAACCCAGACCAAACTATATTTATTCCGGGCAGACAGCTCACAGATAACATTAGATTGGTCACTAATATTATACAGGATGCTAATTTTAGCAAAATCCCTATATGCTTAGTTAGTTTGGACATACATAAGGCATTTGACAGCGTCAGTTGGTCGTATATGGAACACCTATTACCTAGATATGGGCTGGGAGATGGATTCATTCGTGGCTTTAAGGCCCTGTATGACTACCCCCAGATGAGGGTTCGGCTGCCTGGGTGTAATTCAGATTTTTTCAGTCTTAAAAGGGCTACCAGGCAAGGGTGCCCTCTTTCCCCTCTACTTTTTGCTCTGGCCATTGAGCCCCTGGCTTGCTCTATTAGAAACAACACTAAGATAAGTGGTTACCATAAGGAAGAATTCAAACTCTGGACGGAGTGAAGCAAAAGACAAGCGGAGCGCTTCTAAGTGCAAAACGTTTAATGGGTATAGAGCATACAGTAATATAGTAACTCACTAGAAGGAAGATGAATGAAGGCTCAAATGCGGAGTCATGGGGTCAGACTGTCCGTGATGCTGCTGCCGCGAGATGATGATGATCCTATCCGGTGGATGGATGGCGGGGAGATGCCGGCTATCTCTTCCGGGACCGGACTCTCGGGGCAAGCTAGGACTCGGGGTCGACCACGTGACGTAGACGTGCACACGACGCGTTTCAGAGCGTGCGCCAAGCTCATGGGGAGCTAGCGCGCTCTTTTTTCAAGTGTAAATGCAAGGACCGCTTAGAGCCAAAGGATTTATATGTTCGCAATTTATGAATGGGCGTATACCAAGACCGAGTAACCAATAGATGAGCATGGCGGCCATATTGGAAGGCACTACCCATACAAGATTGCGAGATGACATATAGACAGAATACATACTTATAATATGGGAATAAAATGTGACCATGTATAAAAAATATATATAAAAAAATATATATAAATGTATCCATAGATTATAGACAAAAGAGCTAGGGTGTATTTAAAGTCTCAGCACTAATCTCTCGATAAAAGAAATATGTAAAGAAAAAAATTATATATAAATAAAATAATGAATTATATAATGAAAAAAAAACAAAATAAAAAAATAAAAAATAAAAAAATAGTGTACTAAATAAACCCGTTAGAAATGAATAATGAATTAATATGTATGTGTACGATAATATGTATATATATATATATATATATATATGGATAAAAAAGCTAATGGAGATGTTCATGAAGATATAATCTCACAAGAAATATGACAGACCAAGAATTAATAGCTAAAAAAGAATTATGAAATGTATCTAGATATACATATGTATATAAAGAATGTACTAAAAATATGTAAATAGTGTTAAAATATATATTAAAAACATATTTAAAATCTGGGAAGGGGATAAAATTTAATTTAATCTAACAATATGAATAAGGTATGGAGCAAGTGATATGTTAAAAAATCACAATACATGTAATAGTGCTCATAGCTGATATAAGGAAGCCTCTATAGGAACCTCTGATAAAAGATACTTATAAAATAGTGCTAATTTCAAGTTCCTCGTTTAGGCCATGGGGCTTTAATGTGTTCAAAGAGAAAATCCAAAAAGTCTCACGTTCACAGAGTCTGGAGAACCGCTGTGCTTCTGGTAATTTATTAGATATGGCCTCAATAATCCAAACTCTTAACCCCTCAGTGGATTTATTATGATATTCTGAGAAGTGTCTAGGGACACTATGCTTGTCGGATCCTTCCTCAATAAGCCTGCGGTGCTTACCAAAACGTTGGCGCAGGGGACATATGGTACGGCCCACATATAACAACTTGCATGGGCAGGTCAAACAATACACCACATGGTCTGTGGAACAATTATAGAAATTGTCCAGCGAGTATGTGCGGCCATCATGGGAAAAACATTTTTGTCCATAAGTTATAAAATTACATGTTTTGCATAATTTCTTCTTACACGGATACATTCCCTTAAGGGGAATGAGATGCAATGGTTGGGCTGTACGATTCTCAGGTAATTTACTCGGAGCTATCTTATTCTTTAATGTTGGTGCTCTCCGACAGGTGACTATAGGACGTGGGTTTAAGGTTGTCTTAAGATGTGGGTCTTGTAACAGAATATTCCAGTGCCTACGAAGTATCCCTTCCATATTTCTATACCTAGTATGGAATCTGGTAATGAAGCGAACTGGTGGGTCCGCCTCAGTCTTTGGAACCTTAGTAGGTTTACCCTTGGCATATGTATTACAAGCTAGGTCAACCAGGTCTGATGGATAGCCCTTGTCAATGAATTTATCTCTTAGGTGGGAGCTTTGAGAATTGTAGTCCTGGTCCCTGGTGCAGTTTTGCCGTAATCGGCAAAATTGCCCTTTAGGTATGTTATTGATCCACGTAGGATGATGGCAACTCCTATAATGTATATAGGAGTTGCCAGCCGTGGGCTTCGTGTAATTGTGGGCAAAGATCTTATGGTCTGCGTGGCCCAACTCCAGGTCCAAGAAGGGAAGGGTATCGATGTTGTATACAAATGTGAAAGAGAGCCCCAGCTGATTGTTGTTGCAATAGTCCACAAAGGCCTCTATCTCGGTGGTCTGGCCGTCCCAAATGATGATAATATCATCAATATACCTACCAAAGTATACCAAATGCTTGGAGAAGGGGTTATTATTCCATATGAAGGAATTTTCCCAATACCCCATGGTCAGATTAGCGTACGACGGGGCAAAGTTAGCCCCCATCGCTGTGCCTTTGGTTTGGAGATAATATGTGCCATCAAACTGGAAATAATTATGTGTTAGACAAAAAGTGGTAGAATCAATAATGAAAGAGGCTTGTGCGGGGTGGAGTGACGTATCCTGAAATAAAAAGTGTTTAATAGCCGCTATGCCTATATCATGGGGTATAGATGTATACAATGAGTTTACATCAAGTGACACCCAGGTATAGCTATCCTCCCATACATATGGTTCAAGTATTTCCAGTAAGTGTATGGAGTCTCTAATGTACGAATCTAGACCTTGGGCAAGGGGTTGGAGAAAGGAGTCAATATAAAGGGAAAAACCACTAGTAATGCTGTCCATAGACGCAATGATGGGTCGGCCTGGGGGGTTTGATGAATTTTTGTGCACTTTTGGCAAGTGATAAAAGTAAGGGGTGTTAAAATATTTTTAAAAAAGAAATTCAGCTTCTTTTTTATTTAGAATTTTATCACTAATGGCTGATCGAATAAGTGTTTCTGCCTCTAACTTAAAAAGAGGGAGAGGATCCTTATTTAATTTGAGATATGTGGTATTGTCTGACAGGAGTCTGTAAGCTTCAGAAAGGTAGTCACAGCGGTTTTGGATGACAATCCCACCACCCTTATCTGCTGGTTTAATAACCAGAGTGGGATTGTTGGTGAAACTGGATAAGGCAGATCTTTCTCCAGGGGTGAGATTATGATGTACACGCTGCTGTGAGGACCCAGAAGAAATACATAATTTTTTGAAGTCTGAAAAGACAACTTGGTAAAAGGCTTCTAAATAGGGTCCTTTCGAGTGGGAAGGATAAAAAACAGAGGGAGGCTGAAGGGACGTGTGTTGGATGGTGGGAGATAACGGTAAGTGTTGAGTGAATAATGATAGGTCCTGGTCTAATTCAGGATCCCAAGAGGTTCTGACGTCATTATGTGATGTCGAAAGTTCATCATAAATGCTATATGGACTGTCCAAGGATAAGTCCATATTATGCGCTGAGGAAGATAGTGACTGTGATGGCAAACTGAAAGGAGTGACTGGTATTGATAATGAAGGCAAGGAATATTGGCTGTTATGTGTAATCTTATTTTTTTCGGAATGGATATGAAAAAACCTCTTTAATGTGAGGTTACGTATGAATTTGTTAAGGTCTTTAAATAATAAAAATGAATTAGGTAAGTTGGTAGGGGAAAAGGATAAACCTTTGCTGAGCAAGGCCGAATCTTCAGCAGAAAGGGAATGGGAAGATAAATTGAAAATCTTTATTGTGGAGGGTGTATGATTCGGTTGTTTATCTTTTTTGGCTCCCTTTTTCCCTCCCCTACATCCTCGTCTGTGTTTTTTCTTTTTCGTTTGGGTTTGTGTCGGTGGCCCATCACTAAAAAAGGAACTGATGATGATGAAATTGGAATATCGCCAGGATGAAAGTCACCTATGACTATAGATGAACTGGTGGAAGGAACTTGTCCATCAGTTAGTCCGGAATAAGTGAGGTCCTGACTGGACCTATGAGGTATAGGGGATGCAGTCAAAGGGGTCCTTTTAAAAGGTAGGATGATGTCAGAGGTAGAAGCAACCTTAGGAAGAGTGGTAGGGACTGGTTCAGTCAAAGAAATAGAAGACTCAGGGGGAGGGGGAACAATGTTTGTAGTGTTTTTATTTTTGTTTGTATGATCATAATTATTTTTACGGGCCTTTTTAGGGAGTCCCCCACGTTTAACAGATGATATATTATTATTTATGGTATGATGGTGAGAAGAGAACTGTGTGTGATGAGAGTGTAAAGAAGTGTGAGAATTCTGTGATCCATGCCAGGCTGCCTGAGGATTAGGGCCCTTATGATGAGGCACTGGTTCAAAGGGCTGTAGAGACATGAGTGATTGAATATTTTTGTTTTTTTTCCAAGAAAAAACCTTTTGGTGCTGGTAATCCTCAATATCTCGTCTATATTTGGCCAATTTGTTGTGGATGAGAAGATCCTCTTTATTTTTAGTATTTCTTTTTAAGGTATCCATCCATGTGGTGGGCAGAATACACTCATGAGATATAATATCCTGAGATAGAATTTGGATTTTAAGAACTAGTTCAGTATACTTGGTTTTGCGTTGATCTATAAGAACAGTCATTAATTTTGCAGTGCAAAATTCGGCAATTCCCTCCCATTCCTTGCAATGGGAGGAGTCTAAAAAAGAGCAAGTCTTTAAAATTCTCAACCCTCGTGGTAAAATTTTATCTGCAAGGTATTTGGAAAGAAAAAATTCATCCCACCACTGGGTGTTGGTGTCATGTAATAATCTTTCTAGTTTTTTAAATTTGCCACACAAAATATATCTCTCCGATCTGGAGAGTACAGCATCATGGCCGAAGATGGTAGAGGGTAAAACCGTATATAGTTTATCTAATGTATCATATTTGTGAAATTCAACTTCATGAATAAAATCCATCATGGTATAAAGGAATGCTGAATGAGAAGGGACCTAATAGTGAAAATATGAGAAAATAATAAAAATAAAATTAAAATTAAAATAAAAATAAAAATAAAAATAAAATAATGTGTATAGGAGAGAGAAATGCTGTGAGCAGTACACCGGTCGCTTGAGTCTATATTATGGACAAGTGACATAAAAGCATAAGAACATACTCAGAAATATGCATAATATAATCAATAAATAATAATTAATATCAATATAACCTGATTAGTACATCATTATAACAATGAGATAATAAATGATTGGTCACAAAAACAATGTAGATATAAGAATAACATTACAATAAGGGTATAATCAGGGAAGGGCTGATATGCATGTAAATGGATGAATACAGGGGACAGAACCATGCAATCAAGACCTTACAATCTACACCAACTGGTAACACAGAGCAATCAGTGCCGCACAGCCAAAAAGACTTCAATGGAAATGACAAAAATAAAAGAAAGGCTGGCGCTCTGGTGAACTAAGATACGGTATGGTGAAAAAGCAAGATCATGGGTCGGAACATAACTGAATGAACAAATGGGTTACCTATATAACAATAGGGAGACTTTAAATACACCCTAGCTCTTTTGTCTATAATCTATGGATACATTTATATATATTTTTTTATATATATTTTTTATACATGGTCACATTTTATTCCCATATTATAAGTATGTATTATGTCTATATGTCATCTCGCAATCTTGTATGGGTAGTGCCTTCCAATATGGCCGCCATGCTCATCTATTGGTTACTCGGTCTTGGTATACGCCCATTCATAAATTGCGAACATATAAATCCTTTGGCTCTAAGCGGTCCTTGCATTTACACTTGAAAAAAGAGCGCGCTAGCTCCCCATGAGCTTGGCGCACGCTCTGAAACGTGTCGTGTGCACGTCTACGTCACGTGGTCGACCCCGAGTCCTAGCTTGCCCCGAGAGTCCGGTCCCGGAAGAGATAGCCGGCATCTCCCCGCCATCCATCCACCGGATAGGATCATCATCATCTCGCGGCAGCAGCATCACGGACAGTCTGACCCCATGACTCCGCATTTGAGCCTTCATTCATCTTCCTTCTAGTGAGTTACTATATTACTGTATGCTCTATACCCATTAAACGTTTTGCTCCGTCCACAGATTGACTTCCTGTCCAGCAGAGCCAGCCCTTCGTGCAGACCTTCATTTCATTTTGCACCTTCCTCCAGTCCATCCACCGTACGGACTTCACCCCTACCTATTGTTATATAGGTAACCCATTTGTTCATTCAGTTATGTTCCGACCCATGATCTTGCTTTTTCACCATACCGTATCTTAGTGCACCAGAGCACCAGCCTTTCTTTTATTTTAAGAATTCAAACTCAGCCTATATGCGGATGATATTTTGTTATTTTTATCAAACCCACATATTTCTATCCCTCAACTGCTAGTGGAGCTGGAGGCTTTCCGATCGTTTTCGGGTCTGGGTGTTAATATCTCCAAATGCTCTCTTATGCATATTTTTTGCCAAACTGGATGCAGGTTTCTCTTAGAGAAAGTTTCTCATTTTCATGGTGCACAAAATCTTTTAGATACTTGGGGGTCCAGATTACTCCGCACTATGACTCCCTATTTTTATCGAATTTTCCTCCGGTATTTACCAAATTAAGAACACTTTTAAAGACATGGTCCTCATACTTTATTTCATTCTTGGGCAGAATTATGGCAGTAAAAATGATTATCCTTCCTAAGATATTGTTCTTTTTTAGAGCTCTCCCCATTAATGTTCCCAAGCCACACATTATCTCATTTCAGCGGGATTTGTCGAGATTTGTGTGGAGTGAGAAGAGGCCGAGATGCAATAAACATGTTCTATACGCTCCTCAATCTCTCGGAGGTCTAGGACTTCCGGACTTGTGGTCTTAATATCTTTCAGCTAAATTTACGCAGATAGCACAATGGCATTCGGAAGATAGAGATATCCCATGGCTGGTTTTCGAGAAGGCTTCCATTGCTCCTTATTTTCTACACGCGATACTATGGTGTAGTTCGGTAACCCGATATATCACTCAATCAAACAAGGTTATTAATCATCTATATCAGATGTGGTTGAAGCTTAAAGACACTCATAAGTTGGTTTCTCAGATACCCCCACTTAACTTAATTTCTGGGCTATATAGACTCATCTATATTTCCATTAAAAAAGGAGGTTTTGGAACCTTGGATTTCCAGAGACCTGGTCTCCCTCAAAGCCTTATCTGGTTGTAACACATTTTGCACCTTTGAACAGCTCAAGGATATACACAAACTCCCTAGTTCAGAAGCTGATAACTATATTATGATGTGGGGTAAAGGGAGGTAAAATGGCGCTGTCAGGCTAATAGGTAGGAAATATAAATATGTCTTATAAGTGCACTGGTGATAAAAGTGAATAAAAAATCAAGATATATAAAACTTAATGTGGTGAATCCTTAAAAGGTGTAAATATGTTTAAAAGAAATTAGTAAAAAATATATATATATATATTATCGTGATAAATGGGTAAATAGGAAATTTAAGATGTAAATAATAAATTATTGAAAATCTATTCAGTGTGTGATCCTAAAGGTATAAATATGATTTCATACAAAATACATTAAATCCATAAATAAAGTGATATATTAAATAACCTCAATAAATAATTAAAGTGCTAATTAATCAAATGTAAATTGTGCTAGTGAGCCAAGCAATAAATAGCTTTGTATAAATTTGTACACAAAATCAATTCATAAATAGTGTCCCAGCAATTTAAATAACATAAATAAATAAATAAATGTAAAGGAATATATAGAAAAATTGTCCATATAAATAGCCAAAATTAACTGGTGCTACAAATATAATTGAGTCCCAAGATGGGAAACGAAGCAGGGATTTAACAGGAAAAAATGGATTCCAGGAGTTCCAGACTGATGGGGGTGCTCAATACAGGAATAAGTGCTCCCCTCCTATTACTCCCGCACTCACCAGATGGTGGTACCCCCACAGGGGTAATCAGCGTTTGGGGTGACTCTCAGAGGTCCCTCCGAAGGCTGGCTAGTAATCCACTTAATCCCGACTTCATATACTGTATTTTTCTCCAGGGGAAAAAATTGATGGGAAATACCTCCTCTTAAAGTACTCCAATATATTTGAGAGATCTGTCTCTGCAGCCGTCCAATCAGCACAAGTCCAAAGTTCAACCATTTGTTTCTCCTCTCCTAGGGGCAGGGGCTTGATCTCAATCAATGTTGTAGAATCATTTTAACGGTTCCCCTTTACCATATGAACAAAAATATATGATCAAATGGGAAGAAGATCTTGATTGTTTTTTTTCGATCCTAGAATGGCAGGGTATGATTGGTAACCTTCGTAAATGCACACGTTCTAGTACGAGCAGAGAGTCCCCCCTTAAACTTTTTACTAGATGGTATTTGACCCCATCCATGGTACACACATTTTATAGCTCAGTCTCTCCTTCTTGCTTCAGGGGATGTCAGGAGGAGGGTACTCTTCTCCATCTCTTATGGAGCTGCAGTCATTTACAAGCCATTTGGGACAGAGCCAAAACCAAACTATCACAGGTGGCGGGTTCGGGGGTCACCCTATCCCCGAAAATATGCCTCCTTTTTGCAAGGGTCCCAGGGGTCCCCATTCCTGTCTCTGGGTTATTCCACCCGCTAATGTGCTCCATTCACTGGATGATTGCCCTGAACTGGCGGTCTGATACCCTTGCTTGGTCTCAAGTTTTGTCAAGAATGGAAAATATCTTATCTAGCCTATTGGTTGACATGGCTAAATCATCCCTTTTGAAAAACTTGCTAAGTCCCAACCATTACTTGGTAAGAAGGCTGGTAATTTTATTTCTAATTCTAACGTAACTGTAAATTGTGTTGATTTACATATTTACTGATTTACTGATTTACTTTGTTCTTTTCTGTACAATACCACCAACTCTGTATTAACGAACAATCATTTGTATCCTCCTGGTCTTCCTTCAGGGCCAATAAGGACATACTGTAACTGGGCATACAGTAACTAACAAGATACAGATTTATAAGTTTTAGTATTCAACGATCTGTTTAACATGGCAAGGGAAGTCATTGTGTTGAATGTATTATGCCTATAGGTCAATGACCTGTTAGATAAGAGTTTATGTGAAATCTCCATTCTCAGATGTAAATGATATTGTAAATACAAATATATTTTAGTTACTTGTAGATGGGAATATATTTAAACCATTGAGTGTGTTTCAGCATCAAGCCATTTAGGGCTTCACAGTTAGTGTTACTGTAAATCATTTTCTGCTTTAAAGGTCTGACCATTGTCTCTCCTTAGCATATCTCACATGGGTAATAAACAGGAGGTTTATTAGAATCCTCAAATGAGGCTGCACCCAATATACATTTGCTAGGTATAGTGCATAGTTAGTTTCCATTGTATTAGCCACTGTACAGAAAGGAGAGGAGGACACAATGCATGTTTAGTAAGCTGTGCACTCTTTTTGTTGTTGTTTTTGCTGTACCATATTATTATTGTTCATACAATATACTTATACAATCATCATGCAAGAAACAGAACAGTCTATGCAGGAATACTGTTGTAGGTTCTGACACGTTTCACAAATATGTATTGCTTCTTCAGGAGACCTAATATACCAGGGGATGGAACACAATTAGGAAAATAATCCCATAAATGTATAAAACAGTAGAGATACTTTAGGGTTACATACTCACATACAACAAATAGTTTAATGAACATATGACGTCACATCCAGGGGAAAAAAAATGATTTTTTCAAATAACATCCCACAAAATTGGAAATCTAAAATATACAGGAAATTTGGTATGCTAACTTCTGCTACTTATATTAAAAATAACATATAAACTATCTCTTTGATAATAATCTTTAGTTTTGGTGATTATTCCCCCTTCACATTTTCATTATTATTTATTTATTTTTTTAAACCAGTCTAATACAATGAAAATGATTATTATTATTGGTGCATACTGTTATAAAGGGACATGCTCTGTGTATTTTAAAATATCACTGTACACATGGGAGTGTTTTTTTAATATTCTTGGTATGTAAGCAACATTGATCAACCGACAGCCTTAAAACAATATTTAAATTGGACTACTAGGGATATTAGATTCACTATGCATCATGGCATTAATCAGACATTGAGGATGAATAATAAAACTGAGACTGATTTGACAGGCGCAATTTTCATCACGGTAAGAGCTATCATGCTATCTTTTTCTTGAAAAGTTTACCATTCTCTATGTCTTGAGAGCAAGAAAAGTGATTACAGATTTCACTTTTGCAGATCTGCTTTTAACAAATGCAATTTACAACAAAGTATCCGTTACGGACTCTAGATCAATTTTTTTCCTGGCTGGAAAAAAAAGTTTAAAACTAGAAGCCCATTAAAATACTCAGAGTAGAAAACTTTTTAGAATAACATTTGCTAAATATATTTACAATAGTTTTTTTTATGACTACAGTAAACTATTAAAGTGCAAGTTTTTGAAGTTATACAATGAGTAAGAAAGGGTTGGAACCTTTGTCAGTTTTTTATTTGCATTTCCTTTAGCTTCCTGTCCTGGTGACACTAGGATATTACATGCTTTTGTCATCTAGTTTACAATATTCACATGCAATTTGAACAGTCAAAAACAGACATTTTTGTGTGGATTTAGTTTATGGAAATGTGTAGCTTTAATAGAAATTGATCTATCATAAAAACTTTTTTGACCAGTTAGGCTTAACCTATATACTTTTAAAATAGGCTCCTAAAGTTAAATATGTTGTAAAGGCTGAAGGTTTTTTTACCTTAAGTGTGCAACTCCCGCCCTCAGCATCCCCTAATACTTACCTAAGCCCGATCTCGATCCAGCGAAGTGCACAAGACCTGAGGATCTCATGGGTCTCTTCCTAGTGAATGACTGACATGCAGCCATTTTTTCCCCCTGCTGTCAATCACAGCCAGCGAGGCGGGACCAGGGGTGGGGCTGAGCCATGCTCTTTGTGTCTTACAGACGCAGAGAGCCAGCTCGGGAACGAGCACACATGAGTGCCCCCAAAGCAATCGGCTTGCTATGGGGCACTCGGCAATGGGGAGCTCCAGCAGGGGACCCAAGAAGAGGAGGCTCCTGGCTGCTCTGTGCAAAACAAATGCACAGAGTAGGTAAGTATAGCATATTTATTTTTTTAAAAAACATTACCAGAATAAGTTAACCATTCTCAGAATCAGTTGACAATAAATTGTATGCATGAGCAAAGAATAAAAGAATACAAAAAAAAAACCACTCATTCTCACATAGGTAGATTCAGCATCTGCCCCCCCCCCCCACGTCTAAGCCCAAGAACTGAGCGATCAAAGACTGCTGATCACTCCATCTCTGGTCGTCAGTTAGCAGAGAAAATTTTTGTCAATCACCAGCCCTCTGCTTTGCCCCTCCAGTGCTCACTGGATTGCTCAATTGTGGAGGGGAGGTAGCGACTGGCTCAGGCTCTCAGCGATGCGCATGTCGGAAGAGGGTCCTCCTTTTAATGAAACCACAACAGCAACTTGGGAAAACACCATTTGAATTACATCTTGGGAGAGGCCTTTAACCACTTGCCAACTGCCGCACGACTATTTACTGAGGCAGTCAGCCTCTCCTAGGCAAAGTGATGTAGTACTACGTCGCTCGCCCACGAGCCTGTAGGGTTGCGAGCGCGCACCGGCGCGCTCCCGCCAGCGGTGCGCTCCCGCCCCCACTCGTCCTCTGCCTAGCCAGAGCATGTGACCAGTGGCTCCGATGGCCACCAGCCACTCGCGATCTCCCGCAGGAGATGGAGAAAGACAGACGGCTGATGTAAACACAGCCGTTTGTCATTCTCCCTGAAGTAATGACAGAGGCTATGCGATCCTGCTATGTAGGATCGTATGTCTCTGTGATTACTTTACTAGCCATGCCCCCTAACAGTTAGAATCATGCCCCTAGGGACACACTTAACCCCTTGATCACAAATAAAGCTAACCCCTTCCCTGCCAGTGTCATTTTTACAGTAACAGTGCATATTTATAGCACTGATTACTGTAGTAATGTCACTGGTACCCCCAAAAGTGTAAAAAATGTCAGTCAGGGGTCCAATCTGTCCGCCGCAATGTCGCAGTCCCGCAAAAAAAAAATTGCAGATTGCCACCATTACTAGTTAAAAAAAAAACAATAAAAATGACATAAATCTTTCCCGTAGTTAGTAAACACAATAACTTTTGCGCAAACCAATCAAAATACGCTTATTGCGTTTTTTTTCCCAAAAATATGTAGCAGAAAACAAATTGGCCTAAAATGTTAAACTTTTTTGACTTTTACATTTTTTTTTTTGAAAATTTCATATAAAAAAAATGTGAAAAATATTGTTATTTTTTCAAAATTGTAGCTTTTTTTTTGTTTATAGCGCAAAAAATAAAAATTGCACAGGTGAACAAATACCACCAAAAGAAAGCTCTGTTTGTGGGAAAAAAAGGACGTCAATTTCATTTGGGTACAGTTTTGCACGACCGTGCAATTGTCTGTTAAACTCACGCAGTGCCGAATCGCAAAATAGGGCTTGGTCTTTGAGCAGCCAAATCCTCCGGGGCTTAAGTGATTAGGCTGCATATGGTGTAAGCAACAATAGAGTTTTAGCACATAGCTTCAATGCCACCACATTCTAGCATGCCATCAGATGTTCTAGCAATTTTTGTTTTTTTTTTTCACCCATGGTGAATGGAGCAGGAAGTGGCATTCTGGCATCACATATTGTGGATAAATAACTGATTTTGAATATTTTTAATTTACCTGGCTTAATCCCTGTGTGCTGCCTCCCACAGGCCCTTTAAGGGGTTTAGCATTCCAAGGAGGCTGGGCAGGGCTTGCGACCCGGTGACCGCTATGATTGGCTGTCACGGCAGTCACATGATCACATGAGCCTCCAGACACTGTCCTGGGAGCACACAGGGCCCATGCTCTAGGCACTGCTCTTTTGGCACTAATGCATGTAAATATGCAGCCCCTCGGTGCCAAGGCCCAGTCGCTGAGAGGCCGCATATTTACATGCGGTCGGCACCTAGGGGATAAATACAACAAAATCACTGCAATTTGATTTATTACAATTGAAAGAAAAAAAAACTTTTTAGGTTTGTTTCTATCCAGCAACTATACAGTTGGCCTGAACGGAGCAGTAGAGGTAGTAGTCACAACAGATCTAAAAACTTTTAAAAATGTGCTTTTATAATAAAGATAAATCCCCCAAATAAAACAGTTTTATAGTATAGCTTGTGAAGTTTTTTTTTCACAGTAACACACAGAATTTACTTAACAGTTTAACCACTTGCCGACCGCTCACTGAGCTGGTACTGCGGCAAAGTGGCTCCTTATCGTCTGGCGACGTCACCAGACTCTCCCCTCTCTCGGCGACGCGCGCGTGCTCCCGGAGGCTCGCTCCCACTGTATTCAGACACAGCGGGAGTCGGGCCAGGGGAGGAGAGGCGGTGATCACCACCGCTCTTCCTCGATCATCGGGGATCGAGTGAGGAAATCCGCCCACTTGTGTAAACAAAGCGGGCAGATCTCCTATGTGACAGACAGGGACAGATTACAGGATTCAGCATAGCTGAACCTGCGATCTGTGTCTGTGTCACACAACCCCCTCCCCCCACACACGTCAGTAAGCATGAGGCATACATTTAACCCCTTGATCACCAATAAAGTTAACCCCTTCCCTGCCAGTGTCATTATTACAGTAACAGTGCATATTTATAGCACTGATTACTGTAGTAATGCCACTGGTACCCCCAAAAGTGTCAAAAATGGCAGTTAGGGGTCCGGTCTGTCCGCCACAATGTCACAGTCCTGAAAAAAAAAATTGCAGATCGCCGCCATTACTAGTAAAAAAATAAACAATAAAAATGACAAATCTTTCCCGCAGTTAGTAAACACGATAACTTTTGCGCAAACCAATCAAAATATGCTTATTGTGATTTGTTTTACCAAAAATATTTAGCAGAAAACAAATTGGCCTAAAATGTTAAAAAGTTTGGATTTTTTAATTTTTTTTTTGGGAATGTTATATATCAGAATGTAAAAAATATTGTTTTTTTTTTTTTTTCAAAAATGTCGCTCTTTTTTTCAAAAATTAAAAATCGCACAGATGATCAAATACCACTAAAAGAAAGCTCTATTTGTGGGGAAAAAAAGGACATAAATTTAATTTGGGTACAGCATCACACGACCGCGCATATGTCCGTTAAAGTAACGCAGCGCCGAATCGCAAAATATAGCCTGGTCAGGAATGGGGTGAAATCTTCCAGTCTTAAAGCGGTTAAAATACGCTCATTGAGAATTTTTTGTCAAAGACATGTAGCTAAATACATTTTGGCCTAAATATATGACAGAAATTGAATATATTGGATATTTTTTACCTGTCAAAGTAGAAAATGTCAATTTTCTCACAAAATATTTGCTCTTTTTTTATTATTATCGCAAAAAAATGAAAAGCGCAGAGGTGATCAAATACCACCAAAAGAAAGCTCTGTTTGTGGGAAAAAAAGGACGTAAATTTAGTTTGGGTACGGCATTGCATGACCGCGCAATTGTCAGTTATTCCCAAAATATTAAAAATATAGACTTCAGGTATTGGTTGTGTTGGGTAGAAATTGGCCAGGGCCAGGACAGTATGTGAGGTCTTAAAAAGACAGTAAATAGAAAAGGTCCTGCTGTGTTGACTTTATTTTAACATATCTGCTGCTGACAGCACTGCTAGTGTTTGTGGATTTCTGCCTGCAACCTATTAGTCGTGTTAAAAATACCAGCCATTTTGATACCACGTGAATGAGGAAACACATGACTCTGAACCACAGAACTTGGTGGGAATAGATTCTCAATGAGACAAGTCAGCAGGAGGAGGCTCACCTCCTCAAGGATGCAAATCAAATGTTTATTTATTACAGATAATGTTTCTATAATGCTGCTAATGCACATCTTTCCTTCTCCTCCTATTGATAGATGCAAAGCCGCTTTTGTTCAGAGTGCTGCTAATGCCTATCCCCCCCCCCCATTAGGGCGTATAGTAGCCATTTTCTTTTAGAATGCAGTTAAAATACCCTTTTCCTCCTCTTCAAGGTCACACAGCAGCCATTATTTGGAAGGCTGCTAATGCAAATTTTGCCTTCTTCTCTTTCTCAAGAGTGCATTGCAGCAATGGTAATCATTTCTCACTCTCTCTGGCTGCATTCCGGCAGCAGTTAAGAAATTCTGTGATATATGTGATTGGCCACAGGTATCACATGGTAAAGGGTTGCTGTGATTGGTTCTATGCCATGTGATCTCTGTGACCAATCACAGAGATCACACCGTAGTAAGCAATAATTCCAGGAAATTACATATTACTACTGTCCATGTGATCACTGATTGGCTACAGTGATTGCATGGTACCAGGGCCACTCACAAAGGCCTGGTACAAACATAAGTGTTCCACTGTGTCCGGTAGACACATCCAAACACTGATTGCATGCTTCATGCTCCTAGGGAGTGTGCACAAGCGCTAGATGTGGGGGGGGGATATATAGGTATATCAATCTGCATCGGCACTGCATTTGTCTGGTTGTTTATGCACAGTGATCGGACTGGAAGCAATTGAGGACTGTGTTTCATTTTTATATTTAACTAGTTGTAGGAATGAGTAAGGGGTAATAATCTACTGCTGTATCCATTCCCCCTAGAGGGGGCAGATATCTGGTTGCCCCTTCTTCTAAAGTAGGCTTCCAGATTCCATTATAAGTTCTTCCATATTCCTCCACCTCCTTTTTGGGGGAGAGTGAGGTGGGGAAAGGGCTCTTGTCTCTCAACTGTAAGACAATGGGCTTTGCCCCTTTGCAAAGTACTGCCCAATGTTGAAAGGAATCTGGTACAGGAAGAAAGGGGTGCAGGCTCAATTTCCACCCCTCCATGACCACCCAGTCTACCTGCCTTATTAAGGGTCTAGTTGAACTTTTAGGACTAATCCATTCTGCTTTTTTTTTTACCTATTTTGAATTACTGCTGTATCTTAAAATTACACTGTTACATAACATGTACATTCTTAAGGCTGCTACATGCATGTGAGTTATCAAATGTCAATCAAAATATCTACTAATACAAAATCTCAATTCATATATACATAAGCAGCATGATGAAAAAAAAAAAGCTTAAGTGTGATATACACTATGTAAAAAAGTGCAAGTGCAAATAAATAAACAATAAGTGCAACACTAATAAAAAAGTTAAGAAACTGTGATTCTTAATAGGATAAAGCATAATTTGACAATAAATATGATCATAAATAAAACAATTGTGTCCAAGTCCAAACAACAGGGAAAAAGGAAAATCCACTCCAGTGATAAGCAAGAGGAATCTTTGGAGGAGGAACCATAAATCCCAGCATGCATAGAGATCCAAACTTCCCGTCGGCAAGCCTATGACAAAATGCATTGGGTGGGACCAGTTGTAATGTCATCATGCCCCTCGGCTGAACCGTATTGGAACGTTGCAGCCATTTTCTACCATCAGGACCCTTTACCCATGCTCGTTTTTCTTGTGTACATGTGAGTGCATCTATTTTAATAAAATACCAGCTTTTTGTACTGTATTACGCTATGCATTTCCTTTATTTATCTTCATGGTATATGAAATATACAAATCATGGATTTCCCTATTGAATACTACGTCTGGATGATTTTCATCTTATGAGGTTTACCTTCTAAAGGCGCTTAGAGGCTTATCCATTAATATGGAAGCCATACCCATCTGGTAAGCGGCCAATTTGTCCTGTTTCACATATTGGTGCTCCTCTGCTGTCAGAAAGCCGGGAAGTTTGGATTTCTATGCATGCTGGGATTTATGGTTGCTCTTCCAAAGATTCCTCTTGCTTATCACTGTGAATTTTCCTTTTTCCATTTTGTTTGGACTTGGACACAATTGTTTTATTTCTGATCATATTTATTGCCACTTATGCTTTATCCTATTAAAGAGGTTGTAAACTCGTTTGTTTTTTGTTTTTTTTTCAACACCCTGCAAGAGAAAGACATAATGAGCTAGTATGCATCGCATACTAGCTCATTATGCAATACTTACCTTAGAACGAGCCCCCGCCGTGCCGCTCACTCACCTCTATGACGGGCGACATGTCCAGTCGCCCGTCTTCCGGGATCGCGGCATCCGGCCATCTGATTGGCCGGAGCCGCGGTGACGTTACTCCCACGCACGCGCGCGGGAGCCGACAGTCACGGCACGGGGCTCTGAAGGAACGGCACGATCTGCCGTTCCTTCAGAGCGCATGCGCCAGTGACGTCACTGGCGGCATGTAAGGTAAACATCTCCTAAACGGTACATGTTTAGGAGATATTTACAGTACCTATAGGTAAGCCTTATCATAGGCTTACCTATAGGTACAAGTTGTAGAGGAGGGTTTACTTCCTCTTTAAGAATCAGTTATATTATATACATGTTTGTATCACTTTTTTATTAGCGCTGCACTTATTGTTATATTGCTGTTTTTTTTTTCTATTGACCTGTGCTAGCTGTTGACTCACTCACTACGGTTCATTCATTCATTTTTTAATGTTTATCACTTTATTAGTGAAGATTTTTTGTGGTTTTTAACCACCTCCCACCCAGCCACTGTACATATACGGCCGGGTGGAAGTCTCATCCCTCTGATCGGACATTCCCGAATGTCCTGCAGAAGGAGCGAAATTGTGCCGCCGCGGGCACATGCAGCGGCATAATCTCGATATGCCTGTGTCCCTAGGAAACATAGCAACAAGTTTTGGCAGGGGGGCCCTGTGATTGGCCCTCCTGATCACATGACGGCTGTGTCCAATCACAGCCATCATGTAATGTAAATACAGCCGTTGCAATGGCTTTGATCTCTTCTTCTCCTCACACAGATCCTGTCAGTGAGGAGAAGAAGAGACGATCTGTGCTGCAGCCAGGGGATCAGTGAGTTTAAAGCATTTTTTCGCTTATTACTCACTGATCACAGGGGGGGGGGGGTCTGTGCTTGTAATCAGAACATTGATTACCAGTGCAGACCCTGGGGGGGGGGGGGGGAGTGCCACTAGAGCCACCAGGGATGACCACCCATGACTACCAGGGATGCCAACCCATGACCACCAGGGATGGCAATCAATGCTCAGGGAGCCTGCCAGTGGTTCCCTCCCCACCATTGCCATCTATCAGTGCTGGCTACCAGTGCCCATCATTGCCATCTATCAGTGCCACCCACCAGTGCCCATTATTGCCCACCAGTGCTGCCTATCAGTGCCCATCAGTGCCGATCAGTACCGCCTATCAGTGCCGATCAGTGCCCATCAGTGCCACCTATCAGTGCCCAATAGTGCCAATCAGTGCTGCCCATCAGTGTTGCCTATCAGTGCCCATCAGTGCCGCATATCAGTGCCCATCAGTGCTGCCTATCAGTGCCCACCAATGCTGCATATCAGTGCCACATATCAGTGCCCATCAGTGCTGCATATCAGTGCTGCCTATCAGTGCCCATCAGTGCTGCCTATCAGTGCCACCCCATCAGTGACTCCTCATCAGTGCCTGTCAGTGTGGCCTCATCAGTGCTCATCAGTGCAGGAAAAAACGTATTTATTTACAAAATTTTATAACATAAACAAAAAACTTTTTTTTTTTTTTCAAACTTTTCGGTATTTTTTTATTTGTGTACCAAAAAAGAAAAAACCTTGCGGTGATCAAATACCATCAAAAGAAAGCTCTATTTGTGGGGAAAAATTACATAGATTTGGTTTAGGTACAGTGTTGCATGACCTCGCAATTGTCATTCAAAATGCAACAGCGCTAAAAGCTGAAAATTGGCCTGAGCAGGAAGGGCCCGTATTGAAGTGGGTTAAATAAATAAACAAAGATTTCTTAAAACCTCAAAAAATATGCAATTATTTTATATAAATCATGTGATGAAAATCTAATAAAAATATAAATATGTGTATGTGTTAAAAAGCAACATATATAAAGATCATATAGAAACAATATATTGAGAAAGTTAAAAAAAACAGTCAATGATATAAAAGTTCCAAAGGTGCCGAAAGTGCTGAAATCAATATGTGATTCACTCGATGCTCTATTCACTGTATTCACTCGTGAGAAAACACCCGATTGTGCTACTTCCACCATATTCTCCCTAAAATAACTCACCAGATAGGGAGCTGGTTCAATTATAAACCAGCAATCACACTTCAACTAGTATAGATATTTTCCAGCAGGTTGGTTCAAAATCCGCAGATAGATCTTCCCACTTTACCCAAAAATATTAGATCTCAGAGGTATATGAGGTAGGGTTTGAGAGAAAAAAAGAAGGGTTCCCATAGCGTAATTCCGTAATAAAATAGTTTAATAAAACAAGTTGTAGTACACTCACATTTCTATGCGTCTACCCGACACTGGGGTGGTTCACGCATATGTTGCTCCCTCTGGCTCCAGCTGTGAGCCCGGAGTGTAGACCAAGCTACGTTGTGGTGTCTAGAGACAAACCTAGAGATCTTTTACCAAAAAACCATGACCCTCTTATGATAGAAAGGTCAAGCAAATTCTCTGCCCCCAAAGGGCTAATTGGGAATCCTTTAAGCTCGGCTTTCTGGTATTGATAACGCTCATCACTTGGGGTACTTCTCATAAAATCTCGATCAGAGGATTATATGTACCTAAAAGTAGAGAAAGATCCACATAGTGTTTACCCATAAAAACAAATCTTTATAAAATGAAGGCAAAACACTCACATTCATATAGTGTTCAAACAACTCATTATAGAAACTCTAGCCAGCAAACAGTATGGCTAATCAGGAACATCCAATCACATGATGACATCACAGCAGGCTCTGCCCTACACATTTCATCACAAATGACATCTTCCTGGGGCATGAACACCATTCTGGATCATCGCAACTTTTACCCACAATACCAAGCCAAGCCTCACTTTGGATATCATTGTGATTCTACACCATGGCAGATAACCAAGCCTTAATTTTAAGATTCAATGGTTTCTATCCCTCACATCCAATATTAAAGATCAGGAAAATGAGAGCCCTAACTAGAACCAACTAGTCCCAGATACAAAGCCTCACTTTGAGAACAGCATTTCCTATCCAGTATTAAACATCCGAATTGAGAGGTTAACCCTGTAATAGCAAACCTTATATAAAATAGTGGACAAGCTCTTACTAAAATTATATAAACGATTAGACATGATGGTAACTAATTACTTAGGAGAAGTATTTCCCGAATTTGAATATTATCTTAAGACGGGCACTTAGGCGTTCTCTGATGGACAGAGGGCACCATAACTATGTATAACTAAAAATGTAGAGAATGTTTCACCCCCTATTATTAAGACTATAAAAGTGTTCAATAGGTAGTGGTTAAAAATTAGGTTAAAAATCAGGAGAACCAAAACAGGAAATCTATAAATATAAAATCACATAATATGCCAAAATAAGAGATACATGTATGTAAAAACTTTAAGATCACAACATCAATTATACACAAATAATAAATCATGACGTCTATATTATTCTTGTTATATAAATAAATTATATCTAATATCTTTGATGATCTCAAGTGATAATTGTGCACATGATTAGACTTACAAGGTGGAGGGCTTACATAAACGTAACTCTAAATTTGGGGGGACCTATGCATTATCAATAAAGGCATTATTGTCCAGTCGACGTTAAGGCCATATGGTATATACAATTTTAAATTCAAAATTCATTTTAATTTTGAAATTTCATTTTTAAGGGCACTACTCCTCCAATAAGCAACATATCTATTTATAGCAAGAAAGATAGTGCTGGAAGGGTCTCTGTTGTGTGTTGTGGCAAAATGTCAAAAGACACTTTGGCCCTGAAAGCCTCCGTTAATGTTGCCAACAGGTTCTCATAATCGAGTAATAAGAGATTGTGTGGTGTGTCCCACATAATTGAAAACCACATCTAAAAGTAAATAAATCACATTTCTCAAAGAATATGTGAGAAGGGATGTAATGGAATATGTATTATTAGTTACTGTAGAGAAGAAGGTATTCATTTTCCTATCTTTATATGCATTTATCTGCCAAATAGAACATTTCCTACAGGGATAATATCCTTTTAAGTTGTGGAGGGAGGACAGGGTTTAGGTGGATCTAAAATGTTAGGAGAAATACTATCTTTCATAGTTACATAGTTAGCCTGGTTGAAAAAAGACACAAATCCATCTAGTTCAACCAATAAAAAGGAAGGGAAAAAATAATTCAATCCCACTTACACAATCCTATACCCACAGTTGATCCAGAGGAAGGCAAAAAAAAAAAAAAACAGCAAAGCATGATCCAATTTGCTCCAACAAGGGAAAAAAATTCCTACCTGATCCCCCGAGAAGCAATCAGATATTCCCTGGATCATCATTACCTATAGATGTTATTATCCAGTTATATCATGTACATTTAGGAAATAATCCAGGCCTTTTTTAAAGCAATCTACTGAGCTGGCCAGGGAGTCTATTCCACATGTTTGCAGCTCATACTGTAAAGAAATCTTTCTGGGGGCGTGGCTTGGACTGCAAGCATGATGGCTGCTTGAACACGGAACTCCCGCACTGATCCACTCCCTACAGCACACACAGGGGACACATCTAAAAAATATGGGCAAAATAACAAGGTCTGGTGCCATCTCTAAACCATCAAGACCTGGATCGAGCAATTCCACCAAGCATATCCCCGATTTATTTGGATCCCAGCTCTCACACAGAAGAGGCTCTCTAGGCCACAAGATGGCGCGGGCTGCAAGACAAGAGGATGAGGGGGAATATGACACCCAATCCCTTGCTGATACTGAGGAAACGGTAGGTGATCATGAACCCGTTGACCATCCCCTGACCTTTAAAGACATGACAGCAATCACAGCAGACATCAAAGGGTCCTTCTCGGCTGCAATTATAGACCTGAAGGCAGACATCACAAGACTGTTGGATCAGATGGCTGCAGTTGAGAAAACAGGGAGACACAGGGATAAGGCGATCAGAAAGCTAGAAGATGTCACACTTACCCACTCCTCACACCTCATCAGCATGAACAGGCAGATAGAGGACTTGGATAATAGAGGCAGCAGAAACAATGTCCGAGTCAGGGGGATCCCAGAGACAGTAGAGAGAGAGCAAATCAAACCAGCCCTGCAATCTGTCTTCAATAGTGTCTTAGAAAGACCCACTGATTTTGAAAGGGCACACAGAGCTCTTCGCCCTAAAGCTACAGGGGACACTCCCCCCAGGGACATTATATGCTGCCTGACGAGCCACCCCTTGAAAGAAGAAATTCTTACAAAAGCAAGACAAAACGACCAGATCCTCTTTAATGAGACTCCTAAACAACTTTTTCAGGATCTTTCACCTATCACTCTCAAAAACAGAAGAGCAATAAAGCCCCTATTGGAAATCCTCAAGGAGAAAAATAATAAATATCGATGGAAATTCCTGTTCGCTCTTCAGGTCACATTTGGTGGCAAACAACATCTCCTCCGCACCCCTGATGACCTACCAGAATTCTGCACCAACCTCCATCTAGATGTGATTGAACTTCCTGATTGGTACGCAGAATTTCTGTTTCTCCACTCACACCAGGCATTACCTGACAACCAAGAAACCTCTACTTCTCGCTCCCCTCATCACAGAAGAGGAAAACAGCAGAGAAAACGTGAATTAAATTCACTTTTGGGTCTTCTCCCAAAACTCCCAAAACCCCCAAACAGAGAGATTGTATATGAGGGCCCCTGCGTTTTTTTCTTGTTATCTCAATCATCGAGATCTACCTCGGATTAATGCTATCTTTGCTCTACTTCAGTACAAGTTTTTCAATATGCTCTTTATCACAATGCTAAGTTGCCTATTTAATCATCATCATTATCTGGTGATTCACTCCCCTGTTCTATAGCTGATCCTGGAAGAACTGTTCCATGTAATTACCTTAGTACACTGCTAGATGGCAGCGCTAACCTATCTCTGTTGGCCTACACAGGATATGCTCCTCATTACAAATTGTTGCTTTGCTTTTTCACCTTTCTTCTGTCTGACTGCTTTCAGAGGAGACAACATTGATTATTGACTTACGCCTTGTGCAGACTTCCCTCTACATCTACCTTCACAGATCGATTGTTTGAAGATGAACTATTTGAAGAAGAGAGAGCATTAATCGGGTATTTCCTTTCAGATCAATGATAGACTTTATTAATCTGAGATAACCTATTACAATAGTTTTATCTGGAATCACTGTTGGCTACTACCCCACTATCACCTCCTCTGGACTTATTGTGAGTTTACCCACTCCTGGTAATTACTATGCATTAACTCTCATGTTTTTTTGCAGACTTCCTAGACTCTTATGCCTCGTTTCCACTGAGCGGAACGGTTCGGGTCGGTACAGTTTGGAAGGGTCAGAATGGTCCGGTCTATTCAGGTGAGCGTTTCCACTGCAAGTCGGGCCACCAGGGACCATGCGGGGCTTACACCAAATGAGGTGTTTGTTTTGCTCTTTCATTTGACGTGAGCATTGAAGTTTTCCTGTCCGCCAATCAGCGGAATCTATCGTGTGACGCCAGTAGCTCCGCCCTAACCGTACCGTACCATTTCCTATGGCCCTACATCGGAAGCAGGACCAGGAATGGTGCGGTTTGGTTCGGTTGTATGGGCCACTTTCATAATGGAAACACTCAAATTAGCGTACCGTACCGAACCGACTCGAACCGATCGGCTCAGTGGAAATGAGGCATAAGTGTACTTCTGCTTCATTCCTAGCTCATCTATACCCTATAATACAGTGAGCGCAAGGAACTTGAAGACACTAGCATACCAGCATTGATTGTCTATATCTATTTGATTTATGCCAGGTACCCTTTAATACTTCCTATCCCTTGGGATTTTCGGTAATGAGAGTTGTTAGGAAGGGTGGGTTAGGGGGGAGGATCATCATCTTCTATATAGGAACCTTTTATGTAGTTAACAATCTCGTATATTGAAGATTATTAACACCAGACTTAAAGGTTATATGGATCAGCTCAGAATTTTCCAATATGACCAAGTTAATGGTAAGACAATTCTGAAGCGGCTCCATCGGAGGATAGTTATATTTCCCCTAACAATGCCATATCTAGCATTATACCATGTTGCATTATAATATAAAGGTTTGATTTCAGGGGATTTACTCCTTGTTGATGTGCTGAACCCTGCTTTCATACCCATGGATGCAGTTCATCACCACTATTCCAGGATGAGGAGGTTTTGCCTTCACCTCAAAAGAGTAACCAGAAATCTTTCTGTATTTGGAGAATACATCTCTTTTCCTCTAGACGTAAAGAGTGCCCTTGTCCTCTGTAATGACCTTAAAGTGAATAACTCAACACCAAGTTCACTATATAGACCATTTACATATTTATACATTTTGATCATATCCCCCCTTAATCTCCTCTTCTCAAGAGAGAACAAATTCAGTTCCTCTAATCTTTCCTCACAGCTAAGCTCCTCCATGCCTCTTATCAGCTTGGTTGCTCTTCTCTGCACTTTCTCTAGGTCCCCAATTTCCTTTTTGTGGACTGGTGCCCAAGACTAAACTGCATATTCTAGATGAGGTCTTACTAATGATTTGTACAGGGGAAAATTATATCTCTCTCTTTGGATTCTTTACCTCTCTTAATACAAGTAAGGACTTTGCTTGCTTTGGAAACAGCAGCTTGGCATTGCATTATATTATTAAGTTTATAATCTTCCAGAACACCCAGATCCTTCTCCACCATTGATTCCCTCAGTTGTACTCCCCCTAGTATGTATGGCACATGCTTATTCTTAGCCCCCAAGTGTATAACTTTACATTTATCAACATTAAACCTTATCTGCCACATAGTTGCCCAATTAAACAGTGCATTGAGGTTGGCTTGTAAGTTGGAGATATAATGTAAGGACGTTATTCCACTGCATAGCTCGGTGTCATCTGCAATGATTGCAATGATACTTTTAATCCCAGACCCTATATTATTTATAAATATATTAAAAAGTAAGTGGCCCAAAACTGAACCTTAGGGTACACCATTAATAAACTTAGACCATTCAGAGTATGAATCATTAACCACTGAATTCAGTCTTTTAGACAGTTTTCTATCCATTTACAAACTGATCTAAGTCCGTAGACTTTACCTTACACATTAGCTGTGTGTGGGGAAATGTCAGCAAAAGAGCTCTTCTGTACATTATTTGATGCTGAGGAGACAGTTTAGAGCCAAAAATGTTATCATTTATCAGTTAGTAAGATATGCCAGTGTTTGGTCATAATTCATTTTCTTTCAAAATTTTGTAAGGAAAAACAGGTGGTAAAAGCTCATGAAAAATGATCTTGTCTACTGGGCTGTGGCCTCTCTACCAGAAAAGAATCCCGGTCAAGATTTGTTACTATAGTAATTACTTCATCTAATTGTTCAGTCCTGAAGCCTTTAACCAAGAATCTCTTTTTTAAAATCTGTGTATGTATAAAAAAAATCCTGGATAAAAGTACAATTGCACCTAAGGCGCAATAACTGGCTTTTAGGGACAGAGTGTAACTAGGACTGGTGATGAACTTCCTAATGGAATAAATGAGTTATGATCACTGGCTTTGAAATACGTGGATATAACAAATTGGTTTTCATTGTGAGATATGTTGAGGTCAAGAAAATGTATAAGCCTCCTTTTTGCCTTGTCCAGTATATGCTTCAATATTGCCTTCTTTTTCAGAAGTGTAAATAGTATTTTAAATTGAGAAAGATAAAACACATATGAAGACTTGTACCACTGTCAGCATATCCAAAAAAAGACTATATCTACCTTAGCTTATTCCTTGTGCCAGAACTAGCATATTCATGTTGCTCTGAGCAGGGAAAATGAATAACGAAATGGCATATGAATGAAAACAGGATTGTTAAGTGTTCTTGTCAATGTTTATTGCTCTCTGCCTATATTTATCTATTACAGGTACTTATATAACACTGTGAATTTATGCATCGCTTTACATAATTATAGTATATTCACATTAGTCTCTGCCCTTGGGGAGCTTACAATGTAAGGTCCCTAACTCACATTCATAAGTACACATACTGGAGTGAATTTAGACAGGAGCCAATTAACCTACCAGCATGTTTTTTGAGTGTGGGATTCAAACCAAGAACAATAATGTTGCTAGGCAAATTTTCCAGGAACCTATGAACTGGAGTAGAGAACCCAGTCATATAAATGTGACAATAACCAAGATGCTAAGAGGCAGAGAATCAATTACCACAAAAATAAGTCAAAAGTCAAGGTTTTAATAAGCCAAATGTCAAGGACAGCAAAGGCCTTAAAAAACTCCAAATTAGATGAGTTTGCAAAAGAGGGACAACAAACTGGAATCAGACTGACAGCAAGAAAAACTAACTTTATAAAAACCATAGGATATATATCTCAAAAAAGAACATGTCTTGGACATATCTTTCAGCATCTGAGAGAGTATATATGTCTACATATTCACATGTGTGTACATATGACTATTTGGCCACAGTCCTGCATAAAGCAAAATCACATATACCTAAATGATATATATAAATAATATAAAAATGCAAATAATAAAGATAGCATGTGAATTGATTATGCTGGATTCACACTGTACACATTTTGGCCATTTCCTGAGGAAACTTTCAGGCACCTCTTGCCCAACATCCCTCAATTGAAAAATCACAAGGATGGGGCAAAATAATTGTCTGCATAAAGTGGTTGCAAAACGTGGCTGCATTCAATCAGATGCATCAGTTTTTCAGGTATTTTGACAGCTGGCTATTAAAATACAATAACTGCAGGTGAAGGGAAAAAATAAAAAACCTATCAGTTGCCAGCTTAACAAAAATATGCTTATCCCTGGAAGCTATACAGTTTTTGGGTGAATATAATTGTATATGGAGAATAGTAGTCACAAGGTTATGTCTTAAATGGCAAAGAACAACAAGTCATTCAGAAAGTAATGGACTTGGCATTCCAAGTTTAGTTTAGTCATACATCAGTCATTTTCTGTTCTGTTAATGTCAGTTGTTTGTAGGATGATGAATGGCTGGTTCTAACATCAGAACTTGACAACAACCAAAGGCACACATTCAGTCATTTATAATCATGCCAGGTTGCAATTTTAACTTTAAAGAATCCAGCATTAGCTTTACCAGCTTCATATACATCTTTTCAGTTTGTATTTTAAATGAAGTGAAGAATATGCTTGAAGCTAAAGAAATCCCAAACATAAAAAGAACGGATACTGTATAGTTGTAATAAACCCAATTTTTAAGTGTAACAAGGCTTGCTTCTCAGTATGCAAGTTTATTTAAAGTATGCTCTAATTGCTATTGAGGACAGCCTTTTATATTTCATATCTATTAATGCATACCATGTATATATAAAATATAAAGTGTATATATATATATATATATATATATATATATATATTACCATGTATATATAAAATATAAAGTGTATATATATATATATATATATATATACATTCACTGGCCACTCTATTAGGTACACCTTGCTAGTACCAGGTTGGACCCCCTTTTGCCTACAGAACTGCCTTAATTCTTTGTGGCATAGATTCAACAAGGTGTTGGAAAAATTCCTCAGAGATTTTGGTCTATATTGACATGATAGCATCACGCAGTTGCTGCAGGTTTGTTGGCTGCAACATCCATGATGTGAATCTCCCGTTCCACCACATCCCAAAGGTGCTCTATTGGATTGAGATCTGGTGACTGTGGGGACCATTGGCTTATAATAAACTCATTATCATGGTCAAGAAACCAGTTTGAGATGAATTGAGCTTCTAGACATGGTGCATTATCCTGCTGGAAGTAGCCATCAGAAGATGGGTACACTGTAGTCTTAAAGGAATGGACATGGTCAGCAACAATACTCAGGTAGGCCATGGTGTTTAAACAATGCTCAATTGGTATTAAGGGGCCCAAAGTGTGCCAAGAAAAAATCCCCCACACCATTGCACCACCACCAGCCTGAACTGTTAATAAAAGGCAGTACTTGGGGTAATAGTACTTAGGGGTACTTTGACGTAGTGGTGGGCTTGAGCACGATATGGCCATATGGTGGGACTAAATCCCCATTTTTATTTATGGATTGTCTCCATATTTGATAGTCATTTCTTTTGCATGTGTGCGCTATTCTTTTTTAAAATAAAAGGCAGGATGGATCCATGCTTTCATGTTGTTTATGCCTAATTCTGATCCTACCATCTAAATGTCTCAGCTGAAATCAAGACGAATCAGACCAGGCAAACATTTTCCAATCTTCTATTGTCCAATTTTGGTGAGCCTGTGCGAATTGTAGCCTCCGTTTCCTGTTCTTAGCTGACAGGAGTGACCCCCCCCCCCCCTGTGGTCTTCTGCTGCTGTAGCCCATCTGTTCAAGGTTCGATGTATTATGCATTTACAGATGGTATTCTGCATACCTTGGTTGTAATGAGTAGTTATTTTAGTTATTGTTGCCTTTCTATCATCTCAAACCAGTCTGCCCATTCTCCTCTGACATCAACAAGGCATTTTCATCCGCACAACTTTTGCTTTTTTTGTAATCAATAAAATGCTGATAATTTGTATTATGCACTATTCCAAGTTGTTACTATTTAGGTTACAGTATATTCTGGCACAATGTTTCAGACCTGTTATTTGGCTAGATTTAGGGCATGAGGTCCAAAGCTGAGACCTAAGATAGAGAGAGAGAGAGACATAATAATACTCAGTCCTAAAATTCAAGCCTTGGTAATCCACACAAAACATAATATAGTGGATATTTAAAGGACTTATACAGAGAAACAAGTGGATAATATTGTCTCTTTTTTGTATGAATGTTTCGATCACTAAGCGGCCCACCTCTGTCATTTAGCCTCCTGTTCCATCCAGTTTGCTCCCTATGCTTATCACCAGTCCATTTAAATTCCTTAAGCCCCGTACACACGTACAGATTGTTGGCCGTAAATTGTCGGCCAACGTCCGATCTGCCGATTGTAGGCTTGTTAGTAAGATGCTTCCGACAACCAACTGCGAATTTTCGGCCGAAAAAAATCTGGTGTGCATGCTATAAAATTTTTGTTGGCCAACAACAGAACGGCCGATTGTTTCTCAGTCAGTACAGATTTCGGCAGACAAAAATCAGATGAGCAAGACTGGGCATGCTCAGTGAAGAAAAAACACACGGAAAGTCAACCATCACATGACATCACTTCTGAAGTTGGTTTTTGTTGGCCAACAAAAGTCCAGTGCAAGTCTAGAGCACATTTCGACCAACAAACAACACTGGACAAAAGACGGCCGATTGGTCGGCCAACAATCTGTGCGTGTGTACGGGGCTTTACTCTGGCCAGACAATGCTAAATATGCCACCTCTTTGAAACATCAGTTCCTAGCACCTATGACTTTTACACTACGAAATTTACTTGTCTCAGTTTCTCAGTGGTATTGCGGAGTTGCGTCACATAGAACATCTTATTGCTAAATTGAAAGATCACATAGATTTCTTTGATAAAAAGAAAATTAAAAATAAATAAATACATAAATAAAAAAAATAGGTCTGCTTTAAAGAAGTGATTCTTTTTCTAATTCGTTTTTAAAGAACTTTGTGTTGTGGTGATGTAGCAGGATGGTCTTTTGTGTTTTTTTTTTTTTTTATGAAATCTGTCAGCCCATGATGTTTTCAGATGCTTGCTTTGTATCCTCTAAATGGCCTTGTCAAATTGCTTTTTTATTCTTAATATAACTTTTTTTTTTTTATTGAATCTATTGTTCTTGTTTGTTTCTGTCTGGCATGTATTGTAGGTTTTTCTGGTTACGTCTTTCACTTTTGCTCATTGTTAGCCAATCAGACCAGGGACAAAAAGCCAAGTATCCTTGTGTTGTTATATCAAACACTCCTTAAGAAGGGCCAAATTGACATGGGTTTACCAGTCCTCTAATGCAGGCAGATACAGAGAGGATCAGGCAATAATTGTTTAACCGAGAAACAGAAGCCTGGATATTGGCACTCTTATCCCATAGGGATACAATTCATCATATACATTCCCTAGGATACACACCCAGAGATCTAAAACAACTTGCATTTGATACTTAATTCATATTATCTATTATATACTGCCAGTACGTAAATAATTTGGACACCCCTAAAGCATGTGCATATCTGCCAGGTCTCCTTGACATTTAATGCAAACAGGGATTTCCCTCCAGTCCAATTTAAATAATTTATGTGGAGTGTAATATGTTCTGTAGATAGATATAGTCCCTGTGTGGAAGACAAAGATAAAGTTTCAACCTGTTCCCGGATACACTGCCAAGACTCTTCCCAAAGCTGTCCCTTTTCCTATCCTTTTCTACTAGGAATGGTAATGGCTAGGTGACTTCTCAAGAGGGTGTGATATTTAGTGTATGTGTTAGTCAGGGACATTTCACTGATTTTCACTTGCTATGTACAGTATTTCACAAAAGTGAATACACCTCTCACATTTTTATAAATATTTTATTATATCTTTTCATGTAACAACACTGAAGAAATGACACTTTGCTACAATGTAAAGTAGTGAGTGTACAGCTTGTATTACAGTTTAAATGTGCTGTCCGCTCAAAATAACTCAACACACAGCCACTAATGTCTAAACCAAAAAGTGAGTGCACCCCTAAGTGAAAATGTCCAAACTGGGCCCAATTAGCCATGTTACAAGGTCTCAGGTGTGAATGGGGACCAAATGTGTTCAATTTGGGGTTATCGCTCTCACGCTCTCATACTGGTCACTGGAAGTTCAACATGGCACCTCATGGCAAATAACTCTCTGAGGATCTGAAAATAAGAATTGTTGCTCTACATAAAGATGGCCTAGGCTATAAGAAGATTTCCAAGACCCTGAAACTGAGCTGCAGCACGGTAGCCAAGATCATACAGCGGTTTACCAGGACAGGTTCCACTCAGAACAAGCCTCGCCATGGTCGACCAAAGAAGTTGAGTGCACGTGCTCAGCATCATATCCAGAGATTGTCTTTGGAAAATAAACATATAAGAGCTGAAAGCATTGCTGCAAAGGTTTAAGGGGTGAGGGACAGCCTGTCAGTGCTCTGATCATACACCGCACACTGCGTCAAATTGGTCTTCATGGCTGTCGTCCCAGACGGAAGCCTCTTATAAAGATGATGCACAAGAAAGCCCGCAAACAGTTTGCTGAAGACAAGCAGACTAAGGACATGGATTACTGGAACCATGTTCTGTGATCTGATGAGACCAAGATAAATTATTGGGTTCAGATGGTGTCAAGCATGTGTGTCCGCAACCAGGTGAGGAGTGCAAAGACAAGTGTGTCCTGCCTACAGTCAACCATGGTGGTGGGAGTGTCATGGTCTGGGGCTGCACGAATGCTGCTGGCACTGGGGAGCTATAGTTCATTGAGGGAAACCATGAATGCCAACATGTACTGTGACATACAGAAGCAGAGCATTATCCCCTCCCTCCGGAGACTGGGCCACAGGGCAGTATTCCAACATGATAATGACCCCAAACACACCTCCAAGACGGCCACTGCTTTTCTAAAGAAGCTGAGAGTAAAGGTGATGGACTGGCCAAGCATGTCTTCAGACCTAACTCTATTGAGCATCTGTAGGGCATCTTCAAACTAAAGGTGGAGGAGCGCACTGTCTCTAACATCCACCAGCTCCCTGATGTCATCATGAAGGAGTGGAAGAGGACTCCAGTGGCAACCTGTGAAGCTCTGGTAAACTCCATGCCCAAGAGGGTTAAGGCAGTGCTGGAAAATAATGGTGGCCTCTCAAAATACTGACAGTTTGGACCCAGTTGAGACATTTTCACTTAAGGGTGTACTCACTTTTGTTGCCAGCGATTTAGACATTAATGGCTGTGTGTTAAATTATTTTGAGGGGACAGAAAATTTACACGGTTTCATTTTACATTGTAGCAAAGTGTAATTTCTTCAGTGTTGTCACATTAAATGGGATAATATAATATTTACAAAAATGTGAGAAGTGTACTCACTTTTTTGAGATACTGTAAGTGCATGGCAGAACTGAAGATATTGAAAGAATCCTTGATTAGGTATATTATACTCCTCCTGTAAATCACAAAATGCTTTTACAGTGTTTCCCATGTATATTCGATTAACAAACGGAATCCTCATCCAGTTCCATAAACCAAATCTTTTCAGCTTACCCAGTTCCAGGTATAAATTGAAAAGCTTCCATATTTCATAATTTTCTGCATTTCCATATCCTTTGTATAAAGGTAATGGTCAAGTTTGGAGACAGCTTAGTAATGTTACCTGCGCTAAAGTTACCTGCACTATAACTATTATTTATACCCCATTAAGCAAAATGCTGTAGCTAGGCTGCTATAAAAAACAACTTGGCATGTGGCACTTCCAGGCCCCGCTATTTTTATGCAACTGAAAGGCTTATAATTTAATTCTGGGCTATTTTTCTTTCCAAATCAAGATTCAAAAAAAAAAAAAAAGCCATTCTTTTTGAACCATGTTTGAATAATTCAAAGAGGGGTGTTTTGTAGAGCATATACTAATTGTGGGACCCAAATCATTTTGAGTAAGTTTACCCTTTCTGTAATTGAAGTTGTAGTTTATACCAGTTTTTGCTTTTAACCAGTACAGCTCTTTGGACGTACTATGTATGTCCAAAGAGTGAACTTTTAATCACAAGCTGATGGCTGCAGTATTTTTTTACAGCCGGCTCCCAGCTTCAAAGTGAAAGTCATGAGGCAGCTCCATAGCTGGGGATCATTTTCACAGAACTGGCAGCGAGCCTCCCTCCCGATGGCTGACTCCCCTCCTCCTGTGGTTCCTGGGCTATTCTTCACTCATTGGTGCCCAGGAACACAGCAGGCAGCTGGGGGAGAGAGATTGCAGTGAGACCGAGGCAAACCCATGCCTCAATCTCACATGCAAACAGTGAAACCAGAAGTGATGTCACTTCCTGTTTCAGATGCACCCTTTCCTGGCCAGCACAGCCAGGGGACACATCTAACCAAGCCAATCTGTGCTTGGTTAGATGGTGTAAAGGGCAGGGGAGATATTGGGGTCTATAATGTCTCCATAAAGCGTACATGTCACCTTCCCAGTGCAATCACATAGGGGTTTTATAACCCCTTTGTGATAGCAATCAAGTAAAAATAAATATATAAATAAAAGAAAAAAGTTTAAAAAATAAATTATAATAAATATATTAAAATATACTAAAAAAACCCAGCAGCTCCACACACCTGGGCAAATGCAAACGCAAACACAAATGCAAGCCCAGGGTGTGCACACGCATGTAAACCGCAGTCGCACAATACGTGTGACACATGACCGCAGATTTCAGAGTGAGAACAATATTTCTATCACAAAAGCTCCTATTTAACTCTAAACTAATGAGCTGCAAAGGCTTTTAAAGCGTCACCTATGGGGATTTTTGGGCACAGTTTTTGGCGATATTGCGGGGGGGCATGCGATTTTTTCAAATGGAATTTTTGGTATATATTTACTCGAGGCAGCCTAATTTTTTATATATTTTTTTGTTTACAAACTTTTTTATTAAGGATAACATTTTGCCTCTGGGGTTTTTGAGGAAGATCTGTTTGTACAGGGTAGAGTTTGGACATTAAGCATTTTAAAATAAGATAAAAGTAAAATTATTTTATTCAAAGGTAGTGAAATATTTCTGTGTTTGGAATTTGGTGAGAGTTTTTAAGGAATTGGATTTAAATAAATGCTGAATTTTCAACTAAGTTATGTAGGAAAAGTATATCAGAGTCTAGCCACCAGGCAAAGCTGGAGGAATTAATAAGTCCTTTGAGGAACGCTGGGTCACATAAGAAAGCTACCTGGGGTGGAGTCTGAGTGGACAATGAGAATTTGTATTTATATGTGTGCCATAATTGGAATGATTGGGCTACTAAAGTGTTTAGACGTTTTAAAGCTGCATACGTAACCCTTTGGACAAAAGGAGGCCTGAAAGAAAATATGGTGATATGGAGTCAGATTCCAATTTCACCCAAAGTACCCTAGGTTTATACATACTCCACTGAGCCAATTGGGAAAATCTGGATGCTAAGTAATAATTCCATAAATTGTTTACTTTCAGACCTTCTTTATTTGTAGAGGAATAAAATACTGTCCTAGAGAATCTTGGGGGAGAATCTGTCCATATGTAGTGTTGAGCGAACACGGACTGTATTATTCGGGTCCGTACCTGATAATTGGATTTTTGTTATCCGGACACGGACCCGAAAACTTTACTGTATGTTCGGGTTTAAAATCCGTGTTCAGGATTTTATTTCCTGTTTTGTATGTAATGGCGCGCTTTTAATGGCGGGCTTTCAACAGCCAATCAACAAGCGTTTAACTGGTGTGTGCTGTGATTGGCCAGCTGAAGCATGTGACCCAGGTTTTATAAGCTCGAAGACACAGCACGGTGCATCAGTCTGCTGTAGTGTAGGGAGAGAGCACACAGAACGGTGCTGGCTGCTGCTGATTAGGGACAGGCAGGGTAAAACTACATTGTGCTGAAAAGAATGCAGGGACAGGTCAGAGTGTAGGCAGGGAAAGATATTTGAGCATTTTAGGGACAGGCTGGAGAGATTAGGCAGGGAGAGATTAGGAGACACAGGACAGAACAATCGTCTGTTAGCGATCTACATCAATTTTGCTGTGTGGGGGGTGGTGCAGTGAACAATCTTTTTGCCCTCACTTGAGCCCACTGAGGAGGAGGAGGAGGAGGGAGAAACAAATATCTTTTTATTAGTCTGTTGTGTGCAGCGTTCAGCTATATTTTACTACAGATTGCTGTTCTAATCTGCTATTTAAAAAGTACAAATTTAAAGGGAAATTTTTTTTTAAGAGCACTTGCCATGCTCTTAACTACATTTTGCTGACATTTGCAGCACTCTAGCCTTTTCTGTTGGTTTTTTAGAGCCATTTTAGTGCCTGAAAGTTTGGGTCCCCATTGACTTCAATGGGGTTTGGTGTCCGGGTAAAGTTCAAAAAAAGTCCGGGACACGGACCCGGACTTTTTTTTCAAGTTCGGCCGAACCCGCCAAACACGGACATCCAGGTGTCTGCTCAACTCTATCCATATGTAATTATTTAAATATTTTTGGAAAGAGGTTATAATGTATGATTTAGTTATTCCAATGGAGAGATCTCTAAACAGTTATAAAAGTTTGGGGAGGATAGACATTTTCGCTGCTGTAACTCTGCCTAAGAAATAGATATGATATGACCTCAAGAGATTAATTGATTATCTGAGTTTAGAAATCAAAGGTGGATCATTTTAAAAACATAAGGAGTGCAAATCAGGTGTAAGATGAATCCCCAGATATAAAATGGATTCTATAGACCATTGAAATGTGAAGGAGTGTGGTAACAGTTGAAATTGTGGATCCAGAATATTATTGGGCATCCCTGTTGATTTGACAATGTTTATAGCGAGACCTGAAAGGGTAGAGAATTTCTGCAGTGTATGTAACACATTCTGAAGAGAGATAAAGGGACGGGTAACAAATAATAACATGTCATCTGCATATATGCTGAGTTTACATTGTGAGTTGGCTTTGGAATAATCTGAAATATCTGGGTGTCTAAGGATGGCTGCTACCAGAGGTTCTATTTCTAGTGCAAATAATAAAGGGGAAAGGGGGCATCCTTGACAGGTCCCCTTGCCAACCATAAAGATTGCAGAAAGGTCAGTGAGTGGGTAATTGGCGCTGCCTGTAGTGGATATTACAAAATGTAAATATCAATAAATATATGTAAATGTGGATATCTGTGCATTAATACGTAAAGTTAATATCATAAAAATGGCATGTAAAAAATGGTATTAAAAGATCAACATGTAAACATTAGTGATAATAAAAAGTACTGAGTGCAATCACGTGATTAGATAAAAATATATAAATAAATCAATATAATTTCAATTGAAAGTGATAAGTGACCATTAGTGATAATAAAAAGTACTGAGTGCAATCATGTGATTATATCCAAATATATAAACAAATCTATATAAAATCAATACAAAGTGACCAGTGACTAGAAGGTGCTGTATAAGTGAACAGAAATAGGTATATGGATATATTGCCAGCAAAAAAGTATAAAATATAGGTGCAATAAAGTACAAGAAAGATGATTGATGGTAATGCAATCAACAATATAGTGACTGGCTAAAAAAAACTGGTAACTTAGTAGCCAGTACTGATGATGCAAAAATAATACAATCGCAAATAAAGTGTGATAAGTGAAAATTGTGCAAAAAAGCAATAAATAGTTTTGTGACTGGCTGAATAGATAAACAAGGTAGCCAAATAAATGGAAATAGGAAATAGTCCTAAGAAAATAGTCCAAATACAGAAAGAATTGGTAAGTGGATGAAATTCAAGGTGACCCCATGGTGGGTAACTGGTGAGGTAAGGGGAAATCCCACTAGTAAATAACCTACTAACCAGATATACCCACCCCACACAGGGGTATAGAGCGGGTATTAGAATGTAGATGGAAATCCTTTTCTTGGCTCCTAATTTCCTTCCAGATCAGGGGGATGCTGGAGGCCGTCCCTGGGGGTCCCGGGTGTCACCAAAGGAGATACAGGATATAAAGGTCCTCTCCAATAGGAACAACGTTAGATACGATGTCCGTAGGGAAAATTTAAGTAACTCATCCGTTTGATCATACAGGGCAAAAGGAAAAGGCCAAATAGCGTAATACCGTAAGGTTTATTCAGATAATCAAACAATAAAATGGGTACTCACAAAGAATGTAATGTTAATAGAAATGGGCTGAATATATATATAAAATGTGAGTATATATAAAAAGCTAGCTGTGTGGGGTGGGTATATCTGGTTAGTAGGCTATTTACTAGTGGGATTTCCCCTTACCTCACCAGTTACCGACCACGGGGTCACCTTGAATTTCATCCACTTACCAATTCTTTCTGGATTTGGACTATTTTCTTAGGACTATTTCCTGTTTCCATTTATTTGGTTACCTTGATTATCTATTCAGCCAGTCACAAAACTATTTATTGCTTTTTTGCACAATTTTCACTTATCACACTTTATTTCACTGTCTTTATTTGTGATTGTATTATTTTTGCATCATCGGTACTGGCTACTAAGTTATCAGTTTTTTTAGCCAGTCACTATATTGTTGATTGCATTACCATCGATCATCTTTTTTGTACTTTATTGCACCTATATTTTATACTTTTTTGCTGGCAATATATCCATATACCTATTTCTGTTCACTTATACAGCACCTTCTAGTCACTGGTCACTTTGTATTGATTTTATATAGATTTATTTATATATTTGGATATAATCACATGATTGCACTCAGTACTTTTTATTATCACTAATGTTTACATGTTGATCTTTTAATACCATTTTTTACATGCCATTTTTATGATATTAACTTTACGTATTAATGCACAGATATCCACATTTACATATATTTATTGATATTTACATTTTGTAATATCCACTACAGGCAGCGCCAATTACCCACTCACTGACCTGTTTGCTTATACAATCCCCGGATTGTAGTTCAGGGTAGACTGCAGCCTAATTACCTCTTCTTCATCCGTTAAGATATCCACAGAGCGGAACTTATTTCCTTCATAAAGATTGCAGAATTACAACCTGGGATACGCATTCTAGTTTGAGGGTTTGTATATATGGCCTTAAAGGCATGAAAGAATTTTCCCTGAAAGCCATAGCGTTGTAGAATAGTGGCCAGATAATCCCATGTGACACTCTCAAATGCATTGTGAATGTTTAAACTTAAAAGGAGGACGGGGGAAGAGTTTAACCACTTCCCGACCACCGGCCGCCTATTTACTGTGTCAGGGTGGCTTTCCTGCGCAAACCGACTTAGATCTACATTGGTCGCGCGCGGGAAGCTAGAGGGCGAGCTCACACCACCGGCGGTGCGCTTCCGCCCCCACTCAGCAGCAGGGAAGCCGATGCATGTGTCAGGCGGCTCCGATTGCCGTCTGACACCCACGATCACTACCCGCAGAGAGAGAAGGACGGTCGGCTGTTGTAAACACAGCCGACCGTCCTTCTCCCTGAAATGGTCATCTCAGAAGCCACGCCCCCCACAGTTACAATCACTGCCCTAGGGTCACATTTAACCACTTGATCACCTATACTGTTAACCCCTTCCCTGCCAGTATCATTATTACAGTAACAGTGCATATTTTTAGCACTGATTACTGTAGTAATGCCACTGGTCGCAGATCGCCGCCATTACTAGTATATACTAGTCATATAGCAGAATGTGAAAAATATTGCTTTTTTTTTCAAAATTATCGCTTGTTTGTATATAGCGCAAAACAAAAAAAATCGCACAGGTGATCAAATACCACCAAAAGAAAGCTCTATTTGTGGAAAAAAAAGGACATTGATTTTATTTGGGTACAGTGTCGCAAGACTGCACAATTGTCCGTTAAAGTAATGAAATGCCGAATTGCAAAATAGGGCCTGGTCATTAAGGGGGCAAATCTTTCTGGTCCTAAAGTGGTTAAATTTGCGCCTTGAATAATATCAGTAGCTAATCTTACATTGCCTGTGATTTGACAGTTTGGGATAAATCCTAACTGAAAGGGGATTCAAGTGGAAATTATTGAAGCCAACCTGTTTGCCAATCATTTGCTGAAAATTTCAAGGTCATTATTTATGTCTGAGATTGGTTGGTCATCTTTTATATTTTAACCAAAAAATGGGTATTATATGGTGTTGTTTTGCACTTAAATTTATTTTATTATATTTTTTCCTGAAAATTTGCATTTAATAAACACTTGCGCAAATATCATGTGAAACAAAAATTTGCAACTATCATCTTTTTATTCTACAGGGCCTCTACTTTTAGAAATATATAATGTTCAGAGGGTTTAGGTAATTTTATTGCCAAAAATTTAGATTTTCACATATATGCGAAACATAAATAAAATTGTCTGAAGCCGAACTGGTTATGTCAAAAGTTAGTTAACATTTGAGCCAAATTATAATGTAAATAGTCCTCCATTTTTGGATGTATAATAATCCCTAGATATTTAAAGGATGTCACTACCTTAATCTACTAGGTACCCAGTAGCAGGGGAACATTTTGATTATCTAATGGGAGTCATACCAACGTATCCCCATTTATAGCAAAATCAGAATGGGCACCATGCATTCCTATCACTGCAATAAGTGATTCTAAAGTGCTCCATATCCCCTAAAAATAACAACATGTCATCTACACACGAAGCATTTTTTCCTCCCAATCTCCTCTTTTAAAAAAATAAATAGATAATGGCAATAACCTGAATGCAAACCCTAGGTGCTGAATATAACTATTGAAACCATCTTATAAAAATGTCTTTCAAATCAAATAAAATCCTCCAAAAAGAAGGGCCACTCTACAGAATCAAACTCCTTAGTGGCCTCTAATGAGATAATGTCCAGGCTTTCTTTTTTATCTGAGGGCAGCTACATATGTAAATATAAATTTGTTACTGTAGACCTACTGGGGATACATCCAGTTTCGTTTAGATGCACTAGGGTCCATATAAATTTTGATCAAATTTTCTAAAAGCCTCAACTATTTCTCTTGAAATATTTCCATCACCAGTATACACAGCTCCAATATATGTAGGTGCAATTTAGATAATACTGCAAATAAATGCCCTGTATTTTCCCCTTCCTCAAAAAAAAAAAAAAGAAAACAACTATAAACTTATATATTTTGCCTTTAAAAGAGTAATTTGTTTATACAACCTTATATTTATTTAAATTATTCACTATAGTAATTTATTATTCACACACCTTCTCACATATTTATTCTGAACACCGGGCGCGGGGCATATACCAAAGTATATTCTTTACATTTGTTTATACAGTTGAGCTGGAAAACCAGTATTCGATCAGCGCTCATAGCCAATGGTTTCAAGTGCTGATCAGTGTATTCAAACAGAGGAGGAGTCTCCCTGTGAGAATACAATGTCTGAGTGGGAGAGAACACTGTATCATCACAGCTTGTATTGTATTGCATTGCATTGTATTGTATTAATCTGTCAGGTTTTTTTTTGTTTAACCCACTTTGAACAAAAAACTAAAAGTCTGCACCCAGCTTAACCACTTGCCGACCGCCGCACGACTATCTACGTCGGCGGTCAGCCCCTCACAGGCAAACTAACGTAGGGCTACGTTGCTTGCTTGTGAGGGTCTAGGGAGCGAGCGCGAGCCCCCGGGGGCGCGCTCCCGCTCCCGCGTGGTCACGGACCCCCCCGCGCGTGTGACCAGCGGACCCGATGTCCGCCGGTCACTCGGCGATCGGCGGGGGAGAGGGAGAATGTCAGGCAGCTTGTGTAAACAAACTGCCTGTCATTCTCCTCGCTGCAAAGACACTGATAAAACGGATCTGGTATGTAGATCCGTTGATCAGTGTCCTTACAGCTAGAGCCACAGCCAATCACAGTAGAAACCACGCCCCTAGGGACACACACAGCCCCTCCCTTCCAAATAAAGTTAACCCCTTCACTACCAGTGTATTTTTACAGTAACAGTGCATATGTATAGCACTGATTACTGTAGAAATGTCACTGGTAACCCCAAAAGTGTCAAAAATGTCAGTCAAGGGTCCGATCTGTCCGCCGCAATGTCGCAGTACCGCAAAAAAAATCGCAGATCGCCGCCATTACGCGTTAAAAAAAAAACAACAAAAATGACAAAAATCTTTCCCTTTGTTAGTAAACGCGATAACTTTTGCGCAAACCAATCAAAATACGCTTTTTGCGATTTTTTTTACCAAACATAGGTAGCATAAAACAAATTGGCCGAAAATTTTTAAAAATTTTGATTTTTACATTTTTTTTGGGGGGAATTTCATATAAAAAAATGTGAAAAATATTGCTATTTTTGCAAAATTGACGCTCTTTTTTTGTTTATAGCGCGTGATCAAAAAATCACACAGGTGATCAAATACCACCAAAAGAAAGCTCTGTTTGTGGGAAAAAAAGGACGTCAAATTCGTTTAGGTACAGCGTCGCACGACCGCGCAATTGTGCGTTAAATTCACGCAGTGCCGAATCGCAAAATACCCCCTGGTCGGAATGGGGGTAAAATCTTCCGGGGCTTAAGTGGTTAACCTCTTTCCATAATTAACACTCCCCACAAATATGCTTTCAGCATATTCCATAATATTAAAGATGAAGATAATTTATTATTCCCAAAAAATTCAGTCAGCAACTGAGTTTTAAGATTTAGCTATGGGAGCACTTTAAGCCAAAGTAGATTTTGTTTCCAGGGTAAGTAATTAAAGTGTTGAGTAAGTGATAGATTTACCTCCATCAGGGAATGATCGGAAATCTCTCTTGCATAATAAAACAATGTCATTACGTCTGACAATTTGAGTTACACTATCTTACATGTGTGGAGTGCCCCACTCCAATCCTAATCCTCCATGGTGGCCATATCACTAGGAGTAACCTAATTTAAAATGTGGAGATTCATTTGCTAGGGTCCATGCTTTTGACCATTTCCATTAAAGAGGTTGTAAACCTCAGAAAAAAAGAAAAAAATCCTAAAAGACAAAGGCATAATGAACTCATTATGCTCATTGCTCATGCATCATGCACATTATGAAATACTTTCCTTAGAATGAAGCTCCCGTAGCACCACCCCCTCACTGGTGACACAGCCGACATGTTCAACCGTTTTCCTTCCGGGTTTGCATCCTCTGGCCATCTGATTGCCTGGAAACCGCAATGATGTCACTCCTGTGCATGAGCACAGGAGCCGCCATTCACAGCACAGGGCTCTGAAGGAATGGCACGGGTGGCTGTTCCTTCAGAGCACATGCGCCAGTGATATCACTGGCTGCATGCAAAGTAAATATCTCCTAAATGGTGCATGTTTAGGAGATATTTACACTACCTATAGGTAAGCCTTTTCATCAGCTTACCTATAGGTGCAAGTTACAAAGGAAGCTTTACTTACTCCTTAAGGGGTTAGGAGCTTCCTCAGGAAACTCTAAAAGGAACTGTGTTTGCATTGCATGATGGACCTGGAGAAATCTAAAAAACATGTAGTTAGGCAATGAGACTTCCTTTCTAAGTCCATCATATTATTTAAGATTCCCATCTGAGAAGGTGACTCAAATATTGGATCTCCCTTAAGCTCCATAAGTCTGCACTAGGAACAAAGGTGAGTTCCGATATTGTTGTATTGTGCCATAGGGGTGTATATTCATTAAATTGGGGAACATTTAGCTTGTCAGAAGCCAAATCCCAAATTCTTCTGTAGTGATACAGTAGCGATGTTCTAGCTCCTACAAGATCAGCTCTGCGCAAGCCACAGGCAATCACACAGAAGGGATCTAAAGATGATTGTATCCAATTCGGGCCTATTAAAGTATTAAATCTTATTCCATCTGTTTTATCTATATGGAATAAATGGGACAATTGTGCTGCTATATAATATAGATTGAGATCTGGAAGCGCTGCTCCTCCCAAATCTCTGGGAATTTTAAGGAATCGCCAAGATAATTTATGTCTGGTGGGGCCCCACACAAATGGAATAAGAATAGCCTCCATGGTCTTTAAGTATTTCAGGGGTAAATATATAGGGGAGTGCCCGAGCAAATAAAGGATCTTAGGAAGAAGTGCCATTTTTTTTAAGTTGATATGTCCCATGACCCCAAGAGGTAGATGGCCTACACTAGTGTTTTAGCTTTGATTAGTGCAAAAAGCAGTTCTAAAATTGGCCGAGATACAATCTGCAGTAGAGTTGGTCACTGAGACTCCCAGATATTTAATTTCATAATAACTCTGTAGTGATATAGTAGTAGAAGGATGAATGTAGTGATATAGTTGTAGGATGAGGATTATTAATTAGTATTATTCTTTGTAATTCTAGTTATTCCCGCAGTAATTCAGTTCATCCAGAGAGATGCATTTATTGAGTCTCAGCACAGAACAAAGTTCACAAGATACTTGCAATAGATAACAAAATCCTCCAGAGTAAATATTACAATGAACAGGAGCCTTCAGAGTCCCATTCATCATTCATGTTATCGCAAGTGTAGAGACACTACAATCCAGCATAATATGTACGTAAGTCGCTTCCAGGCATGCACTAATAAGTATTATATTCTAGACCTGTGCTCTCATATTGATGGAAAAAAAAATGTGTGTAAGAATAAATATGTCTAACAGATAAAACTTCCCCTAAAAATACTAGTCTAAAGGGGGGGGGGGGGGCTCCTCAATTGTGTTAATCCACTTTTTAATTGATGGAATGTGGGTAGACCTCCAAAGCATGATAATATAACTTTCACCATTATCAATAGGTATCTCATGAGAAATTTAAAGATAAAGCTGGCATGAGAGTGACTCAGTCCCAGTATATATATATATATATATATATATATATATATATATATACACAAAGAGGAAAATGCCCAAAGGACTTTATGAGACACAAACAAAAAAAAATTCAACATATTAAACATATTAAATACATATTTGATACATACTATTAACCACTTTACCCCAGCCCTATTTCGGACACTTTTTGTTTACAAGTTAAAACCAGTATTTTTTCCTAGAAAACTACTTAGAACCCCCAAACATTATATATATTTTTTTAGAAAAGACTCTGGAGAATAAAATGTTGGTCATTGCTAAATTTTTTGTCACGCGGTATTTGCGCAGCGGTCTTTAAAACGCCATTTTTTTGGAAAAAATTTGAAAAATCACATTTCACTGCATTTAAAAAATACTAAACAGTAAAGTTAGCCCATTTTTTTTGTATATTGTAAAAGATGATGTCACGCCGAGTAAATAGATACCCAACATGTTACGGTTTAAAATTGCGCCCCCCCCCCCCCCCCGTGGGATGGCGACAAACTACGGTCAATAGAGATCTCAATCTGCAACGTTTTAAATTTATTTAACAGTTACCAGTTTAGAGTTAGAGTGTAGCTCTTTTTTTTTTAATTATTGCCCACGCTCTGGCAATCGCGGTGATACCTCACATGTGTGGTTTGAACAGCGATTTCATTCACGGCTCGACTTGCGTATACGTTTTTTTTGTGCGCGAGCCAACGGTGACGGGGGCGGCTAAATTTTTATTTTTTTTTTCCTATTTATTTTTTATTTTTTTTTAACTTTATTACAGGTTTTTAAAAAAAAAAATCTGATCACTTTTATTGCTGTCACAAGCAATGTAAGCATCCCTTGTGACACCAATATGTAGTGACAGGTACACTTTATGGAGGGATCGAGGGGCTAAAAGACCCTAGACCCCTCCACTACACTTCCCTGTATGCAAAACGCCAAAAACGGCATTTTTGCATACAGCCGTTTTTCAAATCTGTCGCCTTTTGCAGCACAGTAACCCGGAAGTGACGTCATGGACGCCGCCTCCGGGTTACGTCATCGGACTGTTACCGTTTCTGGCATTCATTGGGACTCCATCCAGCCGGTGGACGTGCCGGCTGGGTGCTCAGGGCTCCCGGTGGGATGGGAGCCCCGAGCAAAGCCACGGAAGGCGGCGGGAGGGGGGGTAACGATCGAGCGGCTCCCGAGCCGCATCGGTCATTACCGACGGAAAGCCAACCGTCGGCTCTAAACAACGGTACTGGGATGATGACTCTAGCTAGAGGCATCATCCCGGTATAACCACGCAAAGTCAGCCGATGTAGATCTACGTGGCTGGTCGTTAAGTGGTTAAAATTGTTCTGATAAACATAGGTATAAACACATACAGTTAGGTCCATAAATATTGGGACATCTACACAATTCTAATCTTTTTGGCTCTATAATGGATTTGAAATGAAACAAACAAGATGTGCTTTAACTGCAGACTTTCAGCTTTAATTTGAGGAATTTACATCCAAATCAGGTGAAAGGTGTAGGAAATACAACAGTTTGTATATGTGCCTCCCACTTTTTAAGGGACCAAACATAATGGGACAATTGGCTGTTCAGCTGTGCCATGGCCAGGTGTGTGTTATTCCCTCATTATCCCATTTACAAGGAGCAGATACAAGGTCCAGAGTTCATTTCAAGTGTGCTATTTGCATTTGGAATCTATTGCTGTCAACTCTCAATATGAGTTCCAAAGAGCTGTCACTATTAGTGAAGCAAGCCATCATAAGGCTGAAAAAACAAAACAAACCCATCAGAGAGATAGCAAAAACATTAGGTGTGGCCAAATCAACTGTTTGGAACATCCTTAAAAAGAAAGAACGCACCGGTGAGCTCAGCAACACCAAAAGACCCGGAAGACCACAGAAAACAACTGTGGTGGATGACCGAATAATTCTTTCCCTGGTGAAGAAAACATCCTTCACAACAGTTGGCGAGATCAAGAACACTCTCCAGGAGGTAGGTGTATGTGTGTCAAAGTCAACAATCAAGAGAAGGCTTCACCAGAGTGAATACAGAGGGTTCACCACAAGATGTAAACCATTGGTGAGCCTCAAAAACAGTAAGGCCAGATTAGAGTTTGCCAAACAACATCTAAAAAAGCCTTCACAGTTCTGGAACAACATCCTATGGACAGATGAGACCAAGATCAACTTCTACCAGAGTGATGGGAAGTGAAGAGTATGGAGAAGGAAAGGAACTGCTCCTGATCCAAAGCATACCACCTCATCAGTGAAGCATGGTGGTGGTAGTGTCATGGTGTGGGCATGTATGGCTGCCAATGGAACTGGTTCTCTTGTATTTATTGATGATGCGACTGCTGACAAAAGCAGCAGGATGAATTCTGAAGTGTTTCGGGCAATATTATCTGCTCATATTCAGCCAAATGCTTCAGAACTCATTGGACGGTGCTTCACAGTGCAGATGGACAATGACCCGAAGCATACTGTGAAAGCAACCAAAGAGTTTTTTAAGGGAAAGAAGTGGAATGTTATGCAATGGCCAAGTCAATCATCTGACCTGAATCCGATTGAGCAGGTATTTCACTTGCTGAAGACAAAACGGAAGGGAAAATGCCCCAGGAACAAGCAGGAACTAAAGACAGTTGCAGTAGAGGTCTGGCAGAGCATCACCAGGGATGAAACCCAGCATCTGGTGATGTCTATGCATTCCAGACTTCAGGCTGTAATTGACTGCAAAGGATTTGCAACCAAGTATTAAAAAGTGAAAGTTTGATTTATGATTGTTAATCTGTCCCATTACTTTTGGGCCCTTAAAAAGTAGGAGGCACATATACAAACTGTTGTAATTCCTACACCGTTCACCTGATTTGGATGTAAATACCCTCAAGTTAAAGCTGAAAGTCTGCAGTGAAAATACATCTTGTTTTTTTCATTTCAAATCCATTGTGGTGGTGTATAGAGCCAAAAAGATTAGAATTGTGTGGATGTCCCAATATTTATGGACCTGACTGTAGATGCTTGAAGCAATACATTTATCTATGTGTTTCATGCACAGTGCTCGCTTCCTTAGGAGAGATACATGTAAACATCTAAAATTAGAGACAAGGTTGTTAAAAAAGAAAAAGCAAAACAAAACAAGGAAAAAAAAAGGGAAGGGGAGGAGAAGGTAGGAGAAGGGAGGTATGGGAGGGAAGATAAAAAGGGATAACACAAACTTACAATAATGTAAAATAGTCCTATCAAACTCCAAAAAGAGGTTAGCAATCATATGGATTCTTGGTTCTCAAAAGTCTCCCCAATGTAAATAAAGGGAACAAAACAAAGAACGGACCCAAAAGGTCTACATGGTTCTCCCCAGGGGCTGTGGAAGGAAAGGGGACAAGCCAGATCAAAGCAACATCCCAAGGAATCCCCATGAGTGATTTTTTGATATTTTCTCAAAGAGCAATCAAAAAGATAGAGTAAGCAACAGGTTGATGTCAGTTGAATCTTGGTATCAGTAATATGTATGATCAATTTGCTTATTCTCTGCCAGAAGGGAGTTAATAAAGGATGTTCCCACCATATATGTACCAGGGAACCGTTCTCTTGATTACAACACCAGCATAAATCAAATGACTGTGGAAACCAATGTTTCAGTTTGATGGGTGTTGCATAACAATGTGACAAGAGTGTATAAGAAAATTTTTGGAACATGATGGAGCATTGCCATTGAACGTTGCCATTGTTCATCTTGAAATGTTGTGTTAAGGTTCCCAAAGTGCTCTGAATATAACCTGGCCCAAAGTGTGTGAGATCTGTAGCCATGTATATACCATGTATTGCCCTAAAGTCAAATAGATTTGAAAAGGGATTAGAGGTCTCAACAAGAAATGTTTTTGTGCTTTAGTGAAAATATAACTATGTATTTGACAGTACGTCCAATTCGCCTGATCCCCTAATTCTGCTGCCATACTGGTATGCGATTTTTATCTGAGCCCCAAACACCTTGGCAAAAAACTTTTAATTGTTGCCCTTATTATTGGATGGTGTTTCAAGATAATAGGACATTTTTCTAATAGTACCCAAGGGGAAAATTTTACTGTTAGAAAGCTGAGGTCGTTTTCCAGAACCACCTAATCCTTATTAGTTGGTGGTAATGCCAATCAATGAGTAGTAATTCCTAAAGTTGGGAAAACCTACACCCCCATTCCATTTTGATAATGAAAGTAGTTGGAGATTGATACACAGTCTCTTATCCACCCATACAAATCTCTGGAGCAGCGATTGTAAGGAGTGGAAGAAGCTCAAAGGTATGGAAGTTAGTAAGGTCTGAAAGAAATACAATATTTTGGGTAATACAGTCCTTTTGACTATGGTTTTCTTGCCAAACCATGAGAAATACTTAAGGGTCCATTTCTCTAAATCTCCCTTTAAGCTCTGAAGTAGAGGAATAACATTCCTACATTCCTAGTATATAAAGTATCTAGGGTGGGCATAATCCATAGTCCCAAATATTTCAGTGCCTTGTCTACCCATTTAAAAGAACAATTTTTTTGGAGCCAAATCCAATGTATGCATGTGGGAAGAGAGATAAATTCAAGGCTTCCTATTTCTGGTAGTTATATTTGGGAATGGAAACATAGTCATAATATGAGAACTCTTGGAGCGGTTTGGTAAAGAGATGTGAGGAAAAACAATAAATCGTCCGTGTAAGTGGCAGACTTATCTTGTCTGTCTATCTAAAACCCACACATGGACGAAGAGTTCCATAGCAAAACAGGAAGTGAGAGGAAAACCCTCAGGCAGTCCTCAGGAATTTCCTGTGGATTATGAAAGTGGTTCAAAGCTTTCAAAAGATGTGGGTTTAACAGATTGGCAAAGGTTTTATAATAAGGAGCTGTAAAACCTTAATGGCCGCAGTCAGCTCATGGATAGGCTAGGCATACTGCTGTTAGTCAGATGGTCCCGTAAAATTTGCGGTCGTGATCCCTGTAAGTCATCTGGCTTATGGGGTTTCTGTACTTCATAAAGGTCTGAATAATATATGAAATATCTTAGTAAATTTTACCATTGAGTGGACCAGATGTCCTTCTTTGTTCTTAATGAAAGATATACTTGAGGCAAGCACCACATCTTTCAATGATCTAGCAAGAAATTTCCCATCTCTTGTCACTATTCATAATAAAATCCTCTTTTTAAAAAGAGGATTCTTTTAGTTTTTAAATCTAATACAGATTGTAATGATATACGCTTTTCCAAGAGCTCAATAAGCGTCAGAGCGTTTATGCTGGGCCTCCAAATTTGCAATTTTATCCGTGAACTTTGAAAGCTTTTTTGCAGCCTCTTTTTTCTTTTTAGCCCCTAAACTAATCATTTCCCCACTGAGTACACATTCGTGGGCCTCCTAAATTGTTAACGGAGAGAGATCCTCAAAGGAGTTGTCAGAAAAGTAGGATTTAATGGCTGCAGTTATTTGTTGTAATCCTGCTGGGTCAGTTAATAGTGATGAGTTCAGCCTTCAAGTTCCTCCCCTGGATCAAGTATTTCTTGTGCAGTGGGGAAAAATAAGTGTAATCTTTGTCAGTGGGATTAGCTGTACTCCAAGTGTCTACCAATGTTAAAGAGGTTAATAGGGACTTGATTTTTTTCAGAACTCTGTATGACAAACTACTGTCGATTTTCCATTGCACCCTGTTGCCAATCTATTCAGCTCTTCAACACTGTGTTTGCAGAAGGATATATGTGCAGAATTTGGGAAGTATATGTTATAGGTAACCCAGCTCAATGCCCTTTAAGAAATAAATATCTCCCTTGTGTGTCGATATGTTGGTGAATTATTTCAATTCTGGCCATCTTATGCAGTAAAACTGAGACCCTTTTCGACATTGGCAGAGAATTGGTAGAGTGTAATGTTTATTACGAAGAGTCGGTAAGGTGCCAGTTTTAAAATGTGTCTCCTGAAGAAACACAACCAAAAGCTTAACTCAATTAAGCTCCCTCAATAACGAGACTCACTTTTCAGAAATATTTAAACCTTTCACATTGTGTGAGATTAAAAAAGGCACTTTGCCTAGTGTGGAGTAGGACATGTTGATACTATAACAAGGAGGGTCCGATAGCCTCAGGAGCACCAAATAACTGAAAAATAGAGAAAGAAAGCAAGTATGCGAAGAAGAAAGAGTACAAGAGTAAGGAAAGATTGTCTCAGCACCATAAGTCAGGAACCAGAGTAACCATAAAAACAAGTCAAAATTCTCAGTCTCTTATAGGAGGGACTAAAACAAGTAAGCAATTAAATAAGTGCCTCTAGTGTATAGCCAGGGGGAAACAAGGTGAGCGACCCTAACTCTATTGTTCAATTGATGTCCACCAGGTGGGAGCAGTGGGAGGTGTCAAGTAAAGGGAAGTAAAAAACAATAAAATAAAATAGTAACATCAGTGCCTCCAGAGAAAAAACAAAGCAGGACCTCCCGCGACCACCGCAGCAAGACAAATATTATAAAGCCAAATCCTCCTGTCAGCTTTTTGAATGAATGTATGTATATATATATATATATATATATAGATTGTTATGCACAGAGCAAATTTTGAAATCGGCTAACCACCCCCCTCTCATAAATAACATGATAACATTATATAATATCACAACAAGAAGCTAAGCACTCATGTTAAAAGATCACAAAATGATCAGTGAATGCATTTCTGTAACCTTAGGCAAACATCAAGATCAATGAGCTCAAGAGATTACATAGTATGTCTTTTCACATAATATAAGCAACACCTGGGATTCTCTCATGGTTCATAAAAGAAACCAAGGAAGTGTCCCTGGGGAATTTAACTGGACAAGGCTGAGTAGTAAAGGAGTATGAAGAAGTAGAAAAATAGAGTAAAACGTAACATTAAGAGCCGGTTCACACTGGGGCGACTTGTCAGGCCTGACAAGTTGCCGCGGGTCACCTGCCATAGATTAGCACAGGACCCGTTCTAATAGGAGCGACACAAGTCGCTCCGACTTAGAAAAAGGGTCCTGAGCTACTTTGGGGCAACCTGGAGTGACCTGCATTGACTTCAATGATACGAAGTCCGTGCAAGCCGCTCCGAGGTCGCGGTGCGAGCTGCGCACCGCGACTTCACAGGTCGCCCCGGCAAGTCGGGTCGCGCCTATGTGAACCGGCTCTTATTGTTTCATATTAAAATGTAAACATACAATGACAAAAACACATAATACAATAAAAATGAAAGAACATAGTCACAGGGGTATGTTCGAAAAGTATTGCATGTAGCCCAATGTGAGAGTGTGGATCACTGGTTCTTGATACAGATGTAAACGTCCAACATGTTTGGGAATCTAAATTGCGATTCCTTCTTCAGGGAAATGTGTAAAGAACATGTAATCACCACATCAACATTTAAAAATATATAAAACATGCATGGAGTTTTTTAGAGTGTGCACAGCTGCTAGGCCATTTTTCCATCAAAACAAAGCAAAAGAATAAATTGGAAAATATATAAATGCATCCACTTACCGCAGTGGCAGGATGCATACACATAGACCGTTCAGCCAATGGGCGAGAAAGGGATAGGTGTATATAAGCCCAATCGCCACAAATAGTTAGTGTAACCCTCTTTAAATTATACTGGTGGAGGAGAGTGAGGGGGAGGGGGGGGGGCGCCCCAGTGTGGTACAAGACACAGAGAGGAGTACAGACCCCCACACACACACGGCTCTCAGAGCACCCGCTGTCCGTCGCTTACCTCCCAAAGGTAGCACCCCAATAGCGGTCACAAGGAGCACAGAGGTAGGATGGATCAACACCTATGATAAAAACAATGCAGGAGGAAAAATAAATCAATAGGATCCAATTAATCCCACCCATTTGTTTGGGAAAGAAAGAAAGTATCAAAGGCAGTTGCCTTAAACTTACCCAATGGGGGAGGTATAGCCGTCTGTGGACAGTACAGGTGTAAGCCCAGCCGCAATGGCCCAAAGGTTGTGGAACATTATCCTCTGAGTGCATATATATGCCACTCAGAGGGATATTTGCCTAAATTAGGGAAGTGACTGCACCTGTGGTAGGGTGTCGCCCAATGTGGCCATATCCTGCCTGGAAAATCAGAGGCGTGACCCCGTCCCGCAAAAAAAAAAGATGCGGGAGAGGGGATCCATCCATGGGAGGCTCCCCCGGTTAATGCGGCGTCGCCGCGCACAACTGTTGCGGCGGCGTCCGACGTCACATGACCGCCGACACAGGGACGGGCGGTCGACGCAGGGAGATTTACAGATTCCCATCAACAGACGCAAGCGAGGGACGCATGTCATCAAGAGAGACGTCTGGATCCCTCGAGCGTCTGAGGAGGCCGCCCAGACTACAGGCCCCAGCATGCACTGCAGGGGCCTTTGTGTGCTGGGGAACGCCACGGGGGGCCGACCAATGGGAAGAAAAGACAGCGGCAGTGGATTAACACCATATTCAAAAAAATAAATAAAGGAAAAGTAAGGTATAATTTACTGGTTCTGATGATTTATTTATCTGTAGGTACATTAGAACGGGTGCATCCTCATCACTGTGTAAAAAACAGAACAAATATGTAGAAAGAAACTGATAATAAATACATTTGGTGGGGAACGGAATGATGGAATCTTTTAGCCTAGCACATGAGCACAGCAACTCGCATATTGATTATGCAGAGGGTACAGAATATTGAAAGATTAATATAATATAAATATGTCATCAAAGATATAATTCATCTTGTTAGTCAATCAATATTTTCGCAGAGAGCATCTAATTCTTTCAAAGCGGAAATACATATCGCATCATATATCAAAGTTCACAATACATTAATAGAGTAATATATTTCATGGAAAGAGAAGGTGGGGGGAGGGGGGTAGGGGGGGAGAAAAAAGCAAGAACAACAAAGCAGATGAATAACGGTCTGAGTAGCAGTGCATAAATGTAAGCCTATTTTTTACTGTTATAAGTCCCATTCAAAGCCACCCAAACTAAAACCAGGAAGAAAGGGTTTGAAGTTGAAGGCTTCATTTAACCCCAGGGGAAAGATTGCGTTGAGGTCCGAGATCCACCGTAGCTCACGCTGGAGAAGAACCTTTTTGAGGTCTCCACCACGTGGGCTAGGGTGGATTCTGTCCAAGGCCAAGAAAGTTACGGAGGGGATGTTTGCCCCATGCACTAGGGCAGAGTGTCGGCCCAAAGGTGCGTCAGGATCTTTTTGCTTGATACTAAGAATATGTCGGTTAATGCGTTTCCCAAATCTTTGGATCGTCTTACCGACATAGAAGCATCCACAATCACAGGATAGTAGGTATACGACCGCTTTGGTTTGGCAATTTACAAAATGTCTTGGATGGAATTTCCATCCATTCGGTAGTATGGCTTGTTTCCTAGTGTCAATATAAAGACAATGCGCACATGAGCCACACGGAAAGGTTCCCAGGTAAGTACATGGATCCCTTTTAGTGTGGCCGCCATACTCACTGCTTACCAGGTAGTCATTAAGGGAAGGGGCCCTTTTAAACGTAATTTGAGGCTTCTCTGGCATAAAAGGGCTAACGGTGGGATCAGATGTAAGAACATGCCAATATTTAGTTAGCATCTTTCTAATATGGTGGTGTCCCTGTGAGTATTTTGTAATGATCCTGGTTGTGTCGTCAGTTTTTCCTGAAGAAGGAATCGCAATTTAGATTCCCAAACATGTTGGACGTTTACATCTGTATCAAGAACCAGTTATCCACACTCTCACATTGGGCTACATGCAATACTATTCGAACATACCCCTGTGACTATGTTCTTTAGTTTTTATTGTATTATGTGTTTTTGTCATTGTACGTTTACATTTTAATATGAAACAATAAATGTTATTTTTTACTCTATTTTTCTACTTCATCATACACTACTCAGCCTTGTCCAGTTAAATTCCCCAGGGACACTTCCTTGGTTTCTTTTATGAATTAGTTTGGGGAAGGGACAGTAGGCTTTGGTTTTGGGCACACTTATGTATCTACCCTTTATTTGTATCTTATGGTTCATTGCCCTCATAGATAGGAGTGGAAACTACTCTGCTATGTATAGTAGAAGATTTTGTTACGGGGGGCCGGATTTAAAGAAACTGCAGCTTCAAACCTCTATGACGTGTTTCAGTTTCGCCGCGTTCAAATCAATTAACTGGCGCTGCGGCGAATTGGCGAGTAAAACAGCAATAATGAATTCCGCCGTCAGCGGGATTCACTTACGATCGCGCCTTCGCCAATTCGCAAACTTATGTCTTCGTGCTTATAGCAGTTTCACATAGCGATGTGGGCTAGTGGATTAGTGCACACATCACATGTCTGTAATTCATCTCCCTCTGCTGTAGGTTCGAGGCTTACCATCTCCACCTACTTTTTTTATTTTCTTTTTTTGTTTATATTGCTAAAATGTAACGGATTACATCATATATATTGCTAAATAATGTTACACTCAGAAGCGCTTGCAAGCTTACACCATTTTAAGTGTTTTTTTGATCTTGTCTGTGTGTCGAATCGATCTTATGAAGGAAAGTACCAAAGGCAAGTGACCAAACCCCTACCCTACTTCAGGGCAAGATGAAACCTCACAATTTTACCATGGTCTTCTTCCCACATTCCATACAATGTTTAGTTCTTTAGCTATATGTGCTTTTTAGCCTTAACACACTCCTTTTTTTCCACCATACAGCTTTATTCTGCACAATAGCTAAGTGCTTTGCAACTTCACTGCAGTTCACAACGTCATGGGTTCAAATCACATCACTACACTTGGGATCTCTTTTCACTCTCATTTTTTTAAACAGTTTTTTTAAACTATCTTGAATTTGGGGGGGGAGGGGGGTGTCCTACCCAAATTTCAAGCACATCAATGGAAACAACACAATTTTGATTTTATGAGTGTGGTCCTAGTTTTATCGAGATGCAATTCTTTACATATTTACCATGGTTCTTACAATTTCTTGACCAATAAACATAGGTGTCTGATATTGGACTCTCTCCATATTTCAACAACACAGGCCCTCATAGTCCAACACTACATTTGCCTCACACCTCAACACAACACTGTCACATCCCTACTCTACATTACAACCCCTCACATCACCAGTACAAGCAGCATGCAAAGTGCAAAACTCCGGCCTTGGCAGCTTAATGGGCCATACACTAACAATTTGTCTAGACTTTTTCCTGTAGACTTAACCAAACCATATAATAGAAGCTCAAACCTCAACACTTTCAATTTGGATGCAATCAGGCAGGCCCTTGCACTACATAGAAAATGTCAATCGGAAGGATAAAGTCTTCTCTAAATCTTACAGTGTGGATGGCCCTTTTGTCTGTAGGCACCCACACAAAACAAAAAAACACATGTTCAATTCTAATGTATTTATTTATTTGAGAATGACAGCAGAAGGAGGGATGCAGCAAAAGAATATTGTCACTCTCCAGTCCGTGTGCCTTTACAGCGCCAGACCACGATCTTTGCTCCATGGCTACGGGATTCTGATGTCTTCCACAACTTCCGGCAGAGTTCAGAATCCATTCTGCACCTCTACCAGCTCATAGGGGACAGGCATGGCAAGGTTGCTGGGCAGCTTCCAAGCCACTTTCGAAGTTCCAGGGTGTTCATGTTGGTCATTGGCCATGTGCCTTACCAAATATCCACTGACCACAAAAGAAAATGAGTGGAGTCCATCAAGGTGGGTTTCTACCACCTACACCCGCAAGCAGTACCACTCCTGGAAAAATAAAACAAAGGATAAGACATTTCATTATGAAAATCACATCTTAATGCCTGTTTGCTTCATTCTGAACTTCATTTAATTTCGACATCACGAGTGAAATAACACATTTTATGCCAACTTACACAAACCAGAAATCATTAATGTAAACATTTGAATACACACCTGTGGCGCCAGACAGCCCATCACCACAGGCTTCCCATGGTACGTGCCATGATTCCAAGATGTTGATGTTCTGGAAAATTACAACACCATAAGATACCAAGCAGCCGTTCATGTTATCAATAACTACACAGGTGGCATAGACACAAATAAACACCTGCCAGCTCTTCTCAGCCCTTTACACTATTCACAATACCAACATGTTTATGGTTAGAGGTGCATGTTTTTGCTCAAGTAACACAATTTTACCAATGTTGACTACACTTTATCTACAATGGCAAGTGTCATTGGCAGATGATAATCACCCTCTGTCTCCCTGTGAGTGGCACCTCTGCTAACTAGCTAATTAATACACATGCCCTATCTTGACCGGTTACAGTACTTACATGTAAAGTGGCTAGCAACCAGGGTATTCCGGGTGGCCATACCGGCAGCGGTGCTCCGCCGCCTGGGGGCCGCCGGCTGACGGACCTCTGGCTCCCTCTCCTCCGTCAGCTCCCAAGAATCATCCCGGGCAACGCACATGTTGTGCAACACGCAGCACGCCAGGATGATCTTGGAAGCCTTTGTAGGAGAGTACAGGAGTTCACCCCCAGGCCGGGCCAAGCAGAGAAACCGGGACTTGAGAAGACCTATGGTCAACTCAATGATACTCCGGCTTCTCCGCAAGGCCCTGTTGTAATTCCTCTCTGCTGGGCCCTGGGGGTACCTGATTGGAGCCATCAGCCACGTCAGCTGCGGGTAACCAGCATCCCCTGAAAAATAAGAAAAATATACATTAGTTCTTCCTATCATGTGACTTTAGATGACTCCTCAAAATGGGAGACAATTAGGCATTTTACTAAACAACCTGCTCGTCTGTTTGCAAAAAATCATATGAAACATCTCAACTCTGTCTAACTGCCTAAATCACTAATACAAATGGGAAAAAGGACACACAAAGTGGTGGGTTTCTCTTGCAAGTTCCAACTTGGCCCCTATTTTGTTCCTATTACATTAGCCTAGGTCTTACTTCTGGAATATATCTGCAACTAGAGTGAGGAAACCAATATTGACTCACTTATGCAAAGTACTTTGGGGATATGGCAATACCATTGGAATCATTTGTAGGTTTTCTTTGGGTGGCTAGAGGACACCATTTACACATTGGTTAACCACCTTCATTGGACTCAAAGACAACTTTGCAAATCTTTCTTTTGTGAGCTGCTAAGCTGCTGATCTGGTTGTGTGTGAACAGCCTGACAACTAATAACACATCCATTTTAGGTAGGCTTTGCTTAAATCAGGGTGTACACCGATGTAGCTTATTCCTATGTCTATGTAATCTTACAGTTTATGTTGTTAAGACAAAATACTTTACCAATAAGCCACCCTTCGGGCATTTGTCCACTTTCAAACACCTCGTACAGAGTACTTGTTCTTAACATACTGGAATCATGGCACGACCCTGGGTGACCAGTGTTGACACTCATGATGCGCTGTTTGGCGTCACACACTAATTGGACGTTCACAGAGTGGTACTGCTTGCGGTTCCGGTATTCACTTTCGTGGCTCCTTGGGGGCCTAATGGCTATGTGGGTGCCATCGATTGCCCCTAGGATTTGCGGCATGTGTGCCCGCCGGTAGAAACCCAACTTGACTTCATTCCACTCATTTTCATTCTGTGGCCAGTGGATAAAATTGGGCACTATATCCACTATGGCATTAATGACCAACATGAACACCCTTGAAACTGTGGGCTGGCTAATGCCCATGATACTTCCCGAAGTGGCTTGGAAGCTGCCACGCCCTAAAATATACAAAGTGGCCAGCAATCTGGCCATGCCGGGCACCGCATGGCCGCGCTGTGTGTCCGGGTCAATTTTCTCTGCTATGAGCTGGTAGAGGTGTAGAATAGTTCCTCGCTCGAGCCGGAACTTCCTCCTGACATCAGAATCCCGCAGCTTGTCCAAATAGATCCTTGGAGCAAAAATGCGTGGCTGGCGAGGTAAGGGCACACGGACTGGAGGTGCTGCTGCTGGAGGTGCTGCTGCTGCTGCTGCTGCAGCTTCCCCACCTTCTGCTGCCTCCTGTGCCAGGGCCTCCTCAAACAAGGCACCAATAAATGCCAGCATTGCACCATCTAATGCGTCTGGGATATCGTCCTCCATTTTGAACGTGCAAATTCGCGAATGCGCAGATATATATAGAAACGGCCGCTAATTATCACACCTGTGAGCCAGCTATAAAAGGAGCACATGGCCAATATGGCTGCTGGATGTTATAGATCGATGTTTCTTATGTGCTAGCAAGACCCTGTGACCCACAACCTACATTATCTGGAGGTAAGACAATTGTATCTCTCTCTCCCAAAAAAAAGGAAGGAGACAATTTGTACTTATCTTGGGTGTGCTTAAGTTGTCTATGGTGAATCCCCTCCAACCCACAATAGCTTGGGAACCCCTCAAGTGTCTTTTAATCATTGGCAGTTGGCCCCATGTGCATGTGGTTTGGACATGTGTTTTCTCATGTTTGTTAAAGGTGTGCAGTCTAGATTTGGCATCTAAACCTGCCCCCTTACCTTCCCAGCTTCCAAAGACACCATTTTTGCTTTCCTGATAACTGTAATTTATTATGTGCACGTATGTAGGTCATGCGATTTCTCATGTATGTTTAATGTTTGCAGCCTCCTTTTGCCTATAAAGGATTACACCACCACCACCACCACCACTGTGTTTGTGCCATTAGGTAAGTGTTTGGAGGGCCTCGTGTGATTTGTACCCCTATGCGTTTTCTTATGTGTTTTTTTTGTACATTTCTTTGCAGCCTCTTCTGCTCTTTGCCACCACCACCACCACCACCACCACTGTGTTTGTGCCATTAGGTAAGTGTTTGGAGGGCCTCGTGTGATTTGTACCCCTATGCGTTTTCTTATGTGTATTTTTTTTACATTTCTTTGCAGCCTCTTCTGCTCTTTGCCACCACCACCACCACCACCACCACCACCACCACTGTGTTTGTGCCATTAGGTAAGTGTTTGGAGGGCCTCGTGTGATTTGTACCCCTATGCGTTTTCTTATGTGTTTTTTTTGTACATTTCTTTGCAGCCTCTTCTGCTCTTTGCCACCACCACCACCACCACCACTGTGTTTGTGCCATTAGGTAAGTGTTTGGAGGGCCTCGTGTGATTTGTACCCCTATGAGTTTTCTTATGTGTTTTTTTTTTACATTTCTTTGCAGCCTCTTCTGCTCTTTGCCACCACCACCACCACCACCACCACCACCACCACCACCACCACCACCACCACTGTGTTTGTGCCATTAGGTAAGTGTTTGGAGGGCCTCGTGTGATTTGTACCCCTATGAGTTTTCTTATGTGTTTTTTTTTTACATTTCTTTGCAGCCTCTTCTGCTCTTTGCCACCACCACCACCACTGTGTTTGTGCCATTAGGTAAGTGTTTGGAGGGCCTCGTGTGATTTGTACCCCTATGCGTTTTCTTATGTGTTTTTTTTGTACATTTCTTTGCAGCCTCTTCTGCTCTTTGCCACCACCACCACCACCACCACCACCACTGTGTTTGTGCCATTAGGTAAGTGTTTGGAGGGCCTCGTGTGATTTGTACCCCTATGCGTTTTCTTATGTGTTTTTTTTTTACATTTCTTTGCAGCCTCTTCTGCTCTTTGCCACCACCACCACCACCACCACCACCACCACCACCACTGTGTTTGTGCCATTAGGTAAGTGTTTGGAGGGCCTCGTGTGATTTGTACCCCTATGAGTTTTCTTATGTGTTTTTTTTTTACATTTCTTTGCAGCCTCTTCTGCTCTTTGTCACCACCACCACCACCACCACCACCACCACCACTGTGTTTGTGCCATTAGGTAAGTGTTTGGAGGGCCTCGTGTGATTTGTACCCCTATGAGTTTTCTTATGTGTTTTTTTTTTACATTTCTTTGCAGCCTCTTCTGCTCTTTGCCACCACCACCACCACCACCACTGTGTTTGTGCCATTAGGTAAGTGTTTGGAGGGCCTCGTGTGATTTGTACCCCTATGCGTTTTCTTATGTGTTTTTTTTGTACATTTCTTTGCAGCCTCTTCTGCTCTTTGCCACCACCACCACCACCACCACCACCACCACCACCACTGTGTTTGTGCCATTAGGTAAGTGTTTGGAGGGCCTCGTGTGATTTGTACCCCTATGAGTTTTCTTATGTGTTTTTTTTTTACATTTCTTTGCAGCCTCTTCTGCTCTTTGCCACCACCACCACCACTGTGTTTGTGCCATTAGGTAAGTGTTTGGAGGGCCTCGTGTGATTTGTACCCCTATGCGTTTTCTTATGTGTTTTTTTTGTACATTTCTTTGCAGCCTCTTCTGCTCTTTGCCACCACCACCACCACCACCACCACCACTGTGTTTGTGCCATTAGGTAAGTGTTTGGAGGGCCTCGTGTGATTTGTACCCCTATGCGTTTTCTTATGTGTTTTTTTTTTACATTTCTTTGCAGCCTCTTCTGCTCTTTGCCACCACCACCACCACCACCACCACCACCACCACCACCACTGTGTTTGTGCCATTAGGTAAGTGTTTGGAGGGCCTCGTGTGATTTGTACCCCTATGAGTTTTCTTATGTGTTTTTTTTTTACATTTCTTTGCAGCCTCTTCTGCTCTTTGTCACCACCACCACCACCACCACCACCACCACCACTGTGTTTGTGCCATTAGGTAAGTGTTTGGAGGGCCTCGTGTGATTTGTACCCCTATGAGTTTTCTTATGTGTTTTTTTTTTACATTTCTTTGCAGCCTCTTCTGCTCTTTGCCACCACCACCACCACCACCACTGTGTTTGTGCCATTAGGTAAGTGTTTGGAGGGCCTCGTGTGATTTGTACCCCTATGCGTTTTCTTATGTGTTTTTTTTGTACATTTCTTTGCAGCCTCTTCTGCTCTTTGCCACCACCACCACCACCACCACCACCACCACCACCACCACCACTGTGTTTGTGCCATTAGGTAAGTGTTTGGAGGGCCTCGTGTGATTTGTACCCCTATGAGTTTTCTTATGTGTTTTTTTTTTACATTTCTTTGCAGCCTCTTCTGCTCTTTGCCACCACCACCACCACCACCACCACCACCACCACCACCACCACTGTGTTTGTGCCATTAGGTAAGTGTTTGGAGGGCCTCGTGTGATTTGTACCCCTATGAGTTTTCTTATGTGTTTTTTTTTTACATTTCTTTGCAGCCTCTTCTGCTCTTTGCCACCACCACCACCACCACCACCACCACTGTGTTTGTGCCATTAGGTAAGTGTTTGGAGGGCCTCGTGTGATTTGTACCCCTATGCGTTTTCTTATGTGTTTTTTTTGTACATTTCTTTGCAACCTCTTCTGCTTTTTTTGCCACCACCACCACCACCACAACCGTGTTTGTGCCATTAGGTAAGTGTTTGGAGGGCCTCGTGTGATTTGTACCCATATGCGTTTTCTTATGTGTTTTTTTTTTTCCTTTTCTTTGCAGCCTCTTCTGCTCTTTGCCCACTACTACCACCACGACCAAGTCTGTTTGTGCCATTAGGTAAGTGTGTTCTGTAACTGTTCACTAATTATACTGTATATGAAGAGCAATCTGCAAATCCTGTTTTTTCTGTTTTCTCTTTTGTCATTTCAGATTTAGGAGTTTGGGGCTCTTTGCTGCTGCTGGACAGCCAGATTCTCTGCCCACCTCGTGCTCCCATGGCCCCACCCACTGGAAGGATGAGAAGGGCCAGGGGGGCCAGGGGGGCCAGGGGGGCCAGGGGGGGCAGGGGGGGCAGGGGGGGCAGGGTGGGCAGATCGTCTGGCTCTGGTGTGAGGGAGGCTTCAGCTGTATCCATGAGGGAGTCCACCATCCCCATCCCGGAGGAGGAAGCCGGGGGAGGTGTTAACACACCAAGTGGACAAGCTGGCTCTTCTGACAGTAGTCCTGGAGCGGGTCCGTCCACCAGAGTCAGCTTGTCCACATTACCCCGGCTTCCCCGTTTCACCCACAATCAGTGCTGTGCCCTGGTCCACGCCTATATGGCCAGATATCAGGCGATACATGGGACCAGGGCCGCGTCTTACTCAGTAACAGAGAAGAACAGATTGTGGGATGAAATCCGGGATGCTGTAAATGCACTGGGTGAAGCACCTCGCCACCGTGACAGTGTGCGGAAGAAGGTCAACGACATCTGTGGGTCCGTTCGGAAGAAGCTAATTGCATGGGCTGCGGAGGGTCTTTATGACCGTCAAGGTCGGCTGGATGAACGTGCACGAAGTTCTCTCTGGGATTATCAATTACCTTTCTTGAACATCATAGGACCCGATACCATCTTTCCCAGAGAGGACTTAGATTCGGATGCTTTGCACCGAGGTAGGATATTATCTTGGATGTCAATTGTGTGAGTTGTTTGGAAAAGATTAACTACTATCCTATGTGTGACATTAAGAGAATGTGATACTTGCCCTTCCAATTGTCCTTTTTTTGTTTTCCCCAACCTGCAATTTGTTCATCTGTAGCACGGATCTCAGCCCCTCCACAGCCCATGCAGCTTGGCGAACCAGACGGACTCACAGGTGTTGACATCAGTGCTGACCCTCCTCCTGGTAGGTCCAATATCATACTGTGCCAAACAATGTAGATGTTTTTTTTTTGCCAAGATAGCTCATATTGCTATGTCCTTTACAGAAGATCCGCAGCAGGGAACACACCCAGTGCAGCTAGGCCTGGAGGAAGGTGTTGGTATGTCTAGTCAAATAATGTTTTTTTGAATCTTATTAACCCCATTAACACACATGTTTTTTCTTAGGAAAGAGTGTTGCCTTTTAGATGTTTACCCTGCAAAACACAGTTGACAGCATTAATGGGTGCCGTCATTAGTAGGCAGACCAAGCCTTCTTAACCTTTGGGAGGGTTTAGCAAGTGTCCTATGAGCCCAGGAAAGCACTTTTGAATGTTTGGCCTCAATGCTTCATTCATGAAGCTAGGAGGGCAATCTGGCCATAATCATTACTGACTAAGGTTATGTACTAAACATGTTTTTTTTTTTTTTTTTTTAAAAGAACATCAGGCCCCTCTTGACGTTGCAGCTGGAGTTGGATCAGGAGCTGGCGACGATTCTGCATCCAGTGCTGTGGTATGTGATATAAGGGAACAAGGTGCACATGTAACATTTCAATGGTAGCATTGATTTTGGACTAGATGTGGCTTACATTGTGTGTGTTAAATTAGTGCTATGACATTCTGACGATGCACCAGCACAACAAGAGTTCTATCTTGAACATCAGGGAATTATGTTATAATTTGGTGTGCCACTAATGTTCCAAAAACATCCAGGATCTTTAAAGTCCGGCCCGTCTTTGATTTTCCAGGTCCAAATTCATGGGTATCGTTTGGTTGGGTTGTCCTGTAGCCGATTGATGGCAAGATTTTAGACAACATACGTAGATGTATAAAGTCATTGGTGTAGTAACAGATTTACCAAAAGCATAAACAACCTACCACACCAGGGTTAATTGGGAACACCTTCATGTTGAATCTTTTTTGCCTTTGTCATATTAGTCACACCAATATAATATGTACCCATTATCAGAAGTGTTGCTAGCTTGGATAATCTTACAATGAACAAGTACTCATTAGAAGCACATCAAACTTTTCAACGTTCTGCTTGGGGTGTTAAGTTGTCAAACTAATCTGAAATATTTAGTCATGATGTTTGATAATGATTTGGTCTATTTCTTCTGCTTTCAGGTAGCCTTAGATGCAGAGGGATTGTCACCTACCCAACTTCGTCCATCTATGCTGGATGTAGCCGAGAGGCTGCTTGATGAGTATCAGGTCCAAAATGAGTTAAGGAGGCGTACTCAGCAATCTACTGAGGCAGTACGTCTGCTCGGGCTCATACAGGAATCTGTAGCAACAATGGTACAGGTTCACCAGGATATGTTACAGGTTCAACAGGATATGCGTAACAGCTTGGTAAGTTTAGCAGACCAGCATCAACGGGATCGGCAAAGTGTTGACACTCAGGTGCTGGCCACACGCCAATGCCTGTTTGGATCTGAAGATGCCCCATTGGCAGAGCCCTCCCAAACATCTCACTCACCTGCCACTGCAGGTTGTGGTAGTGGGAGGGTAATGCCAGTGTTGGCCACTTGTCAGGCAGCTGGGGATGGGACAATTCCTCCTGTAGCCACTCCTAGCACTTCACACTCCGTTCGGACTCCCACACCCCTCAATGAGCAATCCTCCTGCACAACCTCAATGCGCACTGGTTCCACAGTACCCCTTCCACCTGACTACATTCCCTCCACACCTTTATCACTTCACTCCTCCCCAGGCCGTTCTTCTTTTTTGTCACCAATGCGACATGTCGTTTGCCCCCGCACCGTGGACCACAACAAACAATCAACCACCACTCCCCACACATCTTCACAACCCTTGCACCACCAGCAGCATCAAATAGCCTTGGAGCAGCAACGATCCCATCTCATGGTAATGGCACACGTTGCCCAAATGATTAGGCTGACCCCAGAGCAGATGACACTATTGGCCGAACATCTTCTGTCTGGGACATTTCCAACGTTCAACACCCTGCATCATCAGCAGCCTCAGACAGAAGATATGATCCTAATGGGCCACTTGAGCACAACTCTACAGTTAACCCCAGACCAGATGGAACTCTTGGCACACCATTTGATGGCAGGAAACTTAACAATGCTCACCACACTGCTTCAGGCACGACCACCAACTTGATTTTTTGTTTTTTTGTTTAATTTGGTTTAGTTTTGTTAATGATTTACATTGGCCAATTTTTTGGGCCATTTTTTTTTTTAATTTGAGGGTGGCACAATATGATTTATTATAGTGCTTCTTTTGGGGATGAAATAAAATTTTATGCAAAATGATTAGTTTGTGTTTGCTCTTTGGTTTTTTTGGAGTGTTGGTGGCCAAGTAATGGCCCTGGTTAATGTAGGCATTTATACACACGTGCTTCTCTATCTCCAAACATATGATTTCATGTAAATTTAGATAACTCAATGTTTACATAACGACCCAAGAAAAGGTCTCCCTTCAAATGTAGCTTCAAAACAAGTCTCAAGGCTAACATAAACCAAAGCCAACATACTAACAATTACAGACCACACCACTCAAGTAAACAAATACAACACAAAAGACATTCGATGTGTACACCAAAAAGAAAACTTGGGTAATAAAATAAATGTTTTAATAACACATGTGGGTGTCTACCAACTGTAGCGTACAAAAAATATATTACAATATATAATAGAATGAACTAAATTGCCAATGTAACATTTGTGTTGCAAAGAGCAACATACTTAAATTTAATTTAGATAAACATTTTAAACATTTTTTATGTTTTGACATCATTTTTTGGAAGGTTTGCACAAAAACAATTCTTTTTTGTAAACATTTGTGTTTTTTTCCGTTGCCATAAAAACAACAAGGCTTATTTGTAAACATTTGTGGTTTTGTCGGTTGCCATAAAAACAACAAGGCTTATTTGTAAACATTTTTGGTTTAGTTTGTTACCAAAAACAACAAGGCTTTTTTGTAAACATTTTTGGTTTAGTTTGTTACCAACAAACAACAAGGCTTTTTTGTAAACATTTTTGGTTTAGTTTGTTACCAAAAACAACAAGGCTTTTTTGTAAACATTTGTGGTTTTGTCCGTTGCCATAAAAACAACAAGGCTTTTTTGTAAACATTTGTGGTTTTGTCGGTTGCCATAAAAACAACAAGGCTTTTTTGTAAACATTTGTGGTTTTGTCCGTTGCCATAAAAACAACAAGGCTTTTTTGTAAACATTTTTGGTTTAGTCCGTTGACATAAAAACAACAAGGCTTTTTTGTAAACATTTGTGGTTTTGTCGGTTGCCATAAAAACAACAAGGCTTTTTTGTAAACATTTGTGGTTTTGTCCGTTGCCATAAAAACAACAAGGCTTTTTTGTAAACATTTTTGGTTTAGTCCGTTGACATAAAAACAACAAGGCTTTTTTGTAAACATTTGTGGTTTTGTCGGTTGCCATAAAAACAACAAGGCTTTTTTGTAAACATTTGTGGTTTAGTCCGTTGACATAAAAACAACAAGGCTTTTTTGTAAACATTTGTGGTTTTGTCGGTTGCCATAAAAACAACAAGGCTTTTTTGTAAACATTTGTGGTTTTGTCCGTTGCCATAAAAACAACAAGGCTTTTTTGTAAACATTTTTGGTTTAGTCCGTTGACATAAAAACAACAAGGCTTTTTTGTAAACATTTGTGGTTTTGTCGGTTGCCATAAAAACAACAAGGCTTTTTTGTAAACATTTGTGGTTTTGTCCGTTGCCATAAAAACAACAAGGCTTTTTTGTAAACATTTGTGGTTTTGTCCGTTGCCATAAAAACAACAAGGCTTTTTTGTAAACATTTGTGGTTTTGTCCGTTGCCATAAAAACAACAAGGCTTTTTTGTAAACATTTTTTTTTTGGTTGCCAAAAACAAGGCTTTTTTTGTTTTTTTTGTTTTTTTGGGTCCCAAAAAAAGGGTTTTTTTATAAATTTTTAAATTTTTTTTGGTGGCCAAAAACAAGGCTTTTTTTTTTTTTTTGTTTTTTTGGGTCCCAAAAAAAGGGTTTTTTTATAAATTTTTATATTTTTTTTGGTGGCCAAAAACAAGGCTTTTTTTTTTTTTGTTTTTTTGGGTCCCAAAAAAAGGGTTTTTTTATAAATTTTTATATTTTTTTTGGTGGCCAAAAACAAGGCTTTTTTTTTTTTTTTGTTTTTTTTTTTGGGTCCCAAAAAAAGGGTTTTTTTATAAATTTTTATATTTTTTTTGGTGGCCAAAAACAAGGCTTTTTTTTTTTTTTTGTTTTTTTGGGTCCCAAAAAAAGGGTTTTTTTATAAATTTTTATATTTTTTTTGGTGGCCAAAAACAAGGCTTTTTTTTTTTTTTGTTTTTTTGGGTCCCAAAAAAAGGGTTTTTTTATAAATTTTTATATTTTTTTTGGTTGCCAAAAACAAGGCTTTTTTTTTTTTTTGTTTTTTTTTTTGGGTCCCAAAAAAAGGGTATTTTTTTAAACTGTTTTTGATTTTTTTGTTAGATTTTTGTTTATAATGGGCAACAATTACAAATGTGACATTTCTTTGTGTTGCAACGTGCAACATAAGTAAACAAACAACAAAAAAAAAATACTAGGATCTTTTTAAAGGTGTGACATTCCTAACGAATGGCTCCTTAGGGTCTGGATCCACGCCACAAAGGTGTTCCAAATATAGAATTCGGTCTCCGCACCACCTCATATAATCCAGGAGGACCTCGTAGGTGAGGTGGGTGTGCCCTGGGTAGAAAAAAACATGACAATTAGTTTTAGGCAAAATGATCCAAACAAGGATTGTAATTAATGTGCCTCAACAAATATGCTTAGGAGTCTATTGGTTGGCTTTTATCAACACTCTGAAGCAAATATGCTAAATTGCTGGTGTAAACCTTAAACTCAAACTTTCACAGCAAATTGTTCAAAAGGTTACATAAGATGGCTTGGAATGTTAGTAGCAGTTCCACCAAAGCTAAGTAAAATGCTTTTCTGCATGTAAACACAAGCAATCATTTTGAAGAATGTAAGGTGTTTTGGGTTCAATTGGTCAACACGATACATGTGCACACATTTATCTCTATCACCATTGGAATCTGTGGAGCGTTCTCTCTCACTCTTACTGTCTATAGATTGAACCTGACACATAGTAGAGACTCACCCTTAGGAATTTTGAGGGCCAGTTCTGGACGGAGCAGATGTGTCTGCTCCCCTGATCTCCTTTCCGCCATCCCAGCTGTGTTAAGAGAGAAGAAAAAGTTTATCAACAAATGGACTCACGCTAACTGTAGGTTACGCAGTCATGAAAACGCTCTAACACCCACTCATTACCCCTCCACATTTCCCTGAAAGTTTTATTTAGACATTGATATGGTGGTGATGCAGATTTGTACAGTGCAAGCGTCATTCTTCTGGGTGAAGCTTGTAGCGTTAAGGATACGTACTCCCTGCTTTTGTGCTGATTGTGTTTTTCTGATGTTTTTGGTGCCTCAGCCCTGCCTGTTCTAAGTGTTGGAAACATATCATTTTGGGAGGGCTGCGGAAAACTAATCAGGTTAGACTTACACTCTCTAGGTTTTTGGGGACAAGAGAAATAACAATCCTCCTTTTTACATGGCCCCTGTACACACCTCTAGGCACCTCCCTCCTGTTGTTTGACCCCACAGCAGGCAGCTTGCTATGGAGGCACATGAGATGAAGCCAAGCACCCTGTGCCTGTTCAGGCACTAGGCTGTGAGCCAGCCTTGCCCCCCTCCCTTCCAATGGTCTCAATGATTAGGAGTGACAGCATCAGGAGGCAATATTGGCATGCTGTCACCTCAGTTAAGGAGGAGGGGGAGTCTGTTCCAGACAAGTATTAGTGCAAAAATTTGGACCGTAAAAAATGGTCCCAGTAAGTCTTAGGGGGAATATGCACACCTATCACTTGGAATACTAATGCATAGAATGCATTCACATAAAGAACCTGCTGCCTTTAGAGGAACTTGAAGCCTGAGCGGGGACATACACAGTTAGCATTTCTCCACTTACTAAGTAGACACATTCCTGGAAAAGCACACAACTTACCATCATCAGTTTTTTTTTGGGCCCCCGAAGTTGATGGCGTGGCTGGCTCGGGAGAAACTGCACAAAAAGAACACAAATTGTGAACTGGAATGTGGTACATTACCGAGGAAGAGTATTTATGAAAGATTGACAAACACACATTTTCAGTGTTGACTAAATCAGGACATGATTAAATTACAATGTCCACAAAAAATTGACAAGTACAAAGCACACCATTTCCAATGTAGAGAAACTAACACCAATTTAGAATAGGGTGGCTTGAGATAACTTACAAAAGATAACATGTCCTGTAAAGCTCCCCAAAACCACCTTGCAAACATGAAGGTTAAGCAAGAGTGTTTCATGACCAACCTTCCTGTCACATATAGCAAAACTACACTTGCTTAGACTCCAACTTAGATTATCCTAGATACACATCATCCTAGCACACACAATTCATGTGAGAATCTAATTTTAGGTACTTACAGACTAGTTCAGGGGAGCCTGGAGTGGGGGAGGATGGGGGAGACCCTACATGGGGGGATGGTGTCCCTTCATGGGGGGATGGCGTCGTATCTCCTAGAAACACAAAGACACAAATACAATCCTTTAACCAAAGCTATTTGATAAAGGCACACAGAAAGTAGTTGGGAAACATTGAAGGTAGTAGTTACTTTGGACTGGGTAAGCAGCAGCCCCTCTTCCCCAGTCCTCCACAACTAACATCCTCAATGTCAGCTGCTACATAACCCCAATGGCAAAATATAGATATTACAGCCCTTAGATTTCCCAGGACACATTGAACACACAAACACATGTAGAATACTTACTTCCCATTTGAGGAGAGCCCAGGTCCTCATCCGCTTGAGACCAATTGGCCTCTTCTTGGGCACCAATGTGTTCCTGGCCCGGATCCAGGCGACTTGGCCCTGCCTGAGGCTCCTCTCTTGCTGAAGTTACATCAACCACAAAAGAAAACAAAACAAACAATCATTCCTCCAAGTTCGACCTAATACACAACACACCAGCACATCCACATTACTTACAGGGGGCCTGAGAAGGCTGAGCCTCCACATCCTGATCACTGGTTTCTAAAATAAAAGAAAAACATTATATATTATTTATGGACACAAATAGGCAGTAACCTCTCATCATGCTAGCACCATACTCAATGCCCCTACAATTCAGAACATAGAAGTGCACTTACACCAATGAGATGCATTGACCATGTTTTAAAACAGGAGGGCACCATGCAAATTAAGCGGGCGCCTAAGGCCTCGCACCTACAGGGGCCTTGCGGCCAGTGGCGGAGCACCAACATTTCGAAGGGCGCAGTCAGGGAAATCTCCCAAGTAAAAGATTGCTTTCAATCCTCGGATCAAAAAGTTGCAGCAGTGTGCTGCAGTCCCTTCACTGCGTCTGCCAGGTGTCTGTTGTCCGCTGACACTTACTCCTCCTTCTCTGCCTGGGGATTGGCCGTCTGATCATGTTATCCTAAGATGTGGAGGAATCGGTAGGTGTGTACCTGCACCAGTAGGAAGTGACTGGCCGGTCAACTCACTCTGCTATCATCAGTTGTTGCTCTGGGAGGAGAGCTCCGCCCTGGACCCGGAACATACAGGTAACCAGGCCCAGACTTGATATTTTGCAGGCTGGTCATAGATTTGTTGTGTCCACTATGCAAAGTGGTTGAGTAGCCCCAGGGAAGTTGGAAGAGTCTGAAAATGGTTGGTGGAGGAGGAGGAGAAGAAGGCCCTGGGTGGCTGGGGGACAAGGAGAGGGCCCCTGGGGGTTTTCTAGAGGAGGAAAGATCCACAATGACGCCAGAGTCAATTGCCAAGGAAGAGAGTGGAGCTGAGCAAGTCCTGCCTATCTGACATGAAAGCCAAACATGGTGTAGATGGAGCCCTTTGCCCTACACAATGACAGCACCAGAGGTGGAAGGTGAGTGGTAGCGGGTCTTTGACATTATAGAGCATATGGACTCTGTCCATTATTGGTAGTTTTGTTTGGAGTTGTCCTTTAGATGTTTAACTGTGTTGTTTTTGACCCGAGCTGTGAGGGACTGAGGTATGACAGCCCACTATGCTGAGACTTATAGTGCCCTAGAATGTTGAGGACTGAGGAATCCTTAGTCCCTAACAGAGGGCACTACAAGTCTTAGCATAGCAGGCAGTATTTCCTCATTCCCCTACAGAGAGGATTACAAGTCCAAGCAGGTAGCCTTCTGCAGTGGGACTTGTTGTGCCCTTGACTGTGGTGGACTGAGGAAGGGAAGTGTAAGAGGGTCTCTGTAAGCTCAGATGTATGGGGGAGCTTTGGGGAACACAGAGTTCCCTTTTACACCAGAGTCCCCAGCTTCCCCCCTCAAATAATGGTTCCCAAACTCTCCTTATATCAGAGTTTTCACACTTCCCTCTTACAGTGTAGTAAGTCTGGAGACTCCGATGTAAAGGGGGCTCTGTAAAATGTGATTAGAGATTAGAAATTTCTAACATTTTTATTTTCTACTTACGATCCACAATTTTCAGCTGCTCAAATGGCTCGCTGCCTCTGACTGCATATTGGAGTGTGGCCGTCCTCCTCCTCCCCTTCTTCACCAAAAGCACAAGAGGGTGCCGTCCGTCCGCTTTGGCTAGAAGCAGAAGAAAAAAAAAAAACATAAAAAATACGAATGTACATAGTAGTATTAAAGGTTGTGAAGAGACACTTGATGGAGGTAGGAAAGGTAGGAGCGAGAGGGAGGGGGGGGGGGGGGGTGTTGGTATTAGTGTTGTTGCATAGCTAAACACATGTCCACCTACCCAAAAAATTGTAACCTATCTGGTCACATGTAATGTATATTTTTACTTACCGGAGATTTGCTCCACAGCCTTTAGCAGGAGCTTGGGTGAGCGCCTTTTGGCATCACTCCAGGCCCGCTGCAGATCCACTATCTCAGGCAGAAACTGAAATCTCCGCTGCAGCCTCATCCGGAGACGACACATCATCTTGTGCTTTTGGTGAAGATGCGTATATACATTATCATACCCCCAGAGGAGGAGGAGCTGTGGAAAGAGCAGTGTATGTTTGAGTCCAAGTATGTCCAAAATAGTACAGTCTTCAAATAACATGCTAGGTCGTCTTTGAGATATTGTAGAACAAAGAATTCCATTTCTGGTGATACATATACATCGATGTCCAAATCTACCTCCATGACATAGGTTGCCCCACACTGGTGATTTCCTCTACATGATATAGCCATTTTCTCAATTGGCCTTTCATGACACACCCAGGGCCGCCATCAGGGGGGGACAGGCAGTCACTGTATTTACAACCTTATTGCTGTCCATTTAGCAGGGTGCAAGTAACTTTACACACATGTAGCATAGGTATCAACTTTTGTCACCATGTTAAAAGGACAGCAGTATGGGTAGCATTACAGTGACTGTTATTAGTCCAGGCTCACTAAACTAGCCAATGCTTGGAAAAGCAAGCCATGCAGATTGCTTTTCAGGTCCCTTTTAACACGAGCTGTCTGATTGGGTGTGGCTGTTAATTTTTGACGCAGACCTGATAAGCCCCTCAATTCTCCTTTATGGAGTGTTATATGTAAATGGGATTGCTTCATTTGAGATGCAGATTTAAACTGTGTATGGCCAGGCTGAAGGTACCCAAGTTGATTGGTCGATCACCTGGAGGACAACGTACAACCAGTCTGTCAGATTTTACACACACTTATCGCTAGCATCTCTTGTAGCCACTAGCAATAATCACTGTGTTTTCCTGGCAGGGGCAGCACCAGGAGAACACAATGGCTCCGCAGGAGGGTTTCCCCTGTCTGTGTTGATGGTGGAATCAAGGCAAAATGTTTTTCCTGCAAGCCACGGGACAAACAAAGATAGTTTTTTAATGAATCCCTGATTTTGCCAAAATGGAAAAAAAAAGATGTTTGCTTTGTATATTCTTAAGTTTGCTACATAACTAGAACATGTAACAGTGTTATATCATTGCAGGAGATTTCCCTTCACTTCCTGTCTTGGTGTCACCAGGACAGGAAGTGAGGGAATCTCCCGTGGGGATACAGCCAGCAATTCTTTCCTTTTATATATACTATGGACATTATAAGGCAACAATTGCAAGCTATTTCCCCACAGTGATATTGCCCTCACTTCCTGTCTTGGTGACACTAAGACAGGAAGTGAGGGAAAATCTCATGCAATGATATCACCCTACTAGAAATTGTAGTTCCGTCTAAAAAGTATACATAAAGTAAGCACTTGGTTTCCAAAGTGGCAAAATTATGGAGGAGTTAAAACCCCATAGTGTGATCGGGTAATCTGACGGTGTGTTCCTACACTCCTCAATGTGTCTGTTCATTAAGCTGTGCTGAATTATCCTTGATTCACAATTCCTGCAAGAGTTGCACATGGTATGTGGGAGATGCAAATTTAAGGTGGCATAATTATCCACACAATCACACATAATCCTTTTTAAAGGTCACCAGCAGAATTTGATGGCATAGTGGTTCACAGCAGTGCCATCATATTCCAGTTAGATCTGTAAATTAACAAAGCAATGTGATCTGGGGGTGTATTTAACTTGCAATGGACACCCCCATTCATTATCATATGGCAGTGTGAGATGGGTGTGTTGGGAATGTGATCCATTGAGACAAGTGATTATACACTCATGTGTTTCTTTTAGAGGTGATTTGTTCAAGGCAATCCTTTGAAGACATGACCATTCCAGATTTTTGTGATCACTGATTCCATCTCAGGTGAACCAATTAGCTGCTGTGTGCAGATCCAGCTTATGATGGTAAGAGTGTCAGACAAGACAAACGGGGCCGAGCTTGCAGTGTGTATGGATGTATGTAAGGCAATAATTTTTGGCATTATGCATTTAGGGAATATAATGTTTCTAATCTTGCATATATGAAAAGGGTCAATACATTTGTCTTTATCTAGATAGATTCCAAAGCGTCAGAGCAATCTGTCACAGATAATTGGGTTTCATTTTGTGTAAAAGTTGAAACGAATCAAATCTATCTATATACAGGCATAGCCCACTTTAAGTACACAATGGGACCAGGGCATGTATGGAAACTGAAAATGTACTTAAAGTGAAGCAATCCCTTTTTTCTTTTCTCGATGCATGAAAATACACCAGCTCCATTGTAAATTTTGGCCACATTGACATAGCCTTACTCCCAAACCATGTGGGAGCATGTTAAGGGGATCCAGGACTATGACATGATAGATTACCTAGGCAAGCTGGCCAGCCACAAAATGGATATGGTGTAGTCCTGGGTACCTGGGTACCCTGTCGTTGCTCCCTAAGTTTGTTATCCCTGTCACTTATGGTTTGTGAGCAGTGTCATGGCAAGCTGAACAAGCTGTGTCCTTACTCACGATTGTATATAAAGTGAGTGTACTTAAAGCAGGGTATGCCTATCTATATCTATATAGAAAGTTCAGAGATGTGAACCTGTTCCCTATTATATACACTAATATATGGTATATAACATATTCTATAATGTATCTAATGTATATATATTGTATATAATATATACATAGTATATATATTGTCTAATATATATATTTTGTATAATATATATTTTTTAGATACACATACATACATCTATATATATATATACATATAATATATATATATATACACATATAATATATATATATATAAATATAATATATATATATATACATACATATAATATAATATATATATATATATATACATATAATATAATATATATATATATATATATACATACATATAATATAATATATATATATATATATACATATAATATAATATATATATATATATATACATATAATATAATATATATATATATATATATACATATAATATATATATATATATATACATATAATATATATATATATATATACATATAATATATATATATATATATACATATAATATATATATATATATATACATATAATATATATATATATATATATATATATATATATATATATATATATATATATATATATACATATATACACATATATATATATATACACACATACATATATATATATATATATATAGGGAACAGGTTCACATCTAGGAAGTTTCTATAACAGGAAGCTTCTAGATCACGTCTAATAGGCAGAAAGTGCATGCGCAGATCAGCAGACCAAAAGTTTCTTGCACACCCGCTAGATAAGCGACCCACCCAGCCACCATCCCCCATCCCCCATCCCGCACCCTGCACACTCACACCCCCTCCTTACCTTACACACAAATGCCACGATTTCGGCTGTAAACAGTGCAGGAGCCATGATGCACACTTACGACAGGGCCTGGACAATTTCCGGAAACGTGTGCACGCACCAAAAGTTTCGTTTCCGGTTTCATGTATAAATGTGAGAACGCGGTTTTGTATATTCGCGAATTCGCGAATAGTGAACATACACAACCATTAAGCAGATTTAACTTAGAAAAAGAAATACAAATACATACATTTGTGGACACCAGAAAACTTTATTTAGACACATGAAGACATTTTAAAAAAAAAATTGGAAACATGCTGTTTATTACATTTGTATTTTTCAAACCAAAACAACCTTTGTACAACATTTAGACCATATACATCGACAAAGAGCCCATAATCAACAGATGCATGTGCAGATTGACAGAATTATGTTAACAGCAATAAATACTTACAGAGAGTCAACACACAACACAGCCAAATCTCACCTCCATAAATAACAAAGGGCCAAAAATGTTACCCATAAAACATGTGACACACAAATATATTGGACCTCTTCGTAGGTCAAATCTTTCCTGATGTCTGAGTGAGCTATATATAATCCAAGCAAACACACCCAGAATGGTAACGCCCAGTCCAAAAATTAACTGTGTGTATCCTGTGTGTTTTGGAGCATGCTCAGTTGCCAAAACAAGGGAAATAGAAATGAGGAATAGAAATGTATGTAGGTGTGTATAGTATATGTGAATTGAAAAAATTCTCTCTTGAAGTTTGCTAGTCATTATTTAGAATGTTTAGATACAGGAATACATACATATATATACAATTACGTGAGAGAGAGAGAAATATATATTTAGGGAAACAATTGAAACACACCTTTTGGGGTTTGAGAAGTGAGATTGTGACGATTGAACAGATATGTAAGCCAACAATCTGACTCATCACTCATGAACATCCCTAAATTTGGCGTGGCAATTATATCAGGCGTTCTTATGTGCATTTTGGCTGGCGTTTTCACAGGCGTTTTGACATGCATTTTTTGGGCAGGCATTGTTATATGAAATCACCTACAAAAGCCCCAAAAACAGACCACAAACACGTACATGTGAACGTAGCCCGTTTGGGGGCGTTTGAGGGGGATTTGTCCAGCTCAAGGATCAGCTCCCAAAACAGGCAAAAAATCCAATCCTATTCAGTTCAATGGCCCCTGTTCCCATGTGAGCATTTTGACGGCATGAGGAAAACACCCAACGCTCACTGAGAAATAGCACAATGATTAGGGAGTCTGCCTTCCTGCTGTAGGTTTGTAAGTTCGAATCCGGAAGGTGCCCTCTGTATGGGCAACACTTGGATATCTCCAATCCTCCAAATGTTGACATCATTAATTTTGTTCATGTTTGAAAAAGGCATGTGTATCAGCAAACTTTTAATCCAAAGACATGAACAAAATACAAAAGATGCCCCATAAAGTCAATATGTAGCAATATTGTGAGCTAAAGCTCTATTTGTTTGTTGGGCATACTTTGCTAATTAGCCAAGTATAAGGGATATATATATATATACCTTCAGTTAAATGTGTAGTAAAATGGTAACACTTGGCCATACCCATATGGAAGAAAAGGTAGTATTTGCAATATATTTCTAAAAACATTCTTTGGAAACACATAAAATATTGTCAAAATTGTGACATTTCCTTGATATGTGTGAAATGCTAATAATCTTTCTTTGAAATATGTTTTACATCTATTTTTTTTCTATCTGACGACCAATTCCCCAATGTAATATTTTGTGGGTTTTTTCAGAGAATGTGGAGGTTCTATATAAACACTGTAGATTTGACTGCTATGATTTCGGAGTTAGCAGGAAAGGTGTATGGAATGTGATGGTGTTTACTAAAGGATCCCTTGTTGGAAGTGTGCATGTTTTTCCAATTCCGCCGGTTTTTGCCATTTTCTATGGGCGAGACAGCGGATTTGCAAGCGGTATTCAAAAAAAAATTGACCCAAAATCGCGCTGGCGAAATTTTTTGAGCCAATTTGACGTTGCGCATGCGCACATTCGCGAGTTCGCAGCTCGCGGCTGGAGGAGCTGTTTAACCTTTCCACACTTTCGCAGATATCTCTCTTTCTAAGTCAGTTTTTGAGATTTTTTAAACGCAAGTCATCTCCAAATTGACTTCCACACCTTCCACAGTGATTTGGGATTTTTGGGGGTACAGGGGAAAATTTGGCTAAACTTTAGTCGAGCTTTTAGCTGGCGTGGTTTTAAGTCGCGCTCTGACCATATTGCATCTTAATGAATCTCACACTAGGCGCTATTTTCCGCCCGCCGTTCTTTGAATGCCAATTTCAGACTTAAATAATCGCCGCTTCGCAAAATCACGCCGAAACGCCAATTCGCCGTACTATGAATCAGGCCCACTGTAGCTGATTGAACTATGGTCACTGTCAAATATGACAAGTAAAAGGAAAACAAAATAATTTACATATGAAATACATTGCAAAAGTCAACAGGATCGACCAAATTATGAAAAGAGACGAGAGTAACTATGAAAGTAATGGTAGCAAGTGTCAAGGGATCAGTGTCTCTGTCCACTGTCATAATAGATCAATATCAAAATGAGATAGGTAGCTTGGGAAGAATCAGCCATTTTGTAGCGCTCTACAACTCTGTCCCTCTTGGCATCTTCCCTTTTAGTATCAGTCAGCCTCTCAGTGCCATTATATCTGTTTTAAGCTCTGTGATGTCAGATGAAAAAGTATACTAATGTGTGCTGCAATTTTTGTCATACTTGACAGTGTGAGGGTCGCGATCAGAGGGCTTGAAATCCCTTACCAGGTCTTCTGAGGCAGGCACAGACTCTTCACTGTAGTCTGTCTCATGTCGCATCGGCACCATCTTGGCTGCAGCACCACTGCAGGTATGATGAGCCTGGAAACAGAATAAATAAGGGATGCTGTCCAATTGTGGTGCTGAGAATGATCAGCATGGGTGAGGGCCAGGTGTGAGCTTTGTGTTTTTGCCCATTATCACTGCAGGAGGACTGTTCACTGTAGAAGCGGCCATGGATGGTGCAGAGCTTCTCTAGAAAGCGGCCATTCCAACTGAGCACAAGGCCACACCCCCCACAAACACCTTTGTGCCTTTTGCATATTTCAAATAAACAGAATGATATTGAATTGGAAAATAGCTCTGGCATAAAAGAGATGCAGTTTCTCTAGTTTGGTGTGTCTCATGTAGGCAGACAATTGTGTTCTGGCAGTGCAGGAAACCCATTGACTATTTATACACGGACACTAATTGCAATTTTAAAAGCCACAGATGTGGGAAATTAATATTTAATTGCACTTCTAACCTGTATGTGTCACCTTGTGTGTCTTTACCAAGGCCAAACATTCAAAGGTATGTAAACTTTTGATCGGGCCATTTGGGAGATATATGTTGTCATTATTTTAAAAAGAGCCAAACAACTATGTGATAATAAATGGCTTCATATGATCACTATCCTTAAAAAAAAAGATGATCAGTCATATTTTCAATATCGATGACAACATTTTATGATTTTTGCCAGGGTATGTACAACTGTACCTGTCCAAGATCTGGATGCAACTTACAACATAACACATTGTAGACAACATTGTGGACTTTGAACAGAAAGAAAGAAAAAATGTCTTCCGCAGGAATCAACATGGAGGGGAAAAAAAAAAAAAAGAAATGCCCAAGCCTCCTCAAGAGATGCTAGAGTACCATAGAAAATGTAGAAACCCCTAAACAGCTCTCCGTGTAATGAAAACTAAAATATCCAAAAATCCTGCCATTAAGCATATACACAAGTATAGGTGGAAAATTATTATAGTAAGAAAAAATTATATAAACACATAATTCATGAACCTCCAGAGTGGTTAAAATGCTGCTCATTACTATCCAGCTATTGCAGAGTGGTTGATAGGAAATTTGTAGATGTTTGATTCTCTTTTTTTCATCTGACAGTTAATTCTGGACCCCAATGGAGAAGTCCAGATAAAATGAGATCTGTGAGTCATGAAATTGTATATTTTCTTTAGTACATACAAGGCATGGAGATAATGCTATCTCTATCTCTGTAGTGTATAAGCCTCAATATGATTGGTCTAGGTAGAGGTATTCTAGCAGGTGTTCTATGTACTCGCTCCAATGCAAAAAATGGAGTAACATGGAAGTTGGATTCCTAAGTAGGTTATGGCATCATCCTTCCAATGGAAGGTGACATTTTCCTAACAATTGATCACTGTCTGTGGTGAAAGAGAGATATTGAGTGCATAGCAAAATTATTCTTAAGGTTAGAAATAATCTGGAATTGGTGGAATTCATCTAGTAAGACAGGGAGTGAGGCATTAGGTTCAGTAAGAAAGAAACTATGATCTGCAAAAGAAGCTCGCTTGTGACAACATGCGGGGGTTCCTTTCCCTAAAAGCCGCTATTACATTTAAAAAGAGCACAGCTGTGCAAGGCACGGATTTATGAATGAATAAACTACTGTCCTGTTTTCAACGGCAGATGACAGACTTAGTAGTTATCAATGGACTACAGCTGTAGTAATCAGCGCACTTGAAATCCATGGAAGAAGAGTATGCACTCGCAATCCATCAATCATGAGTGCAATGCTTTGCAGGCTCCTGTGTAAAAACATAAAAAAAAAATCATATGTTTATTTTCCTGCAAAAATGTGTGCATTTAATACTTTTTACTTAAAGGTAAACATAGTGGTTAAAAATTGAATACAGTATGTTACTTTTTATTATTGATTGCATCCTTGCATGTTGAATTCATACCATGTACTCTGTGAGGCCTATTGGCACAGTTTCCAAAGTTATCATTACCTAGCAGCCCAAATTAGGAGAAATAATTACCTGGTATAGAACTGGGAGGGGACCCTATGACATTTTTATGTATTTGATGTTCCCCTATTAATCTATACCATAGCTTGAGGGTCTCATATGAATTTTGGGGAGACCCCAAGCCATTTTTCTTTAGTTTTTCCACCCACCAATCTCATCCTTATATATATATCATTTTGCCTTTTTTTTTTAATACATGAAAAGGTATTTTTAACACATTTTCTTTTAATGCAATTATACTATTATGAACTTTTACAAAATAATGTTATATTTACATTTTTTCTGAAATTTGTTAAGCAATGTGCCGTATGATATTCAATTTGGGATAAAGATTGCAATTAGACATTTACAGAATAGGAACACGTGATACATAAAAGAAAAAAAAACTTTTAATGCATCTCTTAGTCTGAAGGAATCTTTTTTATATTGTGCATTATTTATTTAGTCTGTTTAGTTTGCTTTACAGGCTGTGGCAGTATTCACAGGGAGACCTATTGAACCAAGCCGTAATAGATGTAATACATCAATACATTTGAGCTGAACAGCTTTAATTAGGCCTTCCCAGTCATTTCATCAATTCATTTGAGTGCCGGTGGGATTTGGATAACCCTATGCCTCCTGTAGTGCATGAGAATTACAACACTTCAGTATCATTCTGCCATTCACTTCACAAGGTTAGGCAATTATCTTTATTCCATTGAGTTTCATTCTTAAATCACAAAAATGTGTTAAAGTAGAGCACGGCTTAACTTTAGAATCAAAAAAACTTTTTAATATACATCAGAAAATCATTAAGTTGCCATTTAGTGCAAAAAAATGTATAAATGTGAAAAAACTTTCTGCGCTATCCCTGTGTATTAACCACGTATTACTCAACTCTATATACTATGGGAAGCAGCTAGCACCACAATGCATCCAGCCACCTGTACAAATGCAATAAATATATATAGTCACAAAAAAAATGCAGCACTTTCCTTTAATAAAGTGCATTCAAATTATAGCGCATAAATAAATATCTGAAAACTATGATTCTTTCCTCTTGCTTCCTGTATGATTGACACAACGCTGAGAGCTGCTGAGAGCCACAGATTTGAAATGTACAACCAGTGAAGTGGTGCCACTTTTAATACTGCAAAGCACATATAGACCTCCTTTAATTAGTGAGGTCCATTCAAGCAGGTAAGAAGACACCCATAGGTGGGGTGAAGGGCACTGTGGTGATCAGAGGCAATTACTGAAGAGTTTCTGGTGTATGGGACTGCAACCTTTTTTCACTGACATTGAATAATTTATTGATGGACTGTATATATATTCTAAAGAAAAGATGGACGTTACCGGTAATTTGTTATATATAGATGATTTTTACACTGTTTTCAGATATTTCTTTATGCACTATAATTTGAATGCACTTTATTAAAGGAGAGCGCTGCACTTTTTTGTGACTATATAAGTTGCCATTTACCCTATTCTTATTATGCTATCACACATATCACCAATTTTATAATAATTTATCAAATAATTAGTATATACAGTAATTGTTATATTTTCTGAAACGATGCTTACACATTTAACTGTATTATCTTGTACAATATATCGAGATCAGAACGTGTGTTGATTTTTATCAGTCATAAGCATGACAATTTCAGATACTCTGGTTAGTTTTGTCATGATACTTTTCACTTGCTCACATTTCCCTAGTATAATCTATAGATAAATCTGAGAAAATTGATATGCCCATTTAAGGACTGTTCTGTAAACCTTTTCATTTCCAATTTTCTCATCTAAGTATCCTTAGCATTTGTGTATATTACAATAGATTATTTAAACATTTTGCTTCTTCTAAGTGTGTCTTTGTTGATAAATCACATTTTAAAAAGCCTAAAAATTTCAAATTTTTTAATGTTTATAAAGAGAGCAGATAGTGACACATCTACAAATGTGCCACAGTATCTTAAAGAAAATCTGTAACTTTAGTACATTTGTCCTTTAATTAATCCTCAAGCATTTAGTCTGCCGAGTACTTACCCCATTTTTTATTTTGGGCCACACAGCTTTTGCTGTGTAAAAAATGTCCCTACCAGTTTCTCTTCTTTTTGCAAATTTGTGCTATTGCCCCACTTGAGGGGGCTGTGCACAGACTGCACTTAAATGGTGGGGGGCATCAATTAAAAGACAACTGATCTGTAGGTACATTTGACCTTCAATGTTGATATGGTTAGAAACTACATAGAGTTATGTAACCAATTAAAAACCTTTATCATAAGGGTTATGGCCAGAGCGCAAAGTTAATGGGTGCTTAGTGTGAAGCTCCGGAGCGCTCCAGGGGATCCCAGCGATACCAGGCACCGTTAACTGCTGAATTTTCACCCTGCAGTGAGGGAACTTTCTATCACACCTGCACAGATGTCCAGAAAAAGGAAGGATGGGAGGGGACCCTGCAAATTGATTGCCTTTTTCCCCCAGCTGGCAGTTAATTGGGCAGGTACATGAAAATAATGTTCATTCTGGATAAAGTTATGCAATTCAAAATTAAAAAATATACACACAATATAAAATCTGTCAGAGGGGAAAGATTTCAGCAAATCAATGTTTGAGAAGTATCATGGAGTGCTTAGTTTAGGTTATGTCTGCATTTTTTAAATAAAAAAAGTCATTTTTGCATTAAAAGAGGCAGTGAGGTGATTTACTAAAGACAAATAGGCTGTTCATTTTCCCTTAGCTTAGTGAATGTAGTAAAGCTGTACTGGCTTTCATCAATCAATCATGTGCAAGCAAATATATTGGTTGTTTTTTTTTTCCTTGCACATGATTGGATATTCCTTGCCAAGTAAATTTTCTCTACATTCACAAAACCAGGAAATAATTGCCCTAACAAGGAGAAAAGCATATTTACATTTAGTAAGTCAATCATAAAAAAAGTTCATGCTTTTTTAGCCTTATCTTTAAAATGCAATTTAGTTTTGGGTGTCAGTTAAAAGAAGGATGTCATGAAAGAGTAGGAAAGTGATAAGGCATATAGATGACCTACGTTCTCAGGAAATACTAATTTTCACCGTCAAAAGAGGTGATATAATATATGATTGATTTAGTAAGCTTTTTGCTTTAAGGTTGCCACAGAAGACTATTATATTCTCTTTCTACTGGATAATAACAGATTACCTTTTCAGTTGGAAAAAAAAAATGTTCTTAAGGCCTGAAATTGACATTGATGCTAAAGTTAAAGGATACTTTATTAACTTAACTTTAGTATACAAAAGATTGGTGAAATTCTCGCGCTGTCTCTCTGTTGTTGTTTAAAGTCTATCACCTTTAATGCCGCAGGTACTAAAATTGGTAACCTACACAATTCAGATAAGTCTAGTTGGGGGGAGTACCGCGCTTTAAAGTGCTTATTATAACATAAATTAAATCATATAAATATGTGAAAAAGTGCCTTAGTGCTTTTCAATATAATATTCACAAATGTGTATCTCAATATATAAAGTAAATACAATCTTCCTTCAATTAATAAATAGGTGGTGAAACATTAATTATTAAAAATTCATCTTACTCAAATCCACAATATAAATACAATATACAGTGACATAAATAGTGTATAAAATATATAGTCCGTGACCTTTTAAAATTAAATAAAGTGCTCTTAATTAGGTGGTTTCAAAAAATAAATAAAGTGCTGAAGTGTCCTTTAAATAAATATAAATATGTAGTGATCAACCAGATCTTCTTATCCAAATTTGACATGCAGGTGCTCTTTCGTGCAGTGCCCACTAGGTGTCCTAAGCGCTCACCTCAATGCTTTTTAAACAAAGCCTTAAGTAGTATACCTCAATGTGCTCCTCCTTCCTCCTTATTGGCATATAGATACCATTATAACTCCTCGGTTTTTTCTCCCTTATGTAAACATCTATACTCCAGGGGATATATACGGTCCTTTGTGTCTCCAAAAAAATCAAATCGGGCCAAACATAGTGAAGTACGTTCCGTGTATTTTATTATATAAATAAGAGTAACACTCACATTACACTCCGTCTTGTTCAAAGCATAACACAAATTCCTTCGTCGATACGTCACTTCCGGTTTGGCTATCCTACGCGTTACGCTGCGTACCCACGCAGCTTCTTCCAGGGATCTGATCTGATGCGTGGGTACGCAGCGTAACGCGTAGGATAGCCAAACCGGAAGTGACGTATCGGCGAAGGAATTTGTGTTATGCTTTGAACAAGACGGAGTGTAATGTGAGTGTTACTCTTATTTATATAATAAAATACACGGAACGTACTTCACTATGTTTGGCCCGATTTGATTTTTTTGGAGACACAAAGGACCGTATATATCCCCTGGAGTATAGATGTTTACATAAGGGAGAAAAAACCGAGGAGTTATAATGGTATCTATATGCCAATAAGGAGGAAGGAGGAGCACATTGAGGCATACTACTTAAGGCTTTGTTTAAAAAGCATTGAGGTGAGCGCTTAGGACACCTAGTGGGCACTGCACGAAAGAGCACCTGCATGTCAAATTTGGATAAGAAGATCTGGTTGATCACTACATATTTATATTTATTTAAAGGACACTTCAGCACTTTATTTATTTTTTGAAACCACCTAATTAAGAGCACTTTATTTAATTTTAAAAGGTCACGGACTATATATTTTATACACTATTTATGTCACTGTATATTGTATTTATATTGTGGATTTGAGTAAGATGAATTTTAATAATTAATGTTTCACCACCTATTTATTAATTGAAGGAAGATTGTATTTACTTTATATATTGAGATACACATTTGTGAATATTATATTGAAAAGCACTAAGGCACTTTTTCACATATTTATATGATTTAATTTATGTTATAATAAGCACTTTAAAGCGCGGTACTCCCCCCAACTAAACTTAACTTTAGTATTTAAGAATCTTTGTGAGCCTTATCAGAAAAAATAAAAATAAAACCATAGCATGTGGTAAAATGCCCAAGTTACCATGTATCACCACTACACTCAGTAATGTCTGTACTGTGGTATGGTGTGTTGCAGTGGCATTCATTTTAAATGGCAGCTCAATGCACTAATACAATCATTTTGGGGCAGACAATACTTGTAGTTCATTCATTCACAGATGCGGCTCTGTGGGTGGAGTCCAGCATTGCCACACGGATTTCAAATTGTGAAAACAACAATTGAGAAGAACCCCAGTCCGCTGTCACAATGAGGGGGGTGGGGATCAGGGATGTTGTGGGAGGTTGCTAAACATGTTACACCCTAAATATGCATGTAACATGTAAGATGTTCAGAAAGGTTACTTTATCCTCAAAAATACATGGGAGTATAATTTTTATCCTTATAATAAAGCTGCTGGATGTTTTAGAGAGCACTGTGGTTTCCTTTTATCTGTTATTGAGTTTATCATTATACTGGGAGACCTCTGCATCAAGTGAGCTGAATTTCTATGAGGATAGCCCTGTCTTGACTTTAAAGGGGATATGCTCTGCATGACCTTTTGATACAAAGGTCTATCTGAAAAGGTGAGCATGTGCTTACTGGGAAAGTGGAGGTCAAAATCATTTTGGCACCCGTATATATTTATGACTTTACATAATGCACAAGGATATTCGAAGATGTAAGTTATGAAAACTGTCATTTCTTTGCAATATATTGTCTTCAGCGTTTGATTTTTTATGTTCCCATTAGAAGAATTTTTATTGGGTTTTTTAATTATTTACTAATGTGAAATACAATGTGTTGATTTATTTTATTCAAGTGGTACATGTTTATGTATATTATTGCAATTGATACATGGTAGGTGAACTATATAGGATATGGTTTCAAGCACTAGCTAAGATTGGAGTTGATTTACTAAAACTGCAGAGTGCAAAATCTGGTGCAGCTGTGCATGATAGCCAATCAACTTCTAACTTCAGCTTGTTCAATTAAGCTTAGACAAAAAAAACCTGGAAGCCAATTGGTTGCTATGTAGAGCTGCACCAGGTTTTGCATGCTTCCGCTTTAATAAATCAACCTAATTGACGTCATAGCATTTACTGCAGCATATTTTATAAATAAAACAGTTTATGGTACTTGAAAGGCCACTTAATTCTATCTTTTGGCAATTTCTCTCTCCTCCTTAACCACTTAAGCCCTGGAAGATTTTACCCCCTTCCTGACCAGGGGGTATTTTGCGATTCGGCACTGCGTGATTTTAACGGACAATTGCACGGTCGTGCGACACTGTACCCAAATGAATTTGACGTTCTTTTTTTCCCACAAACAGAGCTTTCTTTTGGTGGTATTTGTTCACCTGTGCAATTTTTTGAGCATGCGCTATAAACAAAAAAAGAGCGACAATTTTGCAAAAATAACAATATTTTTCAAATTGTTTTATATGAAATTCCCCCCCCCCCCCAAAAAAAATGTAAAAATCAACATTTTTTAACATTTTAGGGCAATTTGTTTTCTGCTACATATGTTTGGTAAAAAAAAATCGCAAAAAGCGTATTTTGATTGGTTTGCGCAAAAGTTATTGCATTTACTAACTAAGGGAAACATTTTTGTCATTTTTATTGTTTTTTTTTAACGAGTAATGGCGGCGATCTGCGATTTTTTTTTGCGGGACTGCGACATTGCGGCGGACAGATCAGACCCTTGACTGACATTTTTGACACTTTTGGGGGTACCAGTGACATTACTACAGTAATCAGTGCTATACATATGCACTGTTACTGTAAAAAGGACACTGGGAGGGAAGGGGTTAACTTTATTGGAGAGGGAGGGGTTAAGTGTGTCCCTAGGGGCGTGTTTCTTACTGTCATTGGATGTGGCTGTGTGTGTAACAGCACAGATCAACGGTCCTACATAGCAGGACCGTGTGATCTGTGCTTTTACACAGGGGAGAGTGACAGGCGGCTTTGTTTACATTAGCCGCCTGCCTTTCTCCCTCTCTACCTGATGATCGCGAGTGACCGGCGGACATTGGGTCCGCCGGTCACACGCGCCGGCTTCTTCGGGTACGAGCGGGGGCAGGAGCGTGCCTCCGGCGGTGCACGCTCGCCCCCTATTCGCTCCCAGGTTAGTGACGTACCGGTACGTCACTTTGCCTGGGAGGGGCTAACCACCGCCGTATATAGTCGGCCGGCAGTCAGCAAGTGGTTAAGATGCCAATGTCCTCCACTATTCTGAATCACCTTCTCTCTTACTGCTTCTAGGTTTTGTATATTGTTATCAATGAATGATGTGAAATATATACATGTGCATCTCAAAAAAATTGAATATCATCAAAAAATAAATTTATTTCAGTAAATCAGTTTGAAAAGTGATATATTTGATATATAGATTCATTACAGACAGAGTGATATATTTCAAGAATTATTTTCCTTTCATTTTAATTTTAATAGTTTTTATAACATTTTTAATGAGGTACAAACAGAATAGGTAGGCTTATGAGTCACAATTGTTTAAAATATATTGTTAGTGAGACACAAACAACAATGTTGATGAGACACAAACAAACAAAGCCCCTGTTATACCATAATGATCAGGTCTCCTAAGCTTGAGATTCCTTTAGAAAGGCACGTCTATCTGTGTGATCAAGGAGTACACTTCCAACCAAAAGGCGGCTAAGAGTAGGCAGCTCTCACTGATGAAAGCCCACTGATGAAACAGGCTGGAATGTTGAAAGAACATTTTTTTCATTGAGCCAGCTGTAGAGGAACAAAAAACATTTAGCGGGTTTAGAGTTGGGTGAATAGAATGCTACAGCTGGATCAGGAATAGGAGCTAGGAGACGGGAGTTAATTTGGAGAGGGTGTGCTCATTGGAGGTATTGGCAGTAGGATGCTGAAGGTAGTTTTAAGTCTTCACACAGTTGGTGAAACGGTTTTAAAGGGCCATTTAAGAAGAGGTCATCTAGGGAAATAGAGCTAAGGTTGGGCCACTAATTAAGAGATAGATCAGGAAATAGGAGCTGCAGGATGGATCTGGAAAGCTTAAATGGGTGATAGTGAGGTTGACTTCCAACGTATGAATATACATTTTTGCCAGATTTCAACGGATGCTATTATAGTGCAAGATGTGGTGCGTGGGATGCGTGAGTTTTGGGGGAAGACTGCAGACAATTTTAGGTTTCTGTTAGAAATGGAGTGCCATTCTAGTCTGCCCCATAGTGAATGTGCTTCCTGATAGAACCATTCCTTAAGCTGAGCTAGGATAGTAGTGTGACAGTAGTCTGCAATGTTTACTAAGACTGAACCACCTACTGACCTATGTTTGGTAAGCAGAGTCGAGGCGACGTGCGGTCTTTTGTCTTGCCAGATCATTTGGGTTAGTAGGGATTGTAGGGATTTAAGATATGAACATGAAATAAGGATAGGGAGTAAGAGAAATACATACAGAAGTTGGGGGAAGGTGGTCATCCTAAACGCCACTAGCCTGCCCACACAGGAGAATTTGTGTTGGGAGATCTGCGATATGGACTAAATCTATTTTGTTTAAAGGGGTTGTAGTTTACTTTAAATAAGTTATCTGGGTTCTTAGTAAGAGTAATCTACAGGTATGCTATATCCGACTCTGACCACTGAAATTGTAATTGCAAAGCTATGTGGTTCTTGGTAACACCATCTATACCTAGGTCTAGTATATGAGATTTAGAAGCATTCACCTTATAGTAAGACACTTGGGGGCTGAATAATTTTGCACACCCAATTTTTCAGTTTTTTATTTGTTAAAAAATTTTGAAATATCCAATACATTTCATTCCACTTCATGATTGTGTCCCACTTGTTGTTGATTCTTCACAAAAAATTACACTTTTATATCTTTATGTTTGAAGCCTGAAATGTGGCAAAAGGTCGAAAAGTTCAAGGGGGCCGAATACTTTCGCAAAGCACTGTATTTTTCAACTCTGTGGATACCATGAAGTTTATTTTTGTTTTCTCTTTGTTGTATTTTGAGTTTATGTAAACGTATTAGGGCTCTTTCAGATGGCCGCTCCGCTGTTTTTCTCCGCTGCGGGACTTTTTTTTTTTTCACGGAGCGAATGACATTTGTGTCATCCGCTCCGTATGTCCGCATATCATCCCATCTGTTTGCGGATGATATGCGGACATAATGTAAGTCTATGTGCATTGCGGATGTCAGCGGATGACACCGCTGACATCCGATTTTCCTTCCTTTCTGTTTTTTGAACGGAGGAACAATAGGGTTCTGTTCCGTTCCAAAAAACGGAACAGAACTGAAAGGAAGAAAATCGGATGTCAGCGGATGGTATTCCGCTGACATCCGCAATGCCATTGACTTACATTATGTCCACAAATCATCCGCAAAAAAATAGGATGATTTGCGGACATACGGAGCAGCCGTGTGAAAGAGCCCTTAGTGACCTGCAGTTTACCCCCTTTTTGAAACGCCAACAGGTGCAATCGTTTTTTCAATTGGCTCGGGGTGTGTGACACTGCATAGCCACTATATATTTGTCTTGTTGTCTGTCCATATGTAACTATCTATGATTAAGGTCTTCATAGACTAAAAAAACGTTAGTGTTGCTTGTCTTATGTAACATTTTTACTCCTTGTACAGTAATAATAAAGAAGATTTTTTTCACTTTCACCTTGTTGCTGACTTTTTGTGATGTGGCTGTTTCACAAGACCAATCAAGCAAGTAGAGCTTTACTCTTTTCCTCCTCACTCTATTCCATGCTGGCACCTGAACCAGAAGCTAGATACTATATATCTTGTCAAAGCATGTCACCAAAGCTTTCAGGATATATACTGTGTGTGTATATATATATATATTATATACGCATACAAATAATCCAACAAAAACCTTTAAGGTCCTCCTCACATTCGGAACTGGCTATTTTACCCAACAGAAAACCTTTCATAAGAAAAGAACAGTGGGGGTACACCAGTATAGCAGAAATTGTCAAATACCTAAAACCTGGCTTATGACTACCGAAACCTTCTGAATACATGAAAAAAATGTAAAGAACACGTCAAGATAATTATACACATACTGTATATAAAAGTAAATTTTCTATTCAGTAAAAAGAAGAAAAACAAACAATATCAAATCTAAAATGATTGAGAAAGATTATATAAAATTATTAAGAAAGATACTTCAAAGAAACACAACTACTACCGGTAGATAAATAAAGTAAACAACGCATAGTATACATAATATAAATTATGATAACATTCAGAAGAAGTAGCAGTCTGGAAATTCCATAATGATTTGTGAAGAATATATTCAGCAAAAAATTTCAAGTGTATAATATTCTGATAATTTGCTGTGCAGGCTAGTCAGTCAAAAAGATCACCAACGATCATGACTCATGTATACATGGAAGCTGCCCATAAATCATCAGATGGCAAATTTGTAAATCTGTATGTCACATGTAAAGCTGGTATATATAATTTATTATAATATATACATTTTTTTTATTACAGGTACTTACAGTATCTCACAAAAGTGGGTACACCCCTCTCATTTTTGCAAATATTTTATTATACCTTTTCATGTGACAACACTGAAGAAATAACACTTTGCTACAATGTAAAGTAGTGAGTGTAAAGCTTGCATAACATTGTTAATTTGCTGTCCCCTCAAAATAACTCAACACACAGCCATTAACCACTTGCCGACCGCCGCACGACTATTTACTGTGGCGGTCAGCCCCTCACAGGCAAAGCGACGTCGCTAGCCTGTGAGGGTCTCGGGAGCGAGCGCGCGCCGCCGGAGATGCGCTCCCGCGCGGTCACGGACCCCCACGCGCGTGTGACCGGTGGACCCGATCGACCGCCGGTCACTCGGGATCGTCGGTGGAGAGGGAGAAAGGCAGGCGGCTAATGTAAACAAGCCGCCTGTCATTCTCCCCTGTCTAGGAATAGTGATCATACGGTTCTACTATGTAGGACCATTGATCACTGTTCCTACACCTCAAGCCACAGCCAGTCACAGTTAGAATCACGCCCCTAGGGACACACACAACCCCTCCCTCTCAAAAACAGTTAACCCCTTCACTGTCAGTGTAATTTTACAGTAACAGTGCATATTTATAGCACTGATTACTGTAGTAATGTCACTGGTAACCCCAAAAGTGTCAAAAATGTCAGTCAAGGGTCCGATCTGTCTGCCGCAATGTTGCAGTACCACAAAAAAAATCGCAGATCGCCGCCATTACGCGTTAAAAAAAACCCAACAAAAATGACAAAAATCTTTCCCTTTGTTAGTAAATGCGATAACTTTTGCGCAAACCAATCAAAATACGCTTTTTGCGATTTTTTTTTACCAAACATATGTAGCATAAAACAAATTGCCTGAAAATGTTAAAAAAATTTAGATTTTTACATTTTTTTGGGGGGGAATTTCATATAAAAATATGTGAAAAATATTGTTATTTTTGCAAAATTGACGCTCTTTTTTTGTTTATGGCGCATGATCAAAAAATGGCACATGTGATCAAATACCACCGAAAGAAAGATCTGTTTGTGTGAAAAAATAACGTCAAATTCGTTTAGGTACAGCGTCGCACGACCGCGCAATTGTTCGTTAAAGTCACGCAGTGCCGAATCGCAAAATAGGCCCTGGTCAGGAAGGGGGTAAAATCTTCCGGGGCTTAAAGGTTAATGTTTAAACCGCTGGCAACAAAAGTGAGTACACCCCTGAGTACAAAATGTCCAAATTGGGCCAAAAGTGTCAATATTTTGTGTGGCCACCAGTATTTTCCAGCACTGCCTTAACCTCCCTGGCGGTATGATTCTTTCGGATTTTAGGTGCTGAAAGCGGTAACATTATTTTGCATGTAATTGCAAAATTGCAGCCCAAACCAACTATTTACATATTTTTTTTTTTTTACTGTGCGTTCTTCTTTATAAAATTATAATATAATTAATAAAAAACTATAAATAAGTTAAAGTATGTATGTATGTATACATATATATATATATATATATATATATATATATATATATATATATATATATATATATATATATATATATATACTGTGTATATATATATACATGTACATATATATATATATATATATATATATATATATATATATATATATATATATATATATATATACATAAAAAGTACAGTAAAACTGCAGGAAAGGGCACTGGGGGGGGGGCAATGTAAATGTGAATTTATTTTATTTTGCATTGGATCAGTGTGTTTGGTGTGTTTTACATTTGAATTTGCCGCCGGTTCCACCCCCCTGCGAACGTCACGTCGCAGGAGATGGAAGCCAGGGCATGGAGACGATCGGGAGGAAGATCCGCCGCCGCATACCGCTGAGATACATCGCTGGATCCCGGCGATGTATCTCAGCGGTATGCGGTAAGAAACCTCTTTTACAGGATCCAGCGATGCTTCTGGCGGTACCCTGAGTATGGCTCGGGGTTACCGCTTTTGGCTCTGAAATGTAACCCCCGAGCCACGCTCAGGAATACCACTAAGAAGGTTAACCCTATTGGGCATGGAGTTCACCAGAGCTTCACAGGTTGCCACTGGAGTCCTCTTCCCCTCCTCCATGATGGCATCTCGGAGCTGATGGATGTTAGAGACCTTGCCCCCCCACCTTCCATTTGAGGAAGCCCTACAGATGCTCAATAGGGTTTAGGTCTGGAGACATGCTTGGCCAATCCATCATCTTTACCCTCAGCTTCTTTAGCAAGGCAGTGGTCATCTTGGAGGTGTGTTTGGGGTTGTTATCCTGTTGGAAAAGGATAACAGGGGATAATGCTCTGCTTAAGTATGTCACAGTACATGTTGCCATTCATGGTCCCCTCAATAAACTGTAGCTCCCCAGTGCCAGCAGCACTAATGCAGCCCCAGACCATGACACTCCCACCACCATGCTTGACTGTAGACAAGACACACTTGTCTTTGTACTCCTCCTCACCTGGTTGCTGCCACATATGCTTGACACCATCTGAACCAAATATGTTTATCTTGGTCTCATCAGACCACAGGACGTGGTTCCAGTAATCCATGTCCTTAGTCTGCTTGTCTTCAGCAAACAGTTTGTGGGCTTTCTTGCGCATCCTCTTTTGAAGAGACTTCCTTCTGGGACGACAGCCATGCAGACCAATTTGATGCAGTGTGCGGCGTATGGTCTGAGCACTAACAGGCTGACCTCCTACCCCTTCAACATCTGCAGCAATTCTGGCAGCACTTAAATCTCTATTTCCCAAAGACAACCTTTGGATATGATGCTGAACACGTGCACTCAACTTCTTTGGTCGACCATGGCCAGGCCTCTTCTGAGTGTAACCTGTCCTGTTAGACCACTGTATGGTCTTGGCCGCTGTGCTACAGCTCAGTTTCAGGGTCTTGGCAATCTTCTTATAGCCTAGGCCATCTTTATGTACAGCAACAATTATTTTTTAGATCCTCAGAGAGTTATTTGCCATGAGGAGCCATGTTGAACTTCTAGTGACCAGTATGAGAGAGTGAGAGCGATAACATCAAATTTACACACCTGCTCTCCATTCACATTGTAACACTAACGAGTCACATGACAGCGAAGAGGCAAAAAAGGCTAATTGAGCCCAATTTGGACATTTTCACTTAGGGATATACTCACTTTTGTTGCCAGCGGTTTAGACATTAGTGGCTGTTAGGGATGATCGAACTTTTGAAAAGTTCGGTTCGACCAGAACACCCGAATTTCCCAAAAGTTCGGTTCGGATTTCAGAACCCCATTGAAATCAATGGGACCCGAACTTCGGTAATCAAAAAACACCATTTTTAAGCCCTAAAACCCAATAAATGCCCCTAAAAAGTGCCTAGGGTTCTGGGTCATGCCCCATTAACTATTAATCACACAAAAAAAGTTCTTAAAAATTGTCATTTTTGATAAAAAAGCCAATTATTGAAAAAAAAAAGAGAGATTTTTTTATTTTGGATTTAGTATCTTTGGATTTAGTATACTTTGGATTTAGTATCTGGGGGGTCTAAAAAGTGTACATGTGAAGTTTCAGCTCTGTAGCATGTCCAGAACCATGAAAAAAAAAGATAATTTTTCAGTAGAACAGGGATGTGGGACCCTCCTTTAACACCTATATGATCTTTTTTTCTGGTTCTGGACATGCTACAGAGCTGAAACTTCACAGGTACACCTTTTAGACCCCCCAGACACAAAATCACACAAAAAAAGTTCTTAAAAATTGTCATTTTTGATAAAAAAGCCAATTATTGAAAAATTAAAAAAAAAAAAGAGATTTTTTGATTTTTATTTATTAGTGTGAGGAAAGGGATATCTAGTGTAGTTAGAGTGCTCCTTTACACTTAAGTTAGCTTCAAAAATTTAGTTTCTGTAGGGAAAGTGTTAAGTGTAAGGGGACCGTAGTGTAGTGTAGGGTTAACTGGCAGTGACTGCTATGGCAGGGTGACAAAACCCTTCCATAGCAGGGTGACCGCTATAGAGAAATGATCATTTCTCTGAATTGCTTTGGCACACCCATATGGCTTCTCACCAGCCAAGTATTTTTTATGCTGCAGGGGCTGCCACTACCAGTGCTTTTTTGAGGACATGTTTGATGTCAGACATGACATCTGAACATGTGTATAGGGGGTATATATACACATATATGTCTGTATATATACCCCTAGACATATATAGGTGTGATAGTAGCAGAAATAAATGCTTGCGCTAATGAAATCATTTACAGTAATATATTTCTGCTACTATCACACCTATATATGGCTAGGTGTCTATATACATATAATTATGTGTGTATATATACCACTATACACAAGTTCAGATGTTTTGCCTGCCTCAAAAGAACCCAAAAAAATGCCAAAAAAACGCTAGCGTAAAAAAAAATGCCCAGGTGTGTTTTTGCTGGCATTTTTTGGGGGGTTTTGGAGGCAGGCAAAACATCAGAACTTGTGCACAGTACCACTATACACAAGTTCAGATGTTTTTTTCTGACTGCAAAGAACCCAAAAAAATGCCTTCTATTAAACTGGCAAGGTGTTACAGCAGCGAAGCCAACCCCCTGAGCTGAACGTTTTCTAATACAAACAATCTTTTTTTTATGGTTCTGGTTTACAAGCTGTACACTCACTACTTTATATTGTAGCAAAGTGTAATTTCTTCAGTGTTGTCACATGAAAAGATATAATAAAATATTTACAAAAATGTGAGGGGTGTACACACTTTTGTGAGATACTGTATATTAGAAATGGAAAGACACCACTTTAACCAAACACTTCTTTACTAGGCCTGAACCCAGCTGTATTATTATAAACCAAATAGGCCATGGGAACTACATAGATCCATAAGGTCCAGTATACTGGCTGAAACAGCACAGGGGAGGCTGGCTCTGCCTCAGGATCAACCCTCATGCAATAAATCTTGTCCATTAAAAAAAATCAATGTTATAGTCTCCATGAATACAGTACCTGGCAGGCAAATATATGGGAAAATCAAATACTAGCCATTCAATGCTGTAAAAGTCTATAATGACCATAAGCCATTAAGAGGTGATCATTTCTGAATCCTTATAAGTCCATGTCTCCCCGAAAAGATAAAGGAGGGACTGCCAGAATAGCAAGTGGTGAAAAGTTCCTGACCGGTTTCACCGGTAGAACACCAGCTACATCAGAGGCAATGTTGCCATAGAAGTCACATGGAAATACCCTCTCTTTACTGTATGATACATATATTTTTTAGGTGGTACATATTCACTATGGCAGTGTCCAGTTCCCCATGTATTTCCTTGACAATAGTTTGCTTATTAGCTGGGAAAATGGCCAGAGTTTAGTATCAAGTTTTGACTCCTATAGACTTCAATACTATTTGAAGCTAAGTTCAGGTTTCACAGACTTCACAGCCATGTTGGAATTGACAAATCCCCTGCAATAGCCCCCTAATAGCAACTAGTAACTTAATAGTCTAGTTTATTTTTGGAGGCAGATTATTATCTTTTACTCTTTTGCACCGACCTAACACAAATATGTGGCCACACTGGAATAGAAACTAGTAAACTAGTAGTCCAGTTTATATTTGGAGGCAGATAATTATCTTTAATTATCTTTTTATCCTTGGCACGGACGTAACACAAATATGCGGCCCCACAGAACTGGGCTTTTTTCCGTGAGGCGGTATATTTGTGTATCTCCCTTTGTGCTGGGAGCTCACCGCACGGCACAGAGACTGGGGTCTCTCTGAAAGTACCACAGGCCCCATTCCAATGATCAAGACCCAGAATGTCCAATTCCAGGTCACCTGATCTCTGTGATAGCCTCTGATTGGTTATTCCTGTAAAAATTCACTGTGAAGCCCATGTTTTCTTTCTCTGTGAATGGATGAGAGTGATACATTGTATCTTTCTCTGTCCTTGAAGAGATTGAAAAAAAAGTGTGTGCAGAAAAAAAATTTAAAAATAAAAATAATAATAATAATAAAAAAAAAACATGTTTTCCAAATGTTTCATTCAGCAACACTATGTCAGCTGATGGATTCCAGAGACTGAGGAGGAATCCATCAACTGACATAGTGTTGCTGAGTAAAACATTTGGAACACATGGATCTGACCTGGGGATTATTGGGACATCTTAGAGGCTACTGGGGAGTTCCTAATCCGTTCCTTATGACCCATCAGTCCTATTTAAATCAAGCCTGCTTGACTCCCAGACTGAAAAGCTGGGGGTCTATAGTTTCTGGTAAGGAGGGACACAAAAGGGGGTGTGTGTCACATCACAGAATTAATTTATGTGGAGCACTTCAGCACTTTTAAGAAGATTGGAGCACAAGAGAACTTTACATTGATTATATCACTTTATTTGGACTTTTATATATATGACTATATGAAGCTAGCATTTTTTATATATATATATATATATATATATATATATATATATATATATATATATATATTTTTTTTTTTTTTTTTTTAAAGTGGAACTTTAGTCAGAAAATAAAGTCCTAGGCGCATGCGCGGCTTCCGGACATGGAGGACGCATCCTAAGTGAGCTACGGGCACCGTTGACTCTCTGCCGCTTCGTACGAGCCTCTTTTCCCACACTTTTGACAGGGAGCAGGCTGCAAGTGTTCCTGATTCCTCTGGTGTCCCCATGGGCAAGATTGGGCAGCAAAAGTAGGGATATTCCGCTCCACAGGAGTCCCAGGCCCAGGCAGCCATGGGCCGCTTCCTTACTAGGCCGAAATCCAAGACCTCAATTTCTCAGGTGGACCCATTCGCTGCGATGGATCCCCTATTGGAAGCAGAGAATATTGCGGACCCCCCGCCGACACAAGTACCGGATCGTTTAGCTCCGACCCCCGCTGCCTCACAGTAGATCTTAACCCCTGACATACTGGACGCTAAACTGCAGGTTTTTTTGGTACAGATTACTGCAACATAGCTGCTGAGGTGGGGAAACTGTCGGTTGAGTTGAGGGGGAGATTGCACACATAGGGGAACGTACAGACACCTTGGAGAATAAGTTTGATGAGTTGGTGGACTATGTGCACGTTTTGGAGGAGGAACATTCCTATTTGAAACACTCGGTCTCTCAACTGCATCTACAGGAAGAGGATCTTGAGAACCGGGAACGGCGCCAGAATCTGCGTTTCAGGGGCATCCCTGAAACGGTGGGAGACAACAACCTGCGACCTTTTTTATTGGGTCTCTTTAATCACTTGGCCCCTAATATTGTGGACATCGACTGGAGACTGGATAGGGCTCACAGGTCTCTGGGCCATAACCGCCCTCTGGAGGGAGACCCCATGATGTGATTGTCCGATTCCACTATTATGATAGTAAAGAGGCACTCAATCTGGTGACCCGTAACAAGTCTCAAGTGGAGTATAAGGGGGCAAAAATACAAATCTTTAATGATCTCTCCCCCATCACTTTGAATAAGCGGAGGGCCCTCCGCGTGGTGACATTACATTTGCAGAAGCACAGGGTCCCTTATTACTGGGGTTTCCCGTTCCGTCTGGTGGTCACCAAAGATGGCGTTCAGCATGCCATGCGGGAAATGCATGAAGCAGAATCCTTTATTAAAGGCCTGGGACTCCCACCACTTCCAGAGGAGGATATGCTCGCTCATCAGCAGCCTTCCGGCCGCCCGATTCCAGCAACTCCATGTCGTATTTGGACCCCTGCCAAGACCCCACAGCGCAGACCCCACGCTACTCCTCAGCGCCAGAGGCTCCCCAGATTCCCTCCCTGATGTCTCTGATGGATCTACATGGCGTTTTGTTTCTTCTGGCCTCCTCCGGTCTCTTGTGGATGGACTGATCGGTAAAGGCTGCCTTGCAGGCGACTTCTTTTGACCGGCCCGGCTGGACTGGTTCAGTTTTTCCCCCCCATGGGGCATTTGTTTTTTCCAGTTTTTGAAGCCTAGTTGGTTTTTATTTTTACTTCCGCTGGAGAGTTGACGGGTTGCCCACCCCCGTTGGAGTACTGTTTCCTGGAGGCTCCCGTGTTGCCCGTAATACCCGTGGGCTTTGCCCTGGGCTCCCTGGGATTCTACAATCCTACAGGGTTTCTTCTGAGGATTCTGAATGGACACTGCTGTTCTATTCGAGTGTTCTTTTTCTTTTTTTCTTTTTTTCCTCTGTTTTTTCTCCGCTGTGTTGGATCTTTTTTGATCTGGGTCTGACAATTTTCTGACGCACAAATGGATTGGTGCCTCTGCGTTCTATCTCTAGATAGAGTGCAGACTGCATTGAGGTTTTTGTTTAATGTAGCTACTGAGGGTTATGACACAGTGAGAGGTAGTTTTATACATGCATACGTTTTATGTCTGAGATCTGTAATACCATGACTTTAAGGTTTATGTCCTACAATGTAAAAGGTTTGAATTCGGTACAGAAGCGCTGGTTGGCGCTTAAGGCTTTTCGATCCTCCAGGCAGACGCGATTTTGGTGCAGGAGACGCACTTCCGTCCTGGCGGATCGTTTAAGTTTGCAGCACGATATTTCCCCACAACATACGTTGCTTCTGAGAAGACAGGTAAAGCGGGGGTTGCCATTTTGATTCGGAAGTCTTGTCCCATTAGGGTCCGTGACTCTTTCCTGGATCCTCATGGGAGATACATAGCCTTGGTCTGTGACTATCTGTCTACATCCTTTACTCTGATTAACCTGATTAACCGATATGCTCCCAATGTTTTGGACAAGACCCTTTCGGCCACTTCCCATTTTTCCCAGCCCTTTATGGTGGTAGGGGGTGATTTCAATCTTATTATGTCACCTTATAGGGATAGACAGTCCGTGAGTCGAGACACCCCTTCCCGTAGGCAGTTGAGTCAGGCTAAATCTTTTCGCAGGTGTATTCGTTCATTTAGGCTTTTTGACTCCTGGCGTATTAAACACCCTACACATAGACAATTTTCCTTTTATTCAGCTGCCCACAAGATGCAATCGAGATTGGATAATTTTTTCATCTTGGCTCCGTTCATTTCTTGCATGGTTCAGTCGGAGATCCTCCCCATCTCCTGGTCTGATCATGCTCCCATTGTTTTTGACATCTCCATGACGGGGGCCCCTCCTAAGGCCTGCCATTGGAGCCTGAATGATAGACTCCTTCAGATTCCAACAGTTTGGAATCGGTTGGAAGAGGGCTTGCAGGAATATTTTGCACTTAATGAGGATTCTGTGTCTGAGGTTCCTACAATGTGGGAGGCCCATAAAGCTTTCTTTAGGGGCATCTGTATCGCAGAGGGCTCTCGTTTGAAGAAAGATGCTGAGATTACACGCAGCTCGCTCCTGGCCGACCTTCGGGTGGCTGAGGGGCGTCTGCAAGTTTCCCCGTCAGTAGCCAGTCTTCGGCAGGTGGTCAATCTTCGAGACCGCATCAAGGCTCTCGACATGTCCAAGATGGTTATATCCTTGATGTGGGCTCAGCAAAGATTTTATGAGTATTCTAATTAACCTCACAGAATGTTAGTTAATAGGCTTAAACCTAAACCTTTCCAATCTGTTCTGGATCTCCTGATGCAGCCTGACGGTAGCCCCACCCACTGCCCATATACCATGGCAGAAGTGTTTGGCAAATTTTATGGCAACCTGTATAACTGTCTGACTCCTGAGAATCGCTTTCATTTTTCTGCTGACAAGTTTGAGAGTTTCTTTCAGGACTTAGACATTCCCTGTCTCTCTAAATCCGGTCTTGATAAACTAAATGCAGACATCTCCATGGACGAGTTGGCTGCTACAATTAAGGATCTACCCTCTCGAAAGGCCCCAGGTCCGGACGGACTCCCATATATCTATTACAAAACCTTCCTACCGACTCTGGCCCCTCGTCTCCTGGATCTCTATGCTTCTTTGCTGGAGGGCAGGACACCTCATTCTCACTTCATTCATTCTTATATCTCTGTCATCCCAAAACAGGGTAAAGATGCCTCACTCCCAGATAATTACAGACCAATTGCTCTTCTCAATTCCTATTACAAAATATTCACTAAGATTTTGGCCAATAGATTGGCCGGTTTTCTGCCCAAATTAATAGATAGGGATCAGGTTGGATTTGTCCTTTCTCGACATGCAGGGGATAATACCAGACGAACTGTGGATCTGATCTCTCTCTTGAATAGGTTCCCTCGCCCAGCTCTTGTTCTTAGCCTGGATGCCCAGAAAGCTTTTGATAGGCTGAGCTGGCCCTATCTTTTATCCACGCTTCAGAAGTTTGGTTTAAAGGGTCCCTTCTATAGAGATTTGGAAGCCCTCTATTCCCCTGCCATGGCTCAGGTCCGTATGTCATCTGCCTTTATGTCGCCTGTGTTCCCCATGTCCAATGGCACTCGGCAAGGCTGTCCCCTCTCCCCTTTGCTGTTTATATTGTGCCTGGAACCGTTGGCAGAAGCTATACGCTCACACCCTGATATTGCTGGGGTCACTATGCGACATAGAGAATATAAGCTTTCCTTGTTTGCAGACGACCTATTGTTGACTTTGATGAATCCATTAGTTTCCTTGCCATCACTGCATGCTCTCCTGGACTCTTTTAGTGCTATCTCTGGGTACAAGGTAAATGCTCCAAAACAGAGGCTATGCCCCTTCATGTCTCCCCAGATCTTCTGTTCCAGTTACAACACACTTATCCTTATAGATGGTGCCTGCAGTCGCTCAAGTATTTGGGGGTACACCTGACACCTTCCCACCCACAGCTCTATACTGCTAATTATGTTCCCCTAATTCGTGAGATCTCTTCAGCAATGGACCACCCTGCCCCTGTCCTTGTTGTCCATGTTTTAAAAATGTCTATTTTACCAAAACTGCTTTACTAGTTTGACACCCTTCCAGTTGCGATCCCAATGCCTCAACTTAAACTTCTACAACATTCCTTTTTAAGGTTTATCTGGAACAATAGGGCACACAGGGTGGCTTCCTCAGTGGTGTTTGCTCCCCGGAGGCGGGGGGGATTGGGTGCTCCAGATATTGTTAAATACTATTATGCTTCCCACCTCCGGGTGGTGGCCTCCTGGTCTTCCTGGCTGGCCCCCAACCGGTGGTCGGAGATTGAGAGGGGGGCGATTTATCCGGTGCATCCCTGCTCGATGCTTTGGTCACTGGCCTTGCATACAGATGGTGTCCTGAAGGGCATGTGTTTGGATTCAATGCTGGTCACCATGGGAGTCTGGTGAAAATGCTTGGGTCTCTACTATCTCTCTTTGCCATGCCCTCCCCTTACCACGGTTTAACCTATTGCTCCCCGATGGTCTTCGGGTGAGCCGTTTATGGAATTGGACTCAGCCTCCACTTTTCCAGTTGCGAAATTTGGTCCACCCGGTATCCCATACATTCTTCACCTTTGAGAAGCTTCGAGAAAAATTCTCCTTACCAAAACAATCCTTTTATTTCTATCTTCAAATCCATGATTTCTTCAGATCGTTGATGCTGTCGCTTTCCCTGGAGAGGCCCACGGCCTTTGAATTGTTGTGTGGCCGGGGTCCTCATCAGGGTCATCTGGTGTCTTCAATTTATACGATTTTGCATGATGCTGTCCCGCTCACCGAAGATTCACACTTTTACATGCGTAGGTGGTCTGGTATACTTGGTTGACCAATCACATTACCTGTATGGAATAGAATTTGGACGTCCACTTTTAAATCATCCCGCTGTGTGGCGCAGAGAGAGACCGCTCTCAAGATTCTCCTTTTTTGGTATAGGACCCAGAGCGCCTTCACAAGATGAATCCTTCTTGTTCCGCCTTGTGTTGGCGGTGCAGGGAGGATAAAGGTTCTCTTTACCATGTTTTTTGGTTGTGTCCCCTTATATGTCCTTTTTGGTCTATGGTTCTGGAAACGCTCCAAGCCGTGGTGGGGTTAGAATTGCCATTGGACCCCTTACATTGTCTACTAGGCCTACCATTCCCTAGGGTCTCAAAACCGGCATCCAGGCTGATATCCTTCCTCCTCTTGGCTGCTAAGAGGGCTATTCCACTGTGTTGGTTACAGCAGTCTCCCCCGGACAGGGCCCTTTTCTTGAAACTGGTTTCAGACATCTGGGAAATGGAGTCCCTGATGACAAGGGTGCATGATGAGCAGATTAAATTCAATGCTGTCTGGGAAGTCTGGGACTCCTATATCTTGAACTCCCCCTGATCCCACTATTCCTTTCCTGAGGTGTATACTGTATATGTTTGTATGCTACTGTACTTATGTGCATTTCCCTTTCATCTTTGCAGTTATGTACTATCTGATTGCTTGACTTGCTATCACATTGTTTTTTTTTTTTCTTTTGATCTACTTTTGTTCTTAGGGGCACCACTCCCTGTACTGATTGTTTTCTGTGCCATTATGATGTTTCTGTACTGTGCTTTATTTTTTGTGCAAATAAAAATATAATTAAAAAAAAGAAAATAAAGTCCTGCTAGATCACTTTAGACTTGCCTATTTTGCAGATATACATTAGCTATGTAAAACATTAAAAAATATGTGTCTATACTATTTAAAATTCAGTAATACACTGTTCCACCCCACTCTGCACATGCTCAGTTGTTTTCCATTCTAGGCATTTTTAGGCACTGCTAAGTTTGTAGAGGCTGATCTGCTGACAGCTTTAAAGAAGAATTAAACCCTCCTATCCTTTACAGCCAAGGACGCTGCTTCTGTTTAAAATGCCGTGGTGTTGCACATATGATCAGTTATGACTAGAGTTGAGCGGACACCTGGATGTCCGTGTTTGGCGGGTTCGGCCGAACTTGATAAAAAAGTCCGGGTCCGTGTCCCGGACTTTTTCCGAACATTACCCGGACACCGAACCCAATTGAAGTCAATGGGGATCCGAACTTTCAGGCACTAAAATGGCTCTAAAACACCAATGGAAAGGGCTAGAGTGCTGCAAATGGCAGCAAAATGTAGTTAAGAGCATGGCAAGTGCTCTGCAAACAAATGTGGATAGGGAAATCACTTAAAACAACAAAAAAAAACAGAAAATACAAAATAAAACAATTTTCTTCATCTGTGAAGGACGAGGCCCATATGGAGTAGGAGGGAGGTTGAGGTGGCGGTGGATGTGGCGGTGTAGGTGGAAGCGGTGGTGGAGGGGGACGAGGTAGCCAACACTGCTTTTTTTCAGTCATTTTAAATTAGGGTACCCCAAAAGAGTGAGAAAGATCAAAAATATAACAATGGCTGGGTAAGGTCGGTATCCATCTCTATTCTGCATAAGGTACGGAAAAGTCCTGTGGGATCCATGCCTGGTTCATTTTAATGAACGTGAGCTTGTCCACATTGTCTCTGGACAGGCGGCTGCGCTTGTCTGTGATAACGCCCCCAGCCGTGCTAAATACACGTTCAGATAATACACTGGCTGCAGGGCACGCCAGCACCTCCAAGGCGTAAAGGGCAAGCTCAGGCCATATGCCCAATTTGGAGACCCAGAAGTTGAAGGGGGCAGACCCGTCATTCACTACATGTAGGCGTGTGCACACATACTGCTCCACCAAGTTGGTGAAATGCTGCCTCCTGCTAAGACGTTCCATATGAGCTGCTGGTGCTGCTGTTTGTTTTGGCATGCTGACAAAGCTTTTCCACATTTCGGCCATGCTAACCCTGCCTTCTGAGGTGCTGGCGGTGCCCTGGTTGCATTGGCGACCTCTTCCTCCTCCTCTGCCTTGGCCTTGTGCTTCCACTGTGGCCCCGCTGTCAGGTGGGAATGCCAGCAGCATCTCGTCTACCAGCATGCGCTTGTACTCGCGCATCTTGCGATCACGCTCCAGTGAGTGAATTAAGGATGGTACGTTGTCCTTGTAACGGGGATCCAGCAGCGTGGCCACCCAGTAATCAGCACAAGTTAGAATGTGGGCAACTCGGCGGTCGTTGTGGAGACACTGCAGCATGTAATCGCTCATGTGGTGTGCCAGGCTGCCCAGAGGCAATGAAAGGCTGTCCTCTGTGTGAGGTGTATCGTCTGTGTCCTCAGTATCCCCCGAGCAACGCACCAGTGATGGGCATGAGCTGGCCTGGGTGCCACCCTGCTGTGAACATGGTTCCATCTCCTCCTCCATCTCCTCCTCCTCATCCTCCTCATCCTCCAGAACTGTGCCCCTGCTGGACAATTGTGTACCTGGTGTTTGTGGGTGCAGGAACCCACCCTCGGAGCCACTTGTGAATGACTGCCCTGAAAACCTTGGAAATGATCCCTCTTCCTCCTCCTCCTCCTCCTCCTGTGCCACATCCTCTTCCATCATCGCCTGAATCGTTTTTTCAAGGAGGCATAGAAGTGGGATAGTTAAGCTGACAATGGCGTCATCGGCACTGGCCATGTTGGTGGAGTACTCAAAACAGCGCAACAAGGCACACAGGTCTCGCATGGAGGCCCAGTTATTGGTGGTGAAGTGGTGCTGTTCCGCAGAGCGACTCACGCGTGCGTGCTGCAGCTGAAACTCCACTATGGCCTGCTGCCGCTCGCACAGTCTTTCCAGCATGTGCAAGGTGGAGTTCCACCTTGTGGGCACGTCACATATGAGGCGGTGAGCGGGAAGGCCGAATTTACGCTGCAGCGCTGACAGGCGAGCAGCAGCAGGGTGAGAACGCCGAAAGTGCGCACAGATGGCCCGCACTTTCTGCAGCAGCTCTGACATATTGGGGTAATTTTTAAGGAACCTCTGCACCACCAAATTCAGCACATGCGCCAGGCAAGGGATGTGTGTCAAACCAGCTAGGCCCAGAGCTGCTATGAGATTTCGCCCGTTATCGCACACCACCAGGCCGGGCTTGAGGCTCGCTGGCAGCAACCACTTATCGGTCTGCTGTTCCATGCTCCTCCACAACTCCTGCGCGGTGTGTGGTTTTTCCCCCAAACAGGAAAGTTTTAAAACTGCCTGCTGTCGTTTACCCCTGGCTGTGCTGAAGTTGGTGGTGAAGGTGTTACGCTGACCGGATGAGGAGGTGGTAGAGGATGAGGAAGCGGAGTAGGAGGAGTTAGGAACAGGAGGCAAACTGAAGCACCCTGCAATCCTCGGTGGTGGAAGGACATGCGCCAAATTGCTATCTGCCTCAGGCCCATCCGCCACTGCATTTACCCAGTGTGCCTTTAGGGAGATATAACGCCCCTGACCGTGCTTACTGGTCCACGTATCAGTAGTTAGGTGGACCTTGCCACAGATGGCGTTGCGCAGTGCACACCTGATTTTTTCCCCCACTTGGTTGTGCAGGGAAGGGATGACTTGCCTGGAAAAGTAGTGGCGGCTGGGCACGACGTACTGTGGGACAGCCACCGACATAAGGCTTTTAAAACTGTGCGTCTCCACCAGACGGAATGACAGCAATTCAAAGGCCAAGAATTTGAAATGCTGGCATTCAGGGCCAGGGATCGCGGGTGGGTAGGGGGGTACTTCCTCTTCCTCTGAAGTGTTTGGGAGATGGAAAGCTGAACGCTTCCACGGGACATTGTGGAGATGGTTGGTGACCCAGGTGGTGGTGTTGCTGACAGATCATCTGTTTGCGGGGTGGCAGGTGCCGGTATCACTACAGAGGTGGATGAAGAGGCTGAGACTGCAGCAGAAGAGGAAGCAGGAGGAGCCAGAGACCTTTCTTGGTTTTTGAAGGTGAAAGACGGTTGGACATCGGCTGCAGGTGCCAACTCTGACCTTTCTGCAGTAGACTGGGTGGGAGAAAATATCAAGGAACTGGAGGCACTGTCAGCAGCAAAACAATCTACTATCGCCTCCACTTGTTCTGGCCTCAACACTTGTAGAGGCGCATGATGCCCTACCAAATACTGCTGCAGGTTCTGTCGCCTACTCACACTTGAGGAAGGTGTTTCACTTGTGCGTGTAGCTGGCACAGATCGACCACGTCCTTTCCTTGCAACAGGAGCTCTACCAGCAGCACCACGACCCAGGCCACGGCCCCTATTTGACTGTCTCCTCCTATTTTTGTAATTTATGATCTTGCCCTAGAAAGGTGTTTATTGAGTAGCGGAACAAAACAACAACAGTATCGCACGAGTGTATCTCACAGTCAAATATGCAAACTATGCCGCAATTAAATTTTTTTACCCCAAAAGGGTGTTTATTAAATAGCGGAATAGAAAAATAGTATACAAATACAACGGGTGTATCTCACAGTCAAATATGCAAAGTATGCCGCACTTTAATTTTTTTCACCCCCAAAAGGGTGTATATTGAATAGCGGAATAGACAATTTTTTATAAAACGGTGTATCTCACAAGTACAAACACAGAATAGGCCCCGATTACAATTTTTTGTACCCTAAAGGGAGGATGAGGAAGAGGAGTAGGAGGAGTTTAGAACAGAAGGCAAACTGAAGCGCCCTGCAATCCTCGGCGGTAGAAGGAGATGCGCTAAAAAAATTTAAAAGGTGTATCTCACACGTACCGATACAGACTATGCCGTAATTTAATTTTTTTTCACTCCAAAAGGGTGTATATTGAATAGCGGAATAGATATTTTTTTATAAAACGGTGTATCTCACACGTACAAACACAGACTAGGCCCCGATTACAATTTTTTGTACCCTAAAGGCAGGATGAGGATGAGGAAGAGGAGTAGGAGAAGTTCGGAACAGGAGGCAAACTGAAGCGCCCTGCAATCCTCGGCGGTGGAAGGAGATGCGCCAAAAAAAATTAAAACGTGTATCTCACACGTACCGATACAGACTATGCCATAATTAAATTTTTTTCACCCCAAAAGGGTGTATATTGAATAGCGGAATAGAAAAAAATTGTATAAAATGGTGTATCTCACACATACAAACACAGAATAGGCCTTGATTACAATTTTTTGTACCCTAAAGGGAGAATGAGGATGAGGATGAGGAAGAGGAGTAGGAGGAGTTCAGAACAGGAGGCAAACTGAAGCGCCCTGCAATCCTCGGCGGTGGAAGGAGTTGCACCAAACAAATTTAAAAGTTGAATCTCACACGTTCCAATACAGACTATGCCGTAATTTAATTTTTTCACTCCAAAAGGGTGTATATTGAATAGCGGAATAGAAAATTTTTTATAAAACGGTGTATCTCACACCTACAAACACAGACTAGGCCCCGATTACAATTTTTTGTACCCTAAAGGGAGGATGAGGATGAGGAAGAGGAGTAGGAGGAGTTCGGAACAAGAGGCAAACTGAAGCACCCTGCAATCCTTGGCGGTGGAAGATGCGCCCAAAAAATTTCAAAGGTATATCTCACACGTATCGATACAGACTATGCCGCAATTTCATTTTTTTCACCCCAAAAGGGTGTATATTGAATAGCGGAATAGAAATTTTTTTATAAAACGGTGTATCTCACACGTACAAACACAGAATAGGCCCCGATTACAATTTTTTGGACCCTAAATGGAGGATGAGGATGAGGAAGAGGAGTAGGAGGAGTTCGGAACAGGAGGCAAACTGAAGTGCCCTGCAATCCTTGGCGGTGGAAGATGCGCCCAAAAAATTTCAAAGGTATATCTCACACGTATCGATACAGACTATACCGTAATTTTATTTTTTTCCCCCCAAAAGGGTGTATATTGAATAGCGGAATAGAAAAAATTTTACAAAACAGTGTATCTCACACGTACAAACCCAGACTAGGCCCCGATTACAATTTTTTGTACCCTAAAGGCAGGATGAGGATGAGGAGTAGGAAGAGTTCGGAACAGGAGGCAAACTGAAGCACCCTGCAATCCTCGGCGGTGTAAGATGCGCCCAAAAATTTGAAAGGTGTATCTCACACGTACCGATACAGACTATGCCGCAATTTAATTTTTTTTACCCCAAAAGGGTGTAGATTGAATAGCGGAATAGAAAATATGATATAAAAAGGTGTATCTCACACGTACAAACCCAGACTAGGCCCTAATTACAATTTTTTGTACCCTAAAGGCAGGATGAGGAGTAGGAGGAGTTCGGAACAGGAGGCAAACTGAAGCACCCTGCAATCCTCGGCGGTGGAATATGCGCCCCAACAATTTGGAAGGTGTATCTCACACGTACCGATACAGACTATGCCGCAATTTATTTTTTTTTACCCCAAAAGGGTGTAGATTTAATAGCGGAATAGAAAATATAATATAAAAAGGTGTATCTCACACGTACAAACCCAGACTAGGCCCCGATTACAATTTTTTGTACCTTAAAGGCAGGATGAGGATGAGGAAGAGGAGTAGGAGGAGTTCGGAACAGGAGGCAAACTGAAGCGCCCTGCAATCCTCGGCGGCGGAAGATGTGCCCCAAAAATTTGAAAGGTGTATCTCACACGTACCGATACAGACTATGCCGCAATTTAATTTTTTTTACCCCAAAAGGGTGTAGATTGAATAGCGGAATAAAAAATATAATATAAAAAGGTGTATCTCACACGTACAAACCCAGACTAGGCCCCGATTACAATTTTTTGTACCCTAAAGGCAGGATGAGGATGAGGAGTAGGAAGAGTTCGGAACAGGAGGCAAACTGAAGCACCCTGCAATCCTCGGCGGTGTAAGATGCGCCCAAAAATTTGAAAGGTGTATCTCACACGTACCGATACAGACTATGCCACAATATAATTTTTTTGACCCCAAAAGGGTGTAGATTGAATAGCAGAATAGAAAATATGATATAAAAAGGTGTATCTCACACGTACAAACCCAGACTAGGCCCCGATTACAATTTTTTGTACCCTAAAGGCAGGATGTGGAGTAGGAGTTCGGAACAGGAGGCAAACTGAAGCACCCTGCAATCCTCGGCGGTGGAAGATGCGCCCCAAAAATTTGGAAGGTGTATCTCACACGTACCGATACAGACTATGCTGCAATTTATTTATTTTTTACCCCAAAAGGGTGTAGATTTAATAGCGGAATAGAAAAAAGTATATAAAATTGGTGATTTTTCAATAGCACATGTGAACACAGCAGTGTCTTATGTTTTATGTCACGGTCAGCAGCAGGCTATGAAGGAAAAAAAAAAATTTCCCTTTAAATTTGTAATTTTTAAATAGCAGATTAGTACAGACTATGCCACAATTTATTTTTTTTAACCCAAAAGGGTGTATATTGAATAGTGGAATAGAAACAAGTATATAAAATTGAAAATCACTCAATATCACATGTGAACACAGCAGTGTCTTATGTTTTATGTCATGGTCAGCTCAGCAGCAGGCTATGAAGGGAAAAAAATTCCCCTTTAACTTTGTAATTTTTAAATAGCAGATTAGAACAGCAATCTGTAGTAAAATATAGCTGAACGCTGCACACAACAGACTGATAAAAATATATTTTTTTCTCCCTCCTCCTCCTCCTCAGTGGGCTCAAGTGAGGGCAAAAAGATCGTTCACTGCACAACCCCCCACACAGCAAAATCGATGTAGATCGCTAACGGATGATTGTTCTGTCCTTGCCTAATCTCTCCAGCCTGTCCCTAAAATGCTCAAATATCTTTCCCTGCCTACACTCCGACCTGTCCCTGCATTCTTTTCGGGCACAATTTTTCCCTGTCTGTCCCTAATCAGCAGCAGCCAGCACGTATGATGTGTGCTCTCTCCCTTCACTACAGCAGAATGACGCACCGCACTGTGTCTCTCGAGCTTATAAAGACATGGGTCACATGCTTCAGATGGCCAATCACAGCTACTAATACATTAGTAGGCATGGCTGGGATGGCTTAAGGCACACAAGTTAAACGCTTGTTGATTGGCTGTTGAAAGCCCGCCATTAAAAGCGCCCCATTACATACAAAACAGGAAATAAAATTACCAAACACTGATTTTAAACCCGAACATACAGTAAAGTTTTCGGGTCCGTGTCCGGGTAGCAAAAATCAATAGAATAGCGAACCCATCAGATTAGGTAACAGAAGAAAAGTTCCCTCAGCTGTGCATGCATTCCACCGCTACCAGATTTGATAATCTGACAGAACACCTGCAGTCAGAAGAAGACATTAGTGGACATCTTACTACACCCAGCTAGGTCTTGAATTTCAGAGTAATTTTAGCAATAAAGTGAGCGTATATAAATAAATATAGTATGTTGACATCTGTGATGCTTTTTTGATATTACATTTTGAAAGAAGCTGTACACCAGAAATAGGAAGGTGGTGAAGGCCATGTTGGTTCACCCAGCACTGCTCAATGCTAAACCTTAAGGCTTTCAAAATGAAACATCCAAACAGCATCGCAGATGTCAATATGCTATATTTTATAATATACACTCACATTATTGCTAAAATTACTCATAAATTCAAGACGTAGCTGGGTGCAGTAAAATGTCCACTGCCTTCTTCTGACTGCAGGCTTTCTGTCAGATTAGAAAACTCGGTAGCGGTAGAATGCATGCGCAATTGACTGAACGTCACGTCTGTTATATTATCTGATGGATTTGATAGAACACCAGCATTCCAGGAATGCAATTGTTTTTTGAAACCATTAAATTGATGGGTTTAGTTGCATTTTATGATTCTGCTGTTTGGGGGCTCTGGGCTTCAGAAAAATTGCAGCCTCAAGCAAGAAGCAAGTTGTTATGGGCAAAGGTCCGCTTTAACAACACTAAATTCCAGATATTTGTGACTGAAACACATGAACAGGGTATTGTGACTGGAACACATGAACAGGGTAATTCCCTAGTAGATACTCTATAAAATCCTTAGTGCATCCCATGGTTTTACTAAAACAGCAACTCTTCTCAAATGGGAATTAAATTCAGGACTATTTAGGAGATTCTCTGATTGCTTGGCAAACAGCTATTATAATAACTTGTAAGACCACTGGCAGCTATTGCATAAAACTCTTTATAGGTGGTATAATACCCCTTATAGACTCTCTAAGATGTACCCTAATACCACTGCTACTTGTTGGTGCCAACGTGCATAGATAGGCTCACTAATACACATTTTTTAGTTTTGTCCCTTGGTTAAATCCTATTGAAACCAAATCTTTAATTTAGTTTTGTTTGTTTAAACCCAATAAAAATCAATGAAACTAAACAAACGGTGTATCCTGTAACAAAAATGTAAAGCAAAAGCAGCTAAAACAGGTGGATGGACATTTGCTGCACTAAATATTTATACATTTCTTTGAAATTTTGTTTTTTATTTATATGACCAAACAATACATGTTAAAGGTAATTGCATTATCAGTTGTCAAGAAAATATTCAAATATACATAGCAGGCACAGTACCCATTATGTTCTTGATTAAATTCATATAGACAGTTTATTGATAAACACACTTGAACTCAATAGGGTTGATTTACCAAAACAGGAGAGTGCAAAATCTGGTGCAGCACTGCATAGGAAACCATTTTTTTTTTGGTTGAAGCTTAATTGAACAAGCTGAAGTTAAAAGCTGATTGACTACCATGCACAGCTGCACCAGATTTTGCACTCTCTAGTTTTAGTAAATCAACCCTAACGAGTTTGCCAGACTTAGGCTCCTTTCACACAGCAGTCCGTCAAACGGACTCCACTTTTCTCAGCGGGGGATCGAGCCGCCGATCCCCCACTGAGCAGGAGGATGACAGCTGTGTCTCCGCGGTGTGTGTGGAGACACAGCTGTCAGTTCCCCATGCATCTCTATGGGGGAAATCGGATGGGAACGGACCATCAGTCCGTTCTCATCTGATCCCATCCGATCCGCTGGACAGATGGAAAATAGGGATGACGGATCGGATCGGGTGTCAGCGGACATGTCTCCGCTGACATCCGATCCCCCATAGAGATGCATGGGGGACCGTTCAGATCCGCCAAAAAAACGGACAGGCGGATCTGAACGGTCCGCCTGTGTGAAAGGGGCCTTACGCTTCCTCAGGATTACCAAAAGGTCAGTTGCTATCAAAGATATTAGAATAATAACATGTAAGTATAATAAATAAAAATATACAAAATATGTTACAGGTGTAATTGAATGCTGCCGTTACCATCCCTTGCCATTATCCAGGTGTAAGAGATGGTAAATAACGCTGAAAAATGTCCAGGGGCTAAAAGAAAAGGGTGGACCAGAGGCTTCTCTTAAAACAGGTCCATTACAAAGACAGTCATCTTTTTTCAGCTACTTTTGCTTTACATTTTAAATAAGGATTTGGCACATGTGTTAGAGCCCTCCCTATATTGGAACTGTATCAAAAACTACAGTGCTTGCCTTTTTACAAGTAGTCAGTTTAAATAGCTTAGTGTTGCTGCACCTATACCAGTTTCCATTCTTACACTGATAAAAACAACACTGGGACTGGGGTGGTGGTGATCAAGAACACTGTTCCTGGATTACTTTGGTATGGTGACACTGGCCCTGGTGTGGTGGCAATTAGGGACAATGTTTCTGATGGGTACAAACAAATGGCCATTGCCCTCACCTATAACTGGCCTTTGCAGCAAGGAGCAAATGGAAGGGCAACACAACAAAACCAAAGAAATTCAAAGCTCAATTTACCGACATGCCTGCTAACCAACCAAATTGTTCTGTCTAAAAGTATGTGTTAAAAATAGGGGTTTCATTTGCACACATTTGCAAATACATGCAAAAGATACAGAGCCCCATCAAGGTACCACAGTATTTTCTGTAGTCCTAACTCTAAATTTGAGAGCCTCCACAGTGGAAGCACATGCATTATAATGGATAGGCATAGGGCAGGTGAGCCTGGAGGGATCCCACCCCTTCTTAAAGGCACAGGGGTGCACTGGACACAGCACATAGCACAATGGCATCAAAGGTGTCCAGTTAGACAGGACAATTAGGTTGGTTAGTAGGCTGGTTGGTAAGTTGAGCTTGCAATATTTATGATCACATTAATCTGGTAACACTAGTGTGGCAGTGTTTAGGATCACTGTTGCTGACTGCACTGGTCTGGTGACGTCGAGACTAGTGTGGCGGCAATCAGGAACACTGTTGCTGGCTTACACTGGTCTAGTGAGACTGAGACATGTGTGGAAGACATCATGAATGCTGTTGCTGGCTGCACTGTTCTTTTGATACTGGAACTGGTGTTGCAGTAATCAGGAACACTGTTGTTGGCTTACACTGGTTTGGTGTTACAGGGACTCATGGGGCTCTAATAAGGAGCCTTATTGCTGGCTGCATTGGTTTTTCGATACCGGGACTGCTGTGATGGCAATCAGAAACACTGTTACTTGCTTACACTGCTCTGGTAAAATGCAGTTATTTACTAGTGTGGTATGATCAGGAACACTGTTGCTGGCTTACACTGGGCTGGTTACACTGGGATTGGTGTGGCAGCAATCATGAACCCTTTTACTGGCTGCTCTAGTCTGAAGATGTTTTGGCTGATATGGTGGTGATTAGGGATGATCGAACGGTTCAGGTCCACCATCGGTTCGGCCCGAACATCGGCCGAATTTAGAACTTTTTGCCCAAAAAGTTCGGAATTCGGCAACCAGAACCGACCGTAATGCGATGGTTCAGGAAATGGACTTTAAAAGCCCGTGATTGGACCAGAACCATTAGCAAAAGCCAATTGAGGGGGCAGAAGAATGCTAGGAATGTAATTGGAGTGACTAGGGGGTCCCTAGACCAATCATTAGTGAATACGCCCCCCAGTATATAAGATAGCCCCCGCCAAATTCCTAGCATTGTTATACTGGACATGGAAGAGAGTGGAAGCAGTTCTGTTAATTTTACTTTAAAAGTGTCATTTAGCATTTATTAGTGTGAGGAAAGGGATATCTAGTGTAGTTAGAGTGCTCCTTTACACTTTAGTTAGCTTCAAAAATGTAGTTTCTGTAGGGAAAGTATGAAGTGTCAGGGTGACCGTAATGTAGTGTAGGGTTAACTGACTGCTATGGCAGGGTGACCGAACCCTTCCATACCAGGGTGACCGTAATGTAGTGTAGGGTGAACTGACAGTGACTGCTATGGCAGGGTGACCAAACCCTCCCATAGCAGGGGGACCGCAATAGAGAAAAGCTTTCGTTTCTGTAATATGGCTTCGCCGCCGCCAGCATTTTTGGCTGCAGGCTTTGCTAGTGCTTTTTTGAGCACATGTTTGGAGTCAGACATGACATCTGAACATGTGTATAGGGGGTATATATACACACCCATGTCTGTATATATACACCTGCACATATATAGGTGTGAAAGGAGCAGAAAAAAATACTTGCGCTAATGAAATAATTAACACCAATATATTTCTGCTCCTATCACACCTATATATGTCTAGGTGTGTATATACATATAAGTATGTGTGTATATAGAACCACTATACACAAGTTCAGATGTTTTGCCTGCCTCCAAAGAACCCCAAAAAATGCCTAAAAAACGCTAGCGTCAAAAAAAAAAACTCCCAGGTGTGTTGTTGCAGGCATTTTTGGGGGGTTTTTGGAGGCAGGCAAAACATCTGAACTTGTGTATAGTGTACCTGTGAAGTTTCAGCTCTGTAGCATGTCCAGTACCAGAAAAAAAGATAATTTTTCATTAGAGCAGGGAACTTGGGACCCCACTTTTACACTTATATGATTTTTTTTGGGGGGTTCTGGACATGCTACAGAGCTGAAACTTCACAGGTACACCTTTTAGACCCCCCCCCCAGACACTAAATCACACAAAAAAAGTTCTTAAAAATTGTCATTTTGAGCCAATTATTGAAAAAAATAAATAAAAAAAAAAAAAAATTGGATTTAGTATCTGGGGGGGTCTAAAAAGTGTACCTGTGAAGTTGCAGCTCTGTAGCATGTCCAGAACCATAAAAAAAGAAGATCGTTTGTATTTGTGCAATTATAGATCTGGAATATGGCTTCTCGCTTTTCACACCTTGCCGGTTTAATAGCAGGCGTTTTTTTGGGCATTTTTTTTGGGTTCTTTTGAGGCAGGAAAAACATCTGAACTTGTGTATAGTGGTATATATACCACTATACACAAGTTCGGATGTTTTTCCTGCCTCCAAAGAACCCAAAAAACTTCCCAAAAAAACGCTAGCGCCAAAAAAAAAAACGCCCAGGTGTGTTGTTGCAGGTATTTTTTGGGGGTTTTTGGAGGCAGGCAAAACATCTGAACTTGTGTATACAGTACCACTATACACAAGTTCAGATGTTTTTCCTGACTCCAAAGAACCCAAAAAAATGCCCAAAAAAAAAACGCCTGCTATTAAACCGGCAAGATGTGAAAAGCGAGAAGCCATATTCCAGATCTATAATTGCACAAATACAAACAATCTTCTTTTTTATGGTTATGGACATGCTACAGAGCTGAAACTTCACAGGTACACTTTTTAGACCCCCCAGATACTAAATCCAAATAAATTTTTTTATTTTTTTTATTTTTTTATTTTTTTTTATTTTTTCAATAATTGGCTCTCTATCAAAAATCTATCAAAAATGACAATTTTTAAGAACTTTTTTTGTGTGATTTTGTGTCTGGGGGGGGGTCTAAAAGGTGTACCTGTGAAGTTTCAGCTCTGTAGCATGTACAGAACCCCCCAAAAAATCATATAAGTGTAAAAGCGGGGTCCCACCATCCCTGCTCTACTGAAAAATTATCTTTTTTTCCGTTTCTGGACATGCTACAGAGCTGAAACTTCACAGGTACACCTTTTAGACCCCCAGATACTAAATCCAAAGAATTTTTTTTTTCAATAACTGGCTCTCTATCAAAAATCTATCAAAAATGAAAATTTTTAAGAACTTTTCTTTGTGTGATTTTGTGTCTGGGGGGTCTAAAAGGTGTACCTGTGAAGTTTCAGCTCTGTAGCATGTCCAGAACCCCCAAAAAAGATCATATAGGTGTAAAAGTGGGGTCCCAAGTTCCCTGCTCTAATGAAAAAGTATCTTTATTTCTGGTTCTGGACATGCTACAGAGCTGAAACTTTACAGGTACACTTTTTAGTCCCCCCAGATACTAAATCCAAAGTCAAAATCAAAAAATCTCTCTTTTTTTTTAATTTTTTCAATAATGACAATTTTTAAGAACTTTGTTTTGTGTGATTAATAGTCCCTGGGGCATGACCCAGAACCCTAGGCACTTTTTAGGGGCATTTATTGGGTTTTAGGGCTTTAAAATTGTGTTTTTGATTACCGAAGTTCGGGTCCATTGATTTCAATGGGGTTCTGAAATCCGGGCTGAACTTTCGGGTAGTTCGGATGTTCTGGCCGAACCTAACTTTTCAAAAGTTCGATCATCCCTAGTGGTGATCAGGGGCACTGTAGCTGGCTACACTGGCTTAGTGATCTTGTACTAATGTGGTGGTGATCAGGGACATTGGTTGGCTTCACTGGTATGATTACACTGTACTGTGCTACAGGGGCATTGAATTTGCACACTGGTATGGTGACACTGTACTTGTGGGGCTAGTGATCAGTGACATTGTACTGTGGCTTGCTATGTGCACTGTAATAAAAGCTCCTGCCAATCACAGTGGAGACACCATATTTCCTCTCCTAGTTGATGGGTGTGATAGGAAACAGAACAGGATGCAACATGCAGCCTTTTTTTTTACATGTATGATTGTTGTGATTGGTCACAGCGATCACATGGTACAGGATTATTTAATTGACCTTGTCCCCCATTTTGTGGCAGGATATAGAAGAAAAAGTGCAGACACTTTACATGTTTATTAGGTGCAATAAAATACAAGGTGCAACTCACATGGAGTGGAGTAAAACAAGCTCATCAGGAAGGGGAATCCAGGATGTCAGCACTGTATGTCCGCAATTTGGACAGCCAGTGTCTGCTGCTGCATGAAGGAGGTCAGGTGGAGTTCCCCAGAGGTTGAAAGCCGAGCAGAGAGGATGAAGCTGGACCACGGCGTGGACCACAGTGCATGTGGGTGACATCACCGGGGGGGGGGGTTGCAATGTGTTTTCAAGTCTGCGTGAAGACAGTCCTGGGTCTGTACACTCCTTCGCCAGGCAGGCAGGAGAGTGAAGCAGGGGGAGCTGTATTTATGGAGACTCTGAGGCTAGCAGGGTCCTAGTGCCTGCCTTGTGTGGAGGAGGCACCTGAGTTAGCAGGGTCCTAGTGCCTGCCAGGTATGGTGAAATATAGAACCAGATACTACATAATTGGGACAGACTTTACAAAAAGGATTATGGTGGGGCAATGATACAACCTTATATACCTAAACAAGCGAATATAACATTAAATGGATGGACAAAAATTACTAAAATCATATCAATCGATAAAAGATAGGGAAGACATAAAAGGATCCTGAGATAAATGTATAGATAAAATATTCATACATGTAGAGTAAATATAACAAACATGACCTCAAGGGGGTTGAACCCTTGCAACCCTTGCAATAATGTGCATAACAATAAAAATAACGATACAAATAAAAATAGAGAGAATGGTAAGAAACTAAAAAAAGTAATGCCATTATCATGGTAGCATAGTGTAAATGACAGTTATGTCTATATATAACTGGTGTCCCCCATTTTGTGATCTGCTGTGCCCAGTGGACAGAGCAATCACATTGTATGTTGCTTTGTGAGCTAGCAGGCATTAACAAGCAGGGCAATTAGGGGGTCATTTTAAAATATTTACAAACAATGGCCAGATGGCAGTGGTTAAGAGCCGGTTCACACTGAGGCGACACAACTCCTTACTACTTCGGGGGCAACTTGTGCATTATCATGCACCACGACTTCGGAGAGACTTGCAGGGACTTCACATAATGGAAGTCTATGCAAGTCGCTCCGAGGTCACCCCAAAATAGTACAGGACCCTTTTTCTAAGTCGGAGCGACTTGTGTCGCTCCTATTAGAACGGGTCCTGTAGCGGTCAATGGACCGCAAGGGAGCGCTACTTGTCAGGCTGACAAGTCGCGCTAGTGTGAACCGGCTCTAAAGCTCATATAAACATTTAAAGAATACATATCTAAAAATGTTTGCAATGTATGCAATTAATAAATCTCCAACCTCTTTTGCTGTGCCAAATACAATAAAAAACATTGCAAAAAAAAAAAATCTTATTTCTAGAATGAACATCAGAAATCTAAAAGAAACTTCCAATTTCCCATTCAGAAGCAAGACTTTAAGTAAAATCATGACAATGCTTTAAATAATCAAGAAAATTCAAGTTTTTAAAGTAAATTGAACTCTTTAATAAAGTAACTAAGATAACGTACTTGGCCTGGAACCTTTCAAATCTAAAACAAAATATAGTGAATAATTTAGAAGCCATATATTCGTAATTTAAGATTCTATTTTCAATATATTTTACATTTACAGTACATAGTTGATTCATTGAAGTATAAAGCTGTGATTATTATTCTCAATTTCTGTATAGCTCATGGAAGGCTAAGCTAGTGTTCCCTTAAGAGGCTCTTTTTTTTTTTTTTTGAAACAAATTTTATTTGAGTTTAACAGTTTCACAAAGAATAAACATACAGGACACTCAATGAATCCTTTCTATACATAAGATGTCAACGACACTAAAGCCCTTAGGCTATAACTTGGGGGATCCATATTACTAACCAAAATGGGGGGGGGGGAAAGAGAGGGGGAGGGGGGGGAGTACCTTGGCAGGGAGAAATGAGCCATATTGTTAACCTGGAGACATTCACGGGGTGACACAGCTAACATGATACCTCTCAAGCTTCAGTTGGGGTTGGGGATGGCCTGAGGATAAACCGTCAGGAACGGGGACCATTTGGACATGAGATGATCAGTGGGACCCGCTAGGAGCTTGGAGTCCAAAAGTTCCCTGGCATAGAGCCTGGTGAGTTCCTCGATAACATCCTGAGTAGTAGGGGGGTGAGGAATTGTCCATTTCTGGAGTATAGCTCTTCTTGCTATCATAAGACATGTCGATATCCAGGCCTTGAAGGCATTGAGGATTTGTGTTTGGGAGGAGTCCACTTCCAGAGTAGGGCCATGAAGGTTTCCAAAGAGCAGGAGGAGAGGGTTATTCGTTGGGGATAAGCCTGTGGTGGTGGAGATCAGGTGTTGCACTGCCTCCCAGAATGCAGAGATGTGAGGGCAGGACCACAGTCTATGAGCCAGGGTGGGCCTGTGGGCTAGGCACCAAGAACATGACTGGGCGGCCGTCGTAGTTACTGAGAAAGAAAAGGGAGAGTAGGCTCTGTGTAGTATTTTTAGTTGTTGTTCCCTCCAGAATTCGTTTACAATGTATTTGCACGTCGAGTCCCGTAGGATGTGCTCCCCTATGTTGGGGATGTCAAAGTCTTTATTCCATGGAGAAACGGTTGGTGAGATAGGCTGTGGTGATCGGAGGTCCAACAAAGGTTTGTATACGTCAGAGAGTTTAAGTTTCTGTTTTACCATCAGCACATCCAGCAAGGAGTCGCTAAAGCGTTTGAACTGACGTGGGCAAAGGTCTTTGGCAAAGGAGATCGCCTGCTGCACATGGATGAAGTGCCGTCGTGGAATGCTGTAAATGGTGTAGATGTCCGAGGGGGGGCGTGGGAGACCAGAAAGCGGGTCAAAAAGTTGTGCAAAGTGAGTAAGGCCGCCAATTGCCCATTTTGCGAAGGCCTGGTATTGTCTGGATTGGGGAAATAGTGGGTGTCCCATGATGGTCAGATGTCGGGAAAAATATGGGGATAATCCTATTTTCTTGCTGACTTCACGCCAGGCTATTATAGTGTCCCGTAAGAGAATGTTGGTTCTGATGCTGGTTGGTAAGGCATATAGTGGGCAGTGGAGGATTGCTCCCAGAGTATAGGGTGCTACCATTTGTGTTTCAAGGGATACATTCGAAAACCTAGGGATCTCAGTAATCCAATCAATCCCCACCCTCAAGAGACATGACAGATTGTACAACCTCACATCTGGAAGATTGGCGCCCCCTCCCCTCCTGGGCCGCTGGAGTTTTTTCATTGATATGCGGGGACGTTTGTTGTGCCAGATAAATTGTGAAAGTGCTTTATAGAGAATCTGGACGTCTTTATGTTTTAGAAGAAGGGGAATGGTCTGCATGGGATAAAGTAGTTTTGGGTAACTGACCATTTTAAATAAGTGGCATCGGCCCAGGAGGGAGAGGGGCAACTCTGACCAAGACTCCAGTTGTCTCCTAATTACCTCCACCACTGGGGGGAGGTTCAAAGTGTATATAGAAGATGGCAATCTACCTATTTTAATACCTAAGTATTTAATGTGTGATTTAGCAATGGCAAATACTGAGTGCTTCAACCATGGTTGGTTAGCAGAATGAGATAGCGGGAGAATTTCACTTTTAGCGAAATTGATGCGGAGTCCAGAACAGTCACGGAAATTCGTAAAAATATCGTGAATAAGGGGGATGTCGGATGTCGGGTCTGCGGTGAATATCAGTATGTCGTCAGCGAACAATGCTGTGCGGATCTCCTGGTCACCCATATGTATACCGTGTAGGGAATGGTGTGAGGACAGATAGCGGGAGAGGGGTTCAATGGCAATATTGAAGAGCAATGGGGAGAGCGGGCAGCCCTGTCTGGTGCCCTTGTAGAGAGGAAAGGAATCCGAGACATGGCCGCAGGCTACAACACTTGCTCGAGGGGCAGAGTACATGGCAGAGATTAGATGCAGAAAAGAGCCACCGAAGCCGAGTTGCTCCAGGACCATCCGGAGCCAGGAGAAACTGACGTTGTCAAAGGCTTTCTCTGCATCTAATGTAATTATAGCCATGTCATTTACGGGTTCCATGTGGGCCTTGTGCAAGACTGCCAAAACCTTTCTGATGTTAGAAGTAGCCGAGCGGCCCTTAGTAAAACCTGACTGGGAGGGCAGGATCAGGGAAGGCATGATATCGGCCAGTCTATTGGCTATTAGTTTGGAAAGAATTTTGGTGTCTAGGTTCAACAGGGATATTGGACGGTACGAACTGGGTTCTGAAGGGTCTTTCCCCGGTTTAGGAATAAGTTTAATGTGTGCTTGAAAGCCTGTGGGTAAGTAGGGACCTCCGTTCATAATGTGGGTGTAGACATTGGTGAGGGCGGGGGAGGTGCGGGGAATTAGTCAGTTTATAAAAATCTGAGGTATACCCGTCCGGACCCGGGGCTTTTCCAGTGGACAGAGAATTGATAACCGATTGGACTTCTTCCAACAAAATGGGGGCATTGAGTTTTTGAAGATCAGACGGGGTTAAAGTGGGAAGTTGTACCTTGTCCAAAAAGGATTTGGCCTTAGATGGGTCGATGGGGTCGGGACCATAGAGGGAAGCAAAATAACCCTTGATAATCAAATTAATTTCCTTGGAATCCGTGGATAGACCCCCGGCCGGTTTTTTGACGGACGAAATATGTGTAGGGGAGCGTGGACCCTTGCACAAATGAGCAAGGAGTTTCCCGGATTTGTTGCCAAATTTGTGGAGTCGGAGGTCGAGGAGAGAGTGATGGAACCTCTCCCCGGCCTCCGCCCACAGATCAAACTTGGACTTAGCCTCTTTCCAGGCCTGTCGGGTGGAGGAGGAATTGTCATGTGCAAGTTGCGCTTGGGCTATGCGCAGAGCCTTGCTGGCAGCTTGGAAGCCAGCGTTGGTGGCTCGTTTGTGGGCCGCAGCGAAAGCGATGATCCTACCCCTGAGTACTGCTTTACCCGTCTCCCACAACAGAATGGGATTCTCAGAGTGTGTTGCGTTATCTAGTAGGAAGGAGGACCATGTGGAGTCTAGAATGTCTCGTAGTTCCTTATTGTCAGATAGGTAGGAGGGAAATCGCCAAATCGTTGGGGAAGGGGACATAGCCGGGTCGGTGAAGGATACAGTGATGGGAGCATGGTCAGATATGGCAATTGTTTCAATGGTTGGGTCTGTCGTGTGTTTTAAAAACAGGTTGTTACACAGGAAGTAGTCTATGCGAGAGAGACTGTCATGAGGAGGGGAGAAGAAGGTATAGTCCTTCCCGAGAGGATGGGACAGCCGCCAGACATCGGTAAGGTGAATAGAGGAGGCGAATTCAGAAAGGGGAGTGTGGTCAGGGTGAGGCGGTGGTTTGGATTGCGAGCCCCTCGATCTGTCCTCCACCAGGTGCATGACCGCGTTAAAATCGCTTCCCAACAAGAGGGGGCAGTGCACATACGGAGCCAAGGTGGACGACAGCTCAGAGAAGTAGGATTTTGTGGGGGAATTGGGGGCATAGATGTTGGTGAGGACTAGAGTAGATGAGTTCACTTTTAGCTTGAGGATCGTCAGACGCCCTGAAGTGTCAGATTCCTCCGACAGCACCTCATGAGGGAAATTTTTGTGGATGAGTATGAGGGTCCCTGCCTTTTGTTTTTCAGAGGCCGAGCCATAGACCTGGCCCACCCATAATTTGCGCATTCTGTGGAAATCGGCAGCTGTTAAATGCGTCTCCTGAAGTAGGGCAATATCAGCTCGTAATCTTTTCAGGTGTCTTAGGACGGCCATCCGTTTGTGGGGGGAACGCAGCCCCTTGACGTTCCAAGATACTATTTTCATATTATGTTGGATCGTCAGGGAGGGCTAGGAGAGGATAGAGCTTACATAGGTGGGGAGCGTAAGAGATAGGGAGTAGGCTGTGTGTCAGTAGTAGTGAATCTAGTGAAAAAGCACACTGCGTCTCGACATGTGTATAGGGCCAGGTGGTATTCCCTGAGGGGTAGGAGGGTACAACTACAACTAGCAGAACAAAGCTAGCTAACAAAAGGGTAAAAAACAGGACATCACATACCATCATTCTAGTGGACTTCACCTTTTTCCTGATGGGGCGTCATCTCCCAACGACGTTACCGGAGTTGCAGAGGGGGCCACCTCCTGGCAGATGTGGTTAGAGGATCAAGTGGGATACCTCCCGCACCTCCGCTTGGACTGCAGTGCCAGGGACGGAAAACGTGCAAATCATGGATTTCAATTGGGGAACTGAGGAGGTTCACACATACCATTGCAGCTCCGGTAAGGCTGTGAGGACGAAAACAAGAAAGAACATAAACATTAGTGGGAGAGCAGAACTGGGTGTATCCCAAATACAGAGAAGGTAATACAGAATCGCATATATCAACAGTCTGGAGAGTGCGGACCGGCACTCAACACAGATAATAATATGTGGTAAGGCAGTATAAATGTGTTCCGAAAGGGCCCATCAGCACCGGGTGCAGTAAATATAGTGCTAGGATAGTATGATCCACATGAAGATCCTAGAAGTTGCCCCACCACTACTTAGGAGCATAACGAGGCCTCTTAGGGGAGTCCTTTCTGGGGTTGCGCAAGTCGCTAGATCCCGGGGACCGGGAAGAAGATATTGGTGCCTGAGTCTCCAGATGGATATGCAGGTATGCCTGCAGGTAATTGGTCGCTTCTTCCGGGTGTGAAAATGATTTAGCTTCTCCCGTGGAAGTGGTGAAACGGAGAACAGCTGGATAGGCCAGAGTGAACTTAATGCCCTTGTGAAAAAGCGCGGAGCAGATTGGTTGGAACGCCTTTCGCCGCCTTGCGACCTCCTGAGAGTAATCCGCAAAAAGCAGGATTTTGTGGCCATCCAGCTGTAAAGATGTTGCATTCCTGAAGGATTTCAGAACAGCTACCCTGTCGGAGTAATTAAGAAAGCGGGCAATAACCGGGCGCGGAGAGCGCCTATCATTGGAGGGGGGACCCAGGCGGTGTGCCCGTTCCACAACACATTTAGCAGAGATCCCCAAGGCCTGGGGAATTGTGGAAGAGCAATAGTCCTCCAAAGCAGCAGTGGTGACAGTTTCCGGAATGCCGATAAAGCGGAGGTTATTTCGGCGAGAACGATTTTCTAAATCGTCAAGTTTTTCCAAAATAAAGTTCTGAGTCTGTAAGCAGCGTTGATCGTTAGCCATATTGGCCTGTATCTCTTCTTCCACATCTGATAAGCGTGATTCTATATCAGTAATTCTTTTAGAATGTTCTCCCAATTCCTTGCGGAGCTGAATGATTCCTGCAGTGACAGCTCTATCAACGGCTGATGTGATGGTGGGGGACAGGATCGCTGCCACTGCCTGAGCAATCCTGGCATATTGTTCTTCCTCCTGTGGTAGAGCGGAGGGAAAGTGAGGCATCAGCCCTGGCTCTGCCGGCCCCTCCGCAAGGGGAGAGGAGACATCCGCCATATTGGATTCCTGCGGCGCCGGAGCGGCAGCTGAGCGGGGATCTCCAGGCGGCGGATTGCCGTGTGTGACGAAGCGATCCATGCCGATGCAGGCTGGAGGTGCGGGGAGCACAGAAGAGTGTTCCTGCCGGCCGAGGAGGTGTTTCAAGCGGGTCTAATAAGCCGATGAGTCCGGAGCCGCCGTTTCCCCGTCTATCGCATCAGGCGCCGGAACCGGAAGCCCCAAGAGGCTCTTTAATAGTTTTCAATAGTAATCCCACCTATATAAAAAAAAAAAAAAAAAAACCTCTCTATGCACTGCTACACCACAATGTTTAAAGATAATACAAAATGCAATTAAAAACTTTCTCACATCAGCCAAAAATGTAAACAGTAAATAGTGTTGTGCTGCTCCCAACTTAGCAAACAGAGTTTGAAATATATTTGTCAGTATCAAACATAAATAAATCCAAATGCTTTTAAACAAATGTGAATATGGGAACTATACCAAATCTAATACATGTAAATCAATAAATATGAAAGTCTCAGTCCAAATTTCAATAAACAAGTCCTGTGAAATTCTATAAGTCTATCTAAAAATTTGTCTGTTCCAGTGCTTCACCTTCCCTTAGCGGTAACCCCGAGCGTAACTCGGGGTGGTTTTTTCATGCTAGGATCGGTATCCCTGAGTCACGCTCGGGGTAGATGTGCAGAGCCTGCAGCGGGGTTCCTTACCCTCTCCTGGCTATCCAGCAATGATCTCCCATTGCTGTGATCGCCGCCGAGATCCCCGCCGCGCCGTCCGTCGCTCTGATGACTTCCTGGTTCCGTTCCCTGCAGCAGCAATGGTGCATGGGAGCGGAACTGGGAGGGAAATTCAAATGTTGCACAAGCACATAAAAAGGAGGTGATACAGTGTAATCTGAGAGGATTACACTGTATCACCTTAGTATCAGACATAGTGCCCTTTCAGTGCCCTTTGCCATTGTCATTTGTGACAAATATAACCTGTATTAACCTAATAAATAATAATAATATTAATAATATAATATATATATATATATATATATATATATATATACAGTATATATATATATATATATATATATATATATATATATATATGTTATTATAATATATAATATAATATAATATTATATAATTTAATAATATTAATAATAAGAATAAAAAATATTAACCTGTATAAATACCTGTATTATAATAAGAATTATAATTCATGTGTTTGTGTTTCAAATTTATCACATCTGAGATGTCTACTAGAGTCTTGTTTTGGTCAGGTTTAAGTAAGTAATTACTAAGAATTGTAGGCCTACAATACATAACGCCAAATTTCCATGCAAAAAATTGTACTGCTTTTGGTACATAATTCCTGACATAATCATACCGCCAGGGAGGTTAATATTGTGCTCCACCACCAATAAAATTGCTAGTTCATCTGAATTATAGACATATAAAAAATGTACAGACCGATAACCGCTTAATCATGTGGTATGATGTCTCATCTGCACATCAATGGTCCACTGTAACACTAAATGATAATTTGCAGGTCCCCTTTAAATATTAGGCATTCCTTCTGCGCAACTATGGATCAATCATTTAAGAGAAGAAATCAAGTGTTGAATTTGCCCTATTGGCTGTGAGTGATTAGACGAGAACAATATGGCAAAGTCAAAGTCTCCTGCTACTTGTGGAACAGATGACATGTCAATCAAACGCTGCACGTGTCAGCCCAGAGACCCCTTCATTTACTCAGACTGCTCATTTTCAGAATAGATGGCTGAAAAGCATGATGATCATTTCACTTGGGTCCTCTCCTCCCTCTTCGGGGCCTCAGATCCCAGCAGCAACTGCACTCCAATAAGGCAGTCATGTGTTAAAGAAAATGATCTAGTGTTCTACTGGAGCTAGATCATACATTTCCCCATTTTTATATATTATATGCAGAATTGCAAGAAATATATATTATATATTAATATATATTATATATGTAGAATTGCAAGAAATACTTACGAAATGGGACTTGCTTGTACAAAATAGGCTACTGAAACACTCCATGCCTGTCTATAAAAAAACTCTTTCCGTTTTACTATCTTGTACCTCTACAAATATTAACCACTTCTGGCCTGGAAAGATTTGCCCCCTTAATGACCAGGCCACTTTTTGCGATTCGGCACTGTGTTACATTAATGGACAATTGTGACGCTGTACCTAAATAAAATTGATGTCCTTTTTTCCCACAAATAGAGATTTCTTTTGGTGGTATTTGATCACCTCTGTGATTTTTATTGTTTGTGCTATAAACAAAAAATGAGCAAGAATTCTGAAAAAAAAAATATATATATATATATATATTTCACTTTCTGCTATATAACATTCCAAAAAAAAAAAAAAATCTGTTTTTTTTTCATCCTTTTAGGTCAACTTGTATTCTGTTACATATTTTTGGTAAAAAAAGAAAATCCCAATAAGCGTATTCTTATTGGTTTGTGCAAACGGTATTGTGTCTACAAACTAGGGGAAAGATTTATGTCATTTTTTTTTACTAGTAATGGCATCAATCTGTGATTTTTAGCGTGACTTCAACATTGTGGCAGACAGATCGGACCCCTAACTGAAATTTTTGACACTTTTGGGGGGGACCAGGGGGGACCAGTGACATTACTACAGTAATCAGTTCTAAAAATATGCACTGTTACTGTAATAATGACACTGGCAGGGGAGGGACTTGTGAAATGGACACAGAGATCTGTGATCCTATATAGGAGGATCACAGGAGCTCTCTGATCATTTCAGAGTGATCCTATATAGGAGGATCACAGAAGCTCTCTGATCATTTCAGAGAGAACAACGGTCTGCTGTGTTTACAAAATTTGCGCAGCCAAGCAAGCCTGCCACAGTATTTATACGGCGGCCGGTCGGCAAGTGGTTAAATATTCAGCATGATGCTTTTTGTGCTCTATCATTTTGCTTGCGTCGTCTTAAATTTGTACCTAGTTGTAGCATTAAATGTAACTTTTTACAATTATAGAAAATGTTAATCATATAATTTCATATGAATGTTTGCAAGATCATAGTAACTATGTTTTACATGAAGTAATTACATGACCTATTTATACAGTATATTGGTTGGGATATTGCTATAATACTGTTGGTCCCTAATAAATTCTAAATTGAGGTTAACCTCCCTGGCGGTATGATTCTTTCTGATTTTAGGTGGTGAAAGCGGTACCATTATTTTGCATGTAATTCCTAAGAATGAGCAGCCCAAACCAACTATTTACATATGATTTTTTTGTCTGTGCGTTCTTCTTTATAACATCTCGGGTATGATAAAGTTTGAAACACAAAATCATAAATTATAATATAATAAATAACTATAAATAAGTTAAAGTATGTATGTATGCATATATATATATACATATATATATACAGTATATATATATATATATATATATATATATATATATATATATATATATATATATATATATATATACATATATATATATATATATATATATATATATACATATATATATATATATATATATATACTGTATATATATATATACTGTATATATATATATATATATATATATATATATATATATATATATATATACATGTATACATATACTGTATATATATATATATATATATATATATATATATATATATATATATATATATATATATATGTGTATACATATATATATATAGATATACGTGTGTATATCTATATATATATATATATATCCATATATATATATATATATACACACATAAAAAATACAGTAAAACTGCAGGAAAGGGCACTGGGAGGCAAACAAATGTGAATTTATTTTACTTTGTAATGTAACAGTGTGTTTGGTGTGTTTCACTATTTGAATTTGCCGCCGGTTCCACCCCCCTGCGAGCGTCTCGTCGCAGGAGATGGAAGCCGGGGCACGGAGCATCGGGAGGAAGATCCGGCCGCCGCACACAGCCGGGATACATCGCTGGATCCCTGGGACAAGGTGAGTACCCTCTCTTTCAGGATCCAGCAATCTTCTTAGCTGTACCCCGAGTGTTGCTCGGGGTTACCGCTTTTGGCACTGAAATTTAACCCCGAGCCACACTCTAGGAAGGTTAAAGCCATAAGACTACTTATGTAAACATCACACTTTATGTATTCTGATTAGTATACAATACTTTGAATATAAAAGATATCATGTACCATGTTGATTGTGTCTCATTAAATTCAAGTTTAAGTATCACATTTGCAATCTTTTAGCCTCATGGGCTATGTTTGTAGAAATCTATTATGTATTACAGTCACAAACTATGACTTTTTTTATTTAGACTCCCTACATATATTTTAAGCATAATATCCTTTAACGTGGTATTAACACATTTTTTTTTTTTTTTTATTAAACCAGAATTGGTAGTAACCTACAATAAACTTACAGGGAAGACAGAGATGAAACCAAGAAGACATTCTAAGCATTCAGAATGGAAAATGTCACCTAAAAATATCAGATGTTGATTCATTTCATAATATTTTCTGTCAAGCCCCAAAGGTCATGTGGGAAATTTGCTGTCACTCAATGTGATGAGATCAAATAAAATAGATGTTGTTTTCTATTGCCTTTGCAATTTTGGTGTAAATGATGAATACTTATAACAGATCCAGCTTTATCATGTCAACAACCAGTTACTTTCTCTAAAGTGACATTTAGTATTATACTGCAAATCATTTGCCTGTAAGCAAAAATATATCATTTAGTTTAACTATTTTGAACATTTATCAATTTTCTACTTAAGTATATTTATTTATTATACTGTGTCGTATTGTTATAATTGTAAACAGAAACAATAACTGCAATGAAACTTAAAATAGAAGACTCTATTTAACTACTTCAGCTCTCACCCTTGTACACCCCTTATGGATCAGATACATTATTACATTTCTGCTGTGGACCTGTTTATTTGACAATAATGTTGTCATTGATGAAGTTAAAACATAATATATATGTTTTTTTTAAAGAAAAAAAACAAGGCTTTATTTTCATGATGTTTTATTGCAAAACGTATAGCAGTCATATGAAGTCACATTGCAACGCTAGTACATTAGTTTGGAAAATGCATAACTCCAGCAACATGTCCAGATGAGTATTACTCTAACAACTAAAAACGTACAGGGAGAATACAATAGGTAAAAGGGTATATAGCAAGATACAAGAAAAGATAAAAAGCATATAAACATAAACTATATTACCAAAAGTATTGGGACACCTGCCTTCACACGTACATGAACTTTAATGGCATCCCAGTATTAGTCCGTAGAGTTCAATATTGAGTTGGCCAACCCTTTGCAGCTATAAGAGCTCAAACTCTTCTGGGAAGGCTGTCCACAAGATTTAGGAGTGTGCCTATGGGAATGTTTGACCATTCTTCCAGAAGCACATTTGTGAGGTCAGGTACTGATGTGGGGGAGAAAAGGCCTGGCTCACAGTCGTCACACTAACTCATCCCAAAGGTGTTCTATCGGGTTAAGGTCAGGACTCTGTGCAGGCCAGTCAAGTTCCTCCACCCCAAACTTGCTCATCCATGTCTTTATAGACCTTGCTTTGTGCACTGTTTGGAAATAATTAGGTGGATGGGGATATTATGGTATGGGGTTGTTTTTTTAGGGGATGGACCCTTCCTGTTCCAACATGACTGCGCACCAGTGCACAAACAAGGTCCATGAAGGCATGAATGAGCGAGTTTGGGGTGGAGGAACTTGACTGGCCTACACAGAGTCCTGACCTCAACCCTATAGATCACCTTTAGGATGAATTAGATCGCAGACTGCGAGCCAGGGCTTCTGTCCAACATCAGTGCCTGACCTCACAAATGCGCTTCTGGAAGAATGGAAGAATGATCAAACATTCGCATAGACACACTCCTAAACCTTGTGGACGGCCTTCCTAGAAGATTTGAAGCTGGCATAGCTGCAAAGGGTGGGCCAACTCATTATTGAACCCTACAGACTAAGACTGGTATGGCATTATAGTTAATTTCGGTGGAAAGACAGGCATCCTAATACTTTTGGTAATATAGTGTATGCAGTTATATACAGTAAACTTGAGCTTCAGATGTATTCTGGAATTTTTTATATCTGTTGAGTATGGAAATGAGTAAAAAAAAAAAAAAAAAAGGTTATTTTTTTAATTCTATATTTTATCCTTTTTAAAATGTCACTAACATTAAGATTCTGGTACAAAGCATTGTAAGGTAAATGGAAAAAAAATATTTTGAATAGATTAAGGAATGGTGAATACCCCGTCTGACTTCCATCTGTGCCCCATTGCCCAATTTACTTTCACTTTGTGTGCTGATCATCACTGTTATAAGCAATAATAGTGTAAAAAGAAAACCCTGATTACCCCCCCCCCCCCCCCACACACACACACACACAGACTAACACTATGGTGAAAATGTTAAAAAAAAAGAATAAAATTAATTAATTAATTTAATTAATAAAAATTATTTACCTTATTATTTTTTACATACTGTTACCAGTCAGTATCCCCAATCACTGCCACACCAGTCATATCATGATGCTGATACAGGTGACAGTATTTAAAAAAGCTAATTGTATTTAATTTCTTTATTTTCCAAAATCAAATCCGTTTAAAGCACAGAGAGCATCATGAAGAACAAGGAACACACCAGGCAGGTCCGAGATACTGTTGTGGAGAAGTTTAAAGCCAGATTTGGATACAAAAAGGTTTCCCAAGCTTTAAACTTCCCAAGGAGCACTGTGCAAGCGATAATATTGAAATGGAAAGATTGCAAATCTATGAAGACCTGGCCGTCCCTCTAAACTTTCAGCTCATACAAGGAGAAGACTGATCAGAGATGCAGCCAAGAGGCCCATGATCACTCTGAATAAACTGCAGAGATCTACAGCTGAGGTAAGAGACTCTGTCCATAGGACAACAATCAGTTGTATACTGCACAAATCTGGCATTTATGGAAGAGTGGCAAGAAGAAAGCCATTTCTTAAAGATATCCATAAAAAGTGTTGTTTAAAGTTTGCCACAAGCCATCTGGGAGACACACCAAACATGTGGAAGAAGGTGCTCTGGTCAGATGAAACCAAAATCGAACCTTTTGGCAACAATGCAAAACAATATGTTTGGCGTAAAAGCAACACAGCTCATCACCCTGAACACACCCTCCCCACTGTCAAACATGGTGGTGGCAGCATCATGGTTTGGGCCTGATTTTCTTCAGCAGGGACAGGGAAGATAGTTAAAATTGATGGTAAGATGGATGGAGCCAAATACAGGACCATTCTGGAAGAAAACCTGATGGAGTCTGCGAAAGACCTGAGACTGGGACGGAGATCTGTCTTCCAACAAGACAATGATCCAAAACATAAAGCAAAATCTACAATGGAATGGTTCACAAATAAACATATCCAGGTGTTAGAATGGCCAAGTCAAAGTCCAGACCTGAATCCAATCGAGCATCTGTGGAAAGAACTGAAAACTGCTGTTCACAAATGCTCTCCATCCAACCTCACTGAGCTTGAGCTGTTTTGCAAGGAGGTATGGGCAAAAATTTCAGTCTCTCGATGTGCAAAACTGATAGAGACATACCCCAAGCGACTTACAGCTATAATCGCAGCAAAAGGTGGCGCTACAAAGTATTAACTTAAGGGGCTGAATAATTTTGCACGCCCAATTTTTCAGTTTTTTATTTGTTAAAAAAGTTTGAAATATCCAATAAATTTCGTTCCACTTCATGATTGTGTCCCACTCATTGTTGATTCTTCACAAAAAATTACAGTTTTATATCTTTATGTTTGAAGCCTGAAATGTGGCAAAAGGTCGAAAAGTTCAAGGGGGCCGAATACTTTCGCAAGGCACTGTACATTGGTTACAACTAATCACATGGTACAGGGTGCAAGTTACCATGTGATAGCTGTAGGCCAATCACAGCATCACAATTGTAAGCAAGCAGACATGAATGGAAGACATTTATGACTGTCTTGCTTACATGTAATCATATGATCGCTATTGTTGATCATAGCGATCACATAGCAATCACATTGTACCCCGGCCTCTTACAGGGGCCAGGTACTGAACACCATGATCTCCTGTGTCCACCTAACAGGGCAGTCATGGGATTGCACCACTGCATGCCCCAGGTGGCTCGCCAGTGCACAGGTGTGCCACAATGTACCAGTACAGTGCAGTACCTGTAGTTGCCACCCACTCACAGTAATTGTACTATGGGTGGGTGTAAAGTGATTAAAGTGATTGTAAAGTCTAATTTTATTCCTATAAAAATAACAAACATTATACTTACCTGTTTGGTTGCAGTGGATTTGCACAGAGCAGTCCTGATCCTCCTCTTCTCAGGTCCCTCTTCTGTGATCCTGGCTTATCCCTCCTGATGAGTGCCCCCACAGCAAGCAGCTTGCTATGGGGGAACCCTAGCCATTTCACAGCTCCCAGTGTCTGTTCAGACATGGAGCCCCGCCCCCTCTTGCTCCTGATTGGCTAGCTTACTTTAATTATACAGCTGCGGCAGCCAATGGAGCCACTTCTGTGTCTCAGCTAATCAGGAGGGAGAATCTTGGATGGGTGAGACACTTGTGGACATCACTGGACAAAGAGGGACCTCTGGTAAGTATTAAGGGGGCTGAGGGGGGCTGCTGCATACAGAAGACTTTTTATCTTAATGCATAGAATGCATTAAGATAAAAAACCTTCTGAATTTACAACCACCTTTGACAACAGAGTATTATTCCTGGGCAATGTGCACAGAAGCCTATTTTTACCTTTTGGAGAGTATATGACAGGGTGATATATAGGCCAGAGACTATAAAAGATAGGGGCAGAATGTTGTCACCCCATAAACAAGGAATTTTATATCAATATAACCCCCTGTTAATGCTTAAATTAGATTTTAGTGGTTGGATTTACATCTACTTTAACAAACTATGCTTGAGTTCTTAAGCTGTATTGCTTATAGCATTTTCTTATGCGCTCTACCTGTTTGCACAGATATGTACAGCCAAAAATCCTTTTCCCATCTGTTTTTGCATCATAAGAAAGAAAAAAACTTCAAGAACAGTGTGCACCTAAGCCCCTCACATTATATTACTCACATTCACTGTATTCTCCTACCATAGGCAAAATAAAATCTAAGTATACACCCACCTATTGTCCCTTAATTAAAACTGTTCTACTACTGGCAAATTTTACACAGCTGTATCCTGTGTGGTATATTCATATGCACAGTAAATTAGAGACTGGAAAGACCGTAATCACGCTGACTCAATTTCCAAATTTCAACATGTATTAAAATATAAGCAAACCAAGAATTCCTGTTTTTTATTTTTGTAAAAGTTTGTAGATTTTTCAGTGTTAATGTGTGATCACACCACTTTAGCATGCCATGTGTTATAGTTTATATATATATGTCAGCTTTTTGATATGAGCAAAGATATATCTCCATGTCTATAGCATAGTGAAGTTCAGTAATCATACTTAAGTCTGTAGCTCACCTCTAACTGTGCCTGCCTGCTATAAACAAGTATTCGGAATTGTGCATAGTAGAGTAAGGGCTGGCCAGAGAGAGACCACTTTGATGCAGTTGGCCAGCTTAAACATGTATAGCAATATATGTAAACCAAGAATCCCTGTTTTAATACAAGACTTTGCCATAAATATGTAAGGTTGCATCTACAATAAAGCTGGCCATACATGGCTCACATTTAAGGTGGATGGAGTAATCCTCCCTGCTTTGTCATTGTATTCTGACAGCGAGACTTCCCCGCTATCAGAATACACTGATAAGTGGTGCAGTGGATTGGCTGAATGCATTCATCAAGTGAAAATATTGTTAAGTTAACACAAATGATCATTAATGGATCAAAATATGGATGGTTCTTGCTGAAGTAGCTGAATGTTAATCAATTTATGGCCAGCTTTAGTGTGAAGAAAACTAAATCAGAATTCTTAACATTAATATATGGGTATGCCAATTTAGCACATCAGGTGTTTAAAGTATGTAAGCTATTTGCATTTGAGCAGACCCATTTTGTTTTTATAACATGAAGTTTTACTGAAAGGTTTTTGACAAATAAAGTACAAAGGCCATATGTATTATTATAATTTATTATATAGTATAAATTAGTGCTTGTTCACTTCTCAGATGAAGACAGCTTTTACACAAGAAACTACGCCAGCTATAATTCTTCCTGGAGAAAACCATAGAAAAAGAATAAACAAAAGGAAAAGTAAAACATGGTCCAATACACAAGATTATACAATTCGACTCACAGTCAGAACTAAAAACTCACGGGGCAAATATTAGTATTTTTAACCTTCTTTTAGGCTAGGTTTACATCTGTGCAAGTGATTACTGCGGCTGGAATGGACCTGTTCCCGCAGCTGCAACCAACTGCACAGAAAATATGCAGGAGTTGTGTACAAGTGGCATTAATGTTAATGGTATTCCGCGTGCACAGAGAACTGCACCCTCACTGAGAATCACACTGCACTTGTGGTTCCTGTGCGGGCTGCGATTTATGAAATGCTGCAGGCACCCATTCCCTCTGTTTCAGGAGGCATGGCAGTCCATTGGAATGAATTTGAAGATTATTTAAGATGAGTTTAGTTCCCGGTGGGGATATATTTTTTCGAAATGCTCTCTTGGCATGATGAATTTACTTATTGAGGAATATACTGTAGAAAAGAATTATCTCAAATAGATATGGATATCAATTATTTATAAGCTTAGATCAAGGAAATGATGTCCCATGGTCAGGTTTTATTAAAGGATACAGAGCTAAAGACCTGTTTAGAGAAATGTAATACTAATCTAACTGAATAAAAAGAGAAAAAACTCCTGAGGAACAGGTTAGCTTTCCAAAATATATCTTATAGACGGCAGGGATCTAGACAACAATACAGATAAGGACAAAAAGGGAACAGGACTGTGGAAACGGATGATGATATTGTTTCAGATGCCTCTTCTCACAACTGTTTTATTTCTCAAGAGCATTTGCGTGGTAGTGGTAATGGTCTTTCCAAAAAAGTATTGCAAGCAACATAAGAATGGTAATGAGTTTAGCCCACAAAATGGCTGTATGTGTAAACAACTCAAACACACAATGCACCAGGATGGTAACAATTCTGCATTCTATGCACAGCTTAAACCAAATTACTCTGGAATCTCGGGTGAAATGCATCGATCCAGACCTTGTGTGATCCTTCCAAAATACAGATGTGAGGGGACTGGGTTATGTTAAACCATACTGTCACAAATACAGTAAGGATAATAATAAGGAAGTCTTTCAGAGTTGCAAATACACAAATCTCTGGACCTAAAAGTTAGTGACAACAGAAGAGCAATCCACAACATACTGAAAACCTGAGCAACTTAAACAAATATTGCCATTCTGTAGTGAGAATACTTTCTAACAGGGGTGAGAAAGTGCATAACTTGAATTATAGGCAGACCATAAATGTTGTGATTTCCTTTCCTGCAACCACGGATTGGAGGAAAGAAAATTGCTTTGATTCCCCTATCAAAATCTCTCCCGTGAATGCGTTAGCAATAATCGCATGTAAAAATCCAACATGCTGGTTGTACCCAAGTCGATCAATGGATGGATTTGGGTACAATCAGCCTGCCCATAAATGGTTTGAATATGCCTTCCCTGCTGAACTGGCCGAGATTCAAACGATCAATGGCCAGCTTTAGATGTAGAACAAAGAAAAAGTAAGACATACAACAATAACATACAGGATGGTGTGTTGGTGAGAAACTCACTGTGCAGAAGGAGTTGCTTTCGTAGTTCCATACGCTTTTCAAGGGACATGATTATGTGAGACAATCCTCTGTATATGACCAGAAATTTAGTGGGAAATTAATATCTAGAAGGGACACCATGCTCCTTAGGCCCCTTTCACACAGGGAGTCCGTTCAGATCCGCCTGTCAGTTTTTTGGATGCATCTCTATGGGGCATTGGATGTCAGCAGAGACATGTCCGTTGACATCCGATCTGTGAAATCCGGACGGATGGAAACCCTATTTTCCATCTGTCTGATGGATCAGTCCGTAACCATCTGATTCCCCCATAGAGAATAATGGGGACCTGACAGCTGTGTCTCCACACACAGCGCGGAGACACAGCTGTCATCTGCCTGCTCAGTGGGGGATCGGCGGATCGATCCCCCGCTGAGAAAAACAGAGTCCATCTGACGGACTCCGTGTGTAAAAAGGGGCCTTAGGTGTTTTTTTCTTCAGCTGTGCAGATTTTGCTTAACTATCTGCAAACAAGTCAATAGAAGTAGGTTTTCAGATCCTGTGTGCTTTTTCAATAATAGAATCTTGAGTAGACTATAATAGCAAAAAGGTTTTAAACATTTTAGTACGTTCTGCTTCTGTAGCTGATTCGAGGACATCTGCTCATTAAAGGAATCCACAATCTCATTATAGGCCATGGGAAAATCCCCAATTTTTCTCTCTTTGTCATCTACTGTGGTCTCCCAGCTGGTCAACTTGACCCTACATATGGTATGTTAATAATGGTTGAATCTTATTGTAGGAGATAATATGGATAATAATGCCTTTAAGTAAACTATCTGATTTAGGGGCATTAGAGCCAGAGTAGGAGAATAGTGAGTTTCTGGCTGATAATGTGAGAGAAGTCTATGCAGCCTTTCTTGCATGTGCTTTGCGACCTGATCACTATACCACAGTCATATGCCTGTGGCTAGTATTTGATCAATAGGTCTGCTATTTGTGTCAATGTAAGGTTATATGTGGAAATGTTTTTGTCATATTCTTGGATTGTCACATTTTACCTAGTTTTTCTTCTCACTCAGCAAACAGATTACACTCTCTTGCAGCAGCTAATCAACAGGGATGACGTGCAAAGGCACCCTCCCTTATAAAACTCAGCATACATGGACAGGTTGCCATTTAATTTGCCATGTTCATTGAGAAACAGTGGAAGTAGAGTGGTGTAGGTTTTTTTTTTAGGTAGGCATGTCATTCAATAGGCAGGATTCAATTCTTTCTTGTGTATTTGAATCTTTCTGCTTTTTCTTGAAAATTTGCTTTTTGACATTTTATTTTTAAATCTTCAAGTTTCATCTTGCATCCTACAGTAAAACGAGCAAGAGATCATATTGGCTGCAGTATGGCATTAATAGAAACATTTATAATCACAATTGATTACAAAGAGGTGTGCATCCTCAGGTTAACCACCAATGCATAAAATTGCTTATGCAGTTTGGGTTGTACAAGCCCGTACCTATAGCAAATATATTTTTAAAACAGTTTAACATAAATAGAAATACATCACTCTTACCACTCCAACTTCCATGTCACAATGAACCAACGTACAAAACTGGGGTTGATAATCACATTTACAACTAACTTGTGTAGCTATTTTTCCACAATGTTAACAAAAAGTGAATTGAACATAGCAGGCCAATAGTACAACCCCTGGCAAAAGGTATGGAATTACAACTCTTGGAAAATGATCATTCAATCCACTCTTGGAAAATGTTAATTCAATTGTTTAATTGTGTAAAAAAAAAAAACTAATCACAGACATGCCTCACATATATTTTCATTTAACATCCCAACCTTCTGGCTTTAAAAAACTCTTAAAAAAATAAAAAACAAAACTTTCAATTGCAACCGTTTTTGCAGATCAAGCAGAGAAAAAAAAATGGAATCACTCAATTCTGAGGAATATATTATGGAATAATAAAAAAAAAAAAACACTGCAGTATGCCACTAGTACTTTGTTGCACCGTATCTGGCTTTTATAACATTCTCTGAGGCATGGATTTAACTATTGACAAACAGTATTCTTCATCAGACTGGCTCCAATGAGGGGGGGCGTGGTGACTGCACTCTAAGATGGCCACTCAAAAGGAGAGCTCCGCTCCACATACAGGGAACACGGCCCAACACATGAGCCATAGAACACAGAGTGATCCCCCGACTGCATCAACCGACCGCAGAACATCAGCTGCACGTCCCGGTATGCGAAGAAACAGGACCGAACAACAGGCGGTGAGAAAACTCTCAGAGTATTTCCCCACAATGCCACACAGACTCCCGCAAAATGGCATTGGGCGACAGGAGCAGACAACCACCCTGCAGCCTCTAATGGCGGGAGAAGAGGCCGCGAACCCAGGCTTCACTGCAGATGCAGCGAGACACGCTGACTACCCAGACTCTCCTTTTACTGCATCTGGCTCCAGTACCCCCTCAACCAGAAGCCCCATGAAATCCAAACCCCGCAGGGACCACGGGGTACTCTAAGAATACATGGAGTATGCTTAAATAGGCACTGCACAGGTATCTCCATATTCTACCACCCTGCAATTAGACCCGCATTGAATATTTCCCAACTACAGGCCAGCCCATCTCAGATGTGACTTTAAAAGATATGTTGCTATCATTACGGGCCTCATTTCAAGCAGACATGGTTGCCTCTATACAACAATGTAAAACTGAGGTGTATGAGCTAGGTGAAAGAGTGCACCAAACAGAGAGCAAAATCAGCGAGGTTACTTCTTCCTTTAACACCTTGGTGGACTCATATAAATCCCAGCAGGAAGATATCTCCTTTATCCAATTTAAACTGGCTGACCTCGAGGATCGTTTCTGCAGAAACAATATTAAAATTCGAGGGGTCCCAGAGACAGTATTTAAAGAACTAGCCCCATCCCTGACATCCATTGACCTGACTGTGGACAGAGTGTACGGATGTCCCAAGAGACGTGATCCTCAGAGTTAATTTCTTTCAAGTCAAAGAACGTATCTTAGAAAATATACCACCGCATGCGGCAAACCTACAACTTCTCCCTAACTACTCCAAGTTTGGTGATGGTCGAGAGATTTCTCGACCATCACCAAAGCACTTCGCAATAACAAGATTGTTTATAAATGGAAGTACCCCGCCAAACTCAGTATAACCCAGAATGGCTCCACTCACCTCATCACCTCGATGGACAGTGGCATCCGGCTCCTATGAGATTGGGGTATTATCCCCCATGACCACCAGAATGTGCCTGGTCCCTCACTCGCTCTCTCTCCAGCTGAAATCCAGCATCTCACTCCAGACCGGCAGGTGGTTCATCATCAAAAATCACATAAGAAAAAGTGAATTCCGTACCAAATCCTGGCTCACACTATTAAGCTCTCATAGTTTCTGTGTACGTTCTCGGGGGTACACTACACCGTACCCTTCTCTCCTCTATTGATCAAGCAGCACGCACTGCAAGGGTCCTTTTGGGCCCTACTTTTTTACAGTTTTATTTTTTCTGACTTTTGCTACCTGTTTTAACGTTCATTTTGTGATATCCAAGGCAAATCTCCTCCGTGCCTCCAGATGGTGCACGATCACACCAGTTTTTTTCATGCTACCTCAAAGACTTGGCATTGCAGACTTAATTACCAGCTTAAACCCGTGGACTCCCTCAAAACTGCATTATGGCACACACCACAAAGACGTTCAACTCCAAAAATCTTCAGTCATCTACAACAACCTGCGTATCCTTTCTACACCTTCCTCTAGTAACATTATGTCTACCCTGTCTCCTTTGTCTGGATCAAAAACGTTTTCCATCTAGCCACCATCTTGCCCCATAACCTGTATAAAAGACTATGCCCCTTAAGCTTCTCTCCATAAATGCTCGAGGACTAAACCACCTGGCGAGGAGGAGATCTTTATGGATGGAAGCAACAAAACACTCAGCGGACATAGTAGCAGTACAAGAGACCCATTTTCACAGAGACTTCACGCCAAGGTGCTCCCACAAGAACTTTTCCCATATGTTCCAGGCATCGGCAGCAGCAAAGAACAGAGAGGTCCTTCTGACCATAAGAGACTCAGTGACTTTCGATTTTGTGGAATCTCATCTAGACCCTGAAGGGAGGTATATTGTTTTAATATGTAAATTGAATGATAAATTGTACACTTTGGCTACGGTTTATGTTCCCAATTTACACCAATTGCAGTTTATTCATAGATTACTCAAAAAACTCTCAAAGGTGCGACAGGGGAACATGGTAATATGTGGGGATTTTAATTCTGTAATAGACCCCAGCCTCGAACCATCCTCCCCAGGCAAGTCGGGGTCCTCACCTTTGAGAGGCCTTCTATTTGCTGAGGAGATGTACGACTCCTGGCGTTGCCAACACGCTGAAGAGCGCACATATACATTCCATTCTGCTAGATATAATTCATATTCCAGAATTTACTTCTATCTGGTTGACAAACTATTTTTACAATAAATAGCGGACTCATCTATCCACAACATATCATGGTCATATCATGCGGCAATATCCCTGCACATTACAGAAAACAATCCACATATATCTATGTGCATCAGTCTGGCTCCAACTTTCTCTTATTGCAATTGCCAGATCAGCTTTACAGGTTGGAGCCTTGTCATGAACCATTTTCTTTCATTTCCAACATAGATTTTCAATTGGATTAAAGTCTGGACTATTTGCAGGCCATGCCATTGACATTATACGTCTTTCTTGAAGGACATTTTTTATGGCTTTTGCCCTATGGCAAGATGCATTATCATCCTGAAAAATGACGTCATCATTACCAAACATCCTTTCAATTGATGGAATTAGAAAAATGTCCAAAATCTCAAAATAAACTTGTCATCTCCCTGTACCTTTACTTGACATGCAACCCAATATCAACAATGATTGTGGAAATGTGCATGTTTTCTTCAGGCAGTCGTCTTCATTAGGGTTGAGCGAACCCGGACTGTATTGTTCGGGTTCGTACCAGACTTTTGGGTATTCGATACCCGGACCCGAATCAGAACATTTCACTGTATGTTCGGCTACTGTCCGTTTTTCGGTAACGTTATTTGATGTTTTGGCACGGTTTTAATGGTGCGGTTTCAACAGGTACAAGGCAGCCAATCAGCAAGCGTTTAACCAGTGTACCCTAGAAGCCATCACAGCCATGCCTACTAATGGCATGGCTGTGATTGGCCAGTGCAGCATGTGACTCAGAGTCTTTATAAGCTGGAGTCACATAGCGCCATGCGTCACTCTGCTATAACTATACTAGGGAGAGGTTCCTGATACTTCTGCTGAGGGAGAGATAGGAGATTACTGTAGGGTCAGGCTGGAGATTGCTTTGAGGGAAAGCATAGGAACAATCTTCAATAATCATACAGCGATCTACATTGATTTGATTGTGTGGGGGTGCAGTGCACAATCTTTTTGCCCGGAGGGAGAGATAAGAGATTACTGTAGGGTCAGGCTGGAGATTGCTTTGAGGGAAAGCATAGATAGGAACAATCTTCTTTAATCAGACAGCGATCTACATTGATTGCATAGTGTGGGGGTGCAGAGCACGATCTTTATGCCCTGACCTGAGCCCAGTGAGGAGGAGGAGGGAGAAAAAAAACTTCTATCAGTCTGTTAGGTGGGCGGCCTGTGGTGCTGCAAATTTCATGCAAGCTCAGTACATAAGTGTCTGCTTAATCTGCATTTAAAAAAGAAAAAAAAATGTTTCCTTCATATTTAACTTTGACATACAGTCTTTAGACAGACACTGTTTTTCTAACCTGCTCTTCAAAAAGCAGCAATGTAAGGGGAAAATAATTATTTTTCAGTATTTAGGGAAAAAATAATGTTTCAGTTTTTCATTCAAATGGGTTTTTTTTATTCAATAGCTGAATATAACAACAACAGTGTCCAACCTGTTAGGTGTGCGGTGTGTAGCGGCCATTTACTGCAAGCTGAGTGCATATGTGTCTGCTTAATGTGCATTTAAAAAAGAAAAAAACTTTTTCCCTTCATATTTTACTGTGACTTACAGCGTTTAGACAGACACTGCATTTCAAATCTGCTATTCAACAAGCACCAATTAAGGGGACAATTATTTATCAGATTTTCATTCATACCTTACAGTGCGATACACCCATTGCATACTGTTGTATTGCGCATTGCAATAAAAAAAACATTTAGCGGCAAAAAAAGTTGATTGCGGCCCTATCCGCATATGTTACAGTGTGATACACCCATTGCATACTGTTGTATTACACATTGCAATAAAAAAAAAAACAACAGTTAGGGGCAAAAAAAGTTGATTGCGGCCCTGTCTGCATATGTTACAGTGAGATACACCCATTTCATACTGTTGTATTGCGCATTGCAATAAAAAAACCCATTTAGGGGCAAAAAAAGTTGATTGTGGCCCTGTCTGCATATATTACAATAAGATACACACATTGCTTACTGTTGTATTGCGCTTTGCAATATAAAAACACATTTAGGGGCAAAAAAAAGGTTCATTGCGGCCCTGTCCGCATATGTTACAGTGACATACACCCATTGCAAACTGTTGTATTGCGCTTTGCAATATAAAAAACCCATTTAGGGTAAAAAAGTTGATTGTGGCCCTGTCTGCATATGTTACAAGGAGATACAACCATTGCATACTGTTGTATTGCACTTTGCAATAAAAAACCCATTTAGGGGCAAAAAAAGTTGATTGCGGCCTAGGCTGCATATGTTACAGTGAGATACACCCATTGCATACTGTTGTATTGCGCATTGCAATAAAAATCCATTTAGGTGAGAAAAGGTAAATTGCGGTCCTGTCTGCATATGGTACAGTGAGATACACCCATTGCGTACTGTTGTGTTGCACATTGCAATAAAAACCCATTTAGGGGGAAAAAAATAAATTGCGGGCTAGTCTGCATATTTTACTGTAAGATACACCCTTTCTATACTGTTGTTCTATTCCGCTATTCAATAAACACCAATTTAGGGAAAAAAAATTAAATTGCGGCCTAGTCTGCATCTGTACGTGTGAGATACACCCTTTTAGATACTGTTGTTCTATTCTGCTATTCAATAAACACCCATGTAGGGGAAAGAAAGATATTAAATTGCGGCCTAGTCTGTATCTGTACGTGTGAGATACACCCTTTAGATACTATTGTTGTATTCTGCTATTCAATAAACACCCATTTAGGGGACAGAAAGATATTAAATTGCGGCTTAGTCTGTATCTGTACGTGTGAGATACACCCTTTGGATACTGTTGTTTTCTGCTATTCAATAAACTCCCATTTAGGGGACAGAAAGATATTAAATTGCAGCTTAGTCTGTATCTGTATGTGTGAGATACACCCTTTTAGATATTGTTGTTCTATTCTGCTATTCAATAAACACCCATGTAGGGGACAGAAAGATATTAAATTGCGGCTTAGTCTGTATCTGTACGTGTGAGATACACCCTTGGATACTGTTGTTGTGTTATGCTATTCAATAAACACCCATTTAGGGGAGAGAAAGATATAAAATTGCAGCTTAGTCTTTATCAGTACGTGTGAGATACACCCTTTGGATACTGTTGTTCTATTCTGCTATTCAATAAACACCCACCATGTAGGGGACAGAAAGATATTAAATTGCAGCTTAGTCTGTATCTGTATGTGTGAGATACACCCTTTGGATACTGTTGTTCTATTCTGCTATTCAATAAACACCCATTTAGGGGAACATTAACAATTTTGCAGCGTTTGCTAATTATGTTACTGTGAGATACACCCTTTAAATTTGTTCGCGCATCTCCTTCTACCACCGAGGATTGCAGGGCGCTTCAGTTTGCCTCCTGTTGCTAACTCCTCCTACTCCGCTTCCTCATCCTCTACCGTCTCCGCATCCGAAGCAGTGATCATTTCCAAGGCTTTCAGGGCAGTCATTCACAAGTGGCTCAGAGGGTGGGTTTGTGCACCCACAAACGCCAGGTACACAATTCACAATTCAAGCAAGGGCACAGTTCTAGAGGATGACGAGGTGGAGGATGAGGAGGAGGAGGAGGAGGAGATGGAGGAGGAGGAACCATGTTCACAGCAGGGTGGCACCCAGATAACTGATAACAACAGATACTACACTTGATCTTAGGCAAATGGTCAAGACTCGAGAAGCGATGCTGGTGGCATTCCCACCTGACAGCAGGGGCACAGTGGAAGCACAAGGTGAAGGCAGAGGAGGAGGAGGTCGCCAACGCAGCCAGGGCACCACCAGCACCTCAGAAGGCAGGGTTAGTGTGTATGAAATGTGGAAAAGCTTTGTCAGCACGCCACAACAACCAGGACCACCAGCTGTTTTTTTTAAGCCCCTGGTGTGTAAACACACTCAGACTATCAACCGGTGGGTGCATAAAAAAGTGCACACCAAAAAAGTGAAACACAAAAAGTGCACAGGGTGTACACATGGTCCTTGACCCTGATCCCCCGGGACGCAAGGCTCCTGACAGAGACTGGGGTACTTACACTGGCTAACCTGGCCAAAACCAGGCAGCCTGTTCTTAAGGAGGTCTGCTGAAACAGACCACCCCAAGTACTAGGTGGGGCTCTCCCGAAGAGAGACACCATGAGAGAGGGCGAACCAAGCCAGAAGGCCATATCCACCCCCTCCCAAGACTTTCAGGGACAGGCCCAAGGACCTACACCCTACTTTATGCAAAATAAAGTGTACCGCCACAATAAAAAACACAAAACGTGAGACACACGACACATAATAGTGGGGAAAGGGATAGTGGAGAAATGCAAGGTTAGTGCCACGTTGCAATACTATGGCAGGCCCTTCGGCCAGGAATAAAAAATTCCTCTGGTCCTGACTCCTGACCAAAAGGCCCGGCCCTAGAGGCAGGTGTGAAAAATGTGTGTAGGAAGTGCAGTGTCCTTGCTGCCATGCTCAAAGTGTTGCCATCCACCGTGAATTATGGCACACCTGGACTGCCACTCCAGGGGCACATACACCACAGGCTTTTCAGAATCCTGGTCCCTGGCAAGACCAGTGCAGCCCCGTCCCTACCAGAAGGCCTCAGAACTTAGACAGCTTTGGGAGAGCCCGGCCAACAACCAGGGACACAGGCCAGAAGGGAGAAAAAAGCCCCCCCCCCGCCATCACCGTTCCTTACCATATACCATATACAGTTCCTTACCGTTCCTTCCGTACTATACACATACTGAATGACAGATCTGCCCTCTTAAACTTCTGGGTCTCCAAATTGGGCACATGGCCTGAGCTTGCCTTTTACGCCTTGGAGGTGCTGGCCTGCCCTGCAGCCAGTGTATTATCTGAACATGTATTTAGCATGGCTGGAGGCGTTATCATAGACAAGCCCAGCCGCCTGTCCAGAGCCAATGTGGACAAGCTCACGTTCATTAAAATTAACCAGGCATGGATCCCACAGGACTTGTCCGTACCTTGTGCAGAATAGACCTGTATACCGGCCTTACCCAGCCATTGTTGTATTTGATCTTTCTAACTCTTTTGGGGTGTACCCTAATTTAAAAAAAATTAAATTAAAAACAAAAACCAGTGTTGGCTACCTCGTCCTCCTCCACCGCCGCTTCCAACTACACTTCTACATCCACCGCCACCTCAACCTCCTACTCCATATGGGCCTCGTCCTCCTCCTACATCATTCAAGATGATTATTTTTTATTTTTCTGTTTTTTATGTTATTTGTTATTTCTCTATCCACATTTGTTTGCAGAGCACTTGCCATGCTCTTAAGATGATTTTGCTGCCATTTGCAGCCCCCTGGCCCATTCTATGTTTGTTTTAGAGGCATTTTAGTGCTCAAAAGTTCGGGTCTCCATTGACTTCAATGGGCTTCAGGATCGGGACACAGTTCGGGTTAAGTCCGGTTCAGGAACCCAGACTTTTTTTTCAAGTTCGGTCGAACCCACCGAACCCGAACATCCAGGTGTTCGCTTAGCTCTAGTCTTCATATATTTCATTGGAATGGCACCAAACAAAGGTTCCAGCATTATCAACCTGCCCAATAAAGATTTGTGATTCATCACTGAATATCACTTCCATCCAGTCATCCACAGTCCATGATTGCTTTTCTTTAGCCCACTGTAACCTTGTTTTTTCTGTTTAGGTGTTAATGATAGTTTTCATTTGGCTTTTCTGTATGTAAATCCAATTTCCTCTAGGCCAGACATGTCCAAAGTCCGGCCCGCGGTCCGGTTCTATATGGCCCCCATCCCTGTTGGCAATTTGGCACCCTTGTGGCCCCCCAGGCAAGGACAAGCATGAGATGTTCTTGTCTAATACTCATGATTAGACAGACACACAGGCTGTGGGCATGTTCCAAACACCGCTGACACGCGGCACCAATAGCAGACACTGTGTCATTTCCTTAAGGCAGCTGCAGAGCTCTCGGTGTCTGAGAGAGTGTCTGTGATTGGCAGCGCTGATTGGCGGCAGTGATTGGCTGTGGCGCTGCGCGCTGTCTGTGTCCCAGCCGGCTGTGTGATCCCTGCTGTGAGGAGAGGTAAAGAGAAGTTCCCTCACACATAGAATTACAGTACCTAAATTACTAAAATAACTCTTAATTGCTTATCCTTGCCCTGATCTGAGCCTGTGGGTGCCAGAAATAATATATATATATATATATATATATATAGATTTCAAGGGTGATAACCGCGCTTGGCTCCTAATTAATAAGCAGCAACTTAAAGTGTGACAAACACAAAAAACAAAATCAGATAAAGTAAGCTGCGCTGAGTTATGACTGTTCCATCCCTGATACTCAATCAGTAAAAACCATATGAATAACAGCAATTGACAGTAAGTCCCAACACAACTCAATGTGTAGATGAAAAATGTCTTAAGTGATGAAAATTAAATGTGCAGTAGGGTAATCCTAGTGATATATGAGAGTCAATGAAGTCTTTGTAGAATCCGGGACAATCTCCACTTCTTGACTAAAGGTCAATAGGTGTGTGAACTGCTTACCAGATCCTCATAAATTTGAAGCAAGGTTCAGAAAAAGATCTCCCAACTCCAAACAAGACGACCCTCTTTCCAATATAGTCCTCAAACGATAGAGAGATGACGGACCAAGTGCATGTAAAAAATAATAATCCTCATAGCGTGATACTGTCTATGGGCTCAAATAATCACTGTTACACTTTAAATGCAATCATTGAAAGGAAAAACTAGAGGTGCTCAAGAGAAAGAACCTCCACCGACAGTAAGGCTGCTTACCAGATGGAAAATGTGTATAGCCAAAGAATGAAGTGATGACCGTCACCCTTATGCCCAGTCTGCTTACCAGATGGAAAAAGTTTATACGCAGAAATAAATAGGGACAGGCTCCCAAATCCACTTCAAACAACACTCGGAGGAGAACCGCCACCAATGAGTGAGTGTTAATGTGATGAATACACATCTCTTCTAGTATGGTAAGTTCTGTTAATAGCTCTCACGTGCAAAGCATGGCATTGAGAGACCCATGGATTGTGGGATGTGTAGTTTCTTCAGAGGAAGTTTCACATCTCAGACTATAAACATAGGTCATGCATCAACCTGTGCAATGCCATGCTGCATAAAAACAACAAAAAAAGAAAGAGAAAGCCCAATGATCCAACTTAATACAACCTAACTTTTACCCTAGCAATTCAAAACTAGTGCACTCACATAATTCATTAAAAAGGAGTACATGATGCATGGGTGATGGAATGCAGACAGTGTCAGTGAAAGTGGCATGATTGTGGGAGAAATCTGTGTCCTTGTTCTTCTCCTCCTGTAATGCTTGTAGTTTAAATGACTGGTTAAGGATGAAAAACCAAACCCCCATTGTCATACCTCACTCCACATCAGGGCCCACTCACAGCTGTACTCCCCTTTGCTCAACCACCTAGTAACTATGTCAACATGTTTCATGTGCGTGTCCCCCTTTGTCAAGCCCAGTGTCTCATGTTTCAAACAAACTGAAAATGATGACACTGGAATATGAAGATTTACTCCACTGCAGGCTGTGTGAATAGGGCAATGAATAGCACCATGAAATTGCATGATCAATGCCCATCTTATGTAATCAGAGGAAAAGAAGTCCAGATGGCTACACTCCAATACTGAGATCCAAAATGCCTTTATTGGTATAAAATCATGAAAAGCAAAACATATAAAAACAGAAGAGGGACGCCTAATTCATTTCACACATAAGCTGTGCTTTAACAAAGCCTAGTTATCATCTCTGTGAACTGATCTTTTATATCAAGTCAACCCACCTATCATAAAGGTGTTTAGCTGGTTAACCAATTTGTTACCATATTTTCATCACTGCTCAAAGCTAACTATAAAAACTATAGACTTGTATCTACAATGTATAAAAAATAACAAAAAAAAATTGTTTAAAAAAATAAAGTGTTACAAAAGATAAAGTACTACAAAAGATAAAAACATGAGGAAGTAAGTTAGTAAATCCAGACCATAATAGTTATCTCAAACTATCTATCAAAATGTCTAGAAACAAAACCACTACTCAGATAGCAAGGAACTTTTTCCACATGTTTGTGGCAGTGTTAAATTGTAAGTTTGTTAACTTGTTGCACATTTTCACTGGCAAGTAGTACACTTGCATTATTTAGTTGAAACATTTCCAATTTGTAGCAAATTTGCGTGGTAAGTCTCTAGCAAGAGCAAAGTTGCAGTGGTGAGTCTACAGCATGAAAATTAAGCCACAGTGATCCCTGTGGTGGGATGACTATTGCACAATATATTTGCACCAGAACTTGAAGCAGACTTGCAGAATGTTTGCAAAGAAAGTTGATCTGGAGTCATGCAATGCGGACTTGCTGCAATTGTGCAACAAATTTATAAAGCCTGGCAAGTCTAGCAATATCTTTGCAAGTCATTATCAAACTTGCAGCACAATTGCTTTCTATCTGAAACCACTAGAACCACTAAATGACACCCAGAAAAAGGGACCTATAGGAGCACAAGACACCAGCGCTCCAAACACACTACTATGCTGATGGATTCAATGTAAAAGTAAACACAGCCTACATTCATAAATTTGCACAAATACTGTATATTAATATATATTATAAATGTTAATTATAAACATATGTTACAATCAAATGTTAACTAAATCCCAAATACACACAATCCATCAGTCATAGTAATGGGTCAGTCATAGTAATGGGTCAAATCCCATTCAAAATGTAATCCTGCTGGGATTCTGATCTGGACATGAAAAATCCAGAACACCTTGCATTTGCAAAGTGTTCTGAATAAATCTTGACTCCTCCTGGGGACAGTCACTTTTTCAATGCCCTGAATAGAGAAATTGGCCCCATGAGCATCACTAAAATGTCTTGCCACATTTGTTCCATGTTCTTTCTCAATATTATATGAATAATTGTTGAGGTGATCTTTTAACCTTCTAGTGGTTCTACTGACATACTGAATGGTACATATTTTACAGGTAATTAGATATATGATGTTCCTAGTATTGCAATTTAAACATTTCTTAATATTAAACTCTCAATTATTAGCAGTAGATCTAAATTTATTGCCTTTAAAAATGCAAGGACAACACAGACAATTGCTGGCTCCCCTCTTATAATTACCTGTAAAGTCTAACCATATTCTCTTATGTGTCTTAGAGTTAAAATAGGTAAAATCACTAGGAGATAGAAACCTAACTAAAGAGGGTGCCCGAGTTGGAACCAATCATAATACCCCTAGACAGTATTTTAAAGGCAACCAAACACCAACTTCAATAAAAAATATATATTTATTCATTCACATTAAAATCAGACAAAAATGTTTTACAACAGTTGAAAAAACATATACAAACAAATAAGGATAACAATTCACAGCTCAATCTGAATAACTATTCAGCTGAATTGTATGCATATAAATCCAGGTGTTTCCAATCTACCAGACGCGTTTCAGGTCAAACCTTTCTTCAGGGGTGATACAGATGGAGCTACATGTGTTAAAACATTTTATCAATAAAAAACATAACATTGTAATAGTAGTATAGATATATTACTTGTGAGACCTTTGTTACAATCTAAGAGACTACCTACTATCAAAGATGATCAAGGTATTGTGAGGCCATGCCGGTCACAGAAAGAAGTGGGAATATTTTGTCTTTACCAAGCTGAGAGCGTCAGATAAAAGCTCCACCACCACAGGGCCCTAGTAAAGCTCTCACAGAGGTCCCCACAAAGGTGGATCAACAGTGTCCGAACACACCAAGGTTTAATATTTCTTTAAAAAATAAGATGTGTAGATATTTCTATCTGATACCAGGGCCCTGGTTGTACAACATGCAGGCAGATGACACTAATGACAGTAGTGGAGGGGGGTAGGGAGACCAAATTTCACTTTGAAATTTGTAGTTATTTATCTACATTTGCATGCCACTTTATTTTGATTTGGGTGGTGTTGTTGACACAGTTAGTAATAAATCCATTTAAAAAAAATGGCTTACCTACATTTAGTCCTGACTTGCTGCTCTCGTTTGATATGACTCACTATATGCGCTTCTCTGAAACGGTGTCTATTCTTAATGCACCAGAACTCCGGCTCAGCTTTTTCCACCTCTGATATGATCAATTTTTTGAACCTCTCTGGATTCTTAATATTATCTCAGACAGAAAGTCAAGAGTTATATCAACTGCTGCGTGCAAAATTTGCAGTTTGCAGAGTTGACCTTTTTACCTAAAGTGGACAAATTTTTCATGTTTATGCTTTAACCTTAGCTATCCTCCACTCCCAGAAAGGAAACTCTTAAGACATCATGATCCCTAATTAAAGTTCTTTATTTAACCACTTGCCGACTGCCTCATGTAGATTTACTGTGTGTAACGCTCCTGCGTTTCATGTATGGTGTGGATTTTCAGCTGCAGAAATATTCCACTTCAGTAGTCATGTAAGAGAGATGCTGAGATACCATTCCCAACCTCAATGACTCATCATGTGTGGAAGGTCTTAATTCAGCTAGTAAATACACACACTCAACAAGCTGGTTCCTAGAGTGACTTTATGTATGTAGTAACACAGTGATGAAGATTTAAGAGACAGGTTGAGTGGAGGTGGTAGGTGACAGACACTTGAATGTAAGACAGTAGCAGATGGATGCAGGTAGGTTTAGCAATCATGTATGGTAGCAGATGACAGAGTAGCAGGTGGACATACAAGAGAGATCAACCCAGTGCAGGAATAAGTAGCAGTAGTCTTAAGAGCTAGCAATCTAGATATGCAGATGTGATAAATAGTCTTTACTATGCAGAGCTAGATAGTGTAAGCTTAGTATAAGTTTATAGAGGGTTCCCCTGCGGGGTACTTAGCACTAATAGCAATACAGCCGAAGGTTGGTTCAGGAGGAGCGGATGATCCAGAAGCGGGATACAGGGATCAGCGCAGCGAGGTTCCGTCAGCGAGGTATGCTTGCAAGCATGAAAGCTTCAAGCCAAGTTAGCATCCAGGTAAGGGTGTTTGAACGAACACATGTGAGTGAGAACCGGCGATTTAAATAGCCATCTAGTCCGGCGCTGAGTGATGACAGCATCAGTCTTAAAGGGAAACACACCTATATGTGTTTCTTCTATCTAGGTAGATGGAAATCACCCGGAAATAATGTGATAGGAGGCACTGAGAGTGCCAGAACCTTACACTGTGGCAAGGCAGCTCGGCTGCGCATAATCACATAGATCTACGTGATTGTGTGCACACGGTTTCAGAGCCGCACTTCTGCTGTGATTAGACACAGTGGGAGGCAGAACGTGGTAGGAGAGGGCTCGATCACCGCTGGCCTCCTGCGATCTTCAACAATAATGACAGAAGAGCCATCTGGAATGTAAACAATGCAAGACGGCTCTCCTGTCAGAGAGGCAGGGAAAGATTGTGTGATTCAGCTAAGCTGAATCACCAATCTCTCTCTGTGTCTGTTAAATCCACCCCCCCCACAGTTAGTAAGCACAAATAGGGAACACATTTAACCCCTTGATCACCCCTAGTGTTAACCCCAATCCTTGCCAGTGTCATTTATACAGTTACAGTGCATATTATTTAGCACTGGTTACTGTATTAATGTCACTGGTTCCTAAAAAGTGTCAGTGTCAGATTTGTCCGCTGCAATGTCGCAGTCCTAAAAAAAAGGCTTATTACTTATAAATACATTTTTACTAATAAAAAAAATAAAAAGTCCAAAAATCTATCCCATAGTTTGTAAATGCTATAACTTTTGCGCAAACAATTATTATATGCTTTTTGTGTATTTTTCTTTTTTTACCAAAAATATATAGCAGAATACAAATTGGCCTAGACTGATAAAAAAAATTACATTTTTATTTTTTATTTTTTTTATTGGGAATGTTTAAGAGCAGAAAGCAGAAAAGAGCAGTGGTTTTTTTTTTTTTTTTTCAAAATTTACGCTCTTTTTTTGTTTATAGTGCAAAAACGAAGAGAGGTGATCAAATAGCACCAAAAGAAAGCTCTATTTGTGGGAAAAAAAGGACATCAATTGTATTTAGGTACAGTGTCACATGACTGTTCAATTGTCAGTTAAAATAACACAGTGCAGAATAGCAAAAAAATGGCCTGGTCATTAACTACCTCAATACAGGGCACTTAAACCCCCTTCCTTCCCAGACCAATTTTCAGCTTTTAGCGCTGTTGCAATTTGAATGACAATTGCGCGGTCATGCAACGCTGTACCTAAACCAAATTTGTGTCATTTTCCCCCCACAAATAGAGCTTTCTTTTGGTGGTATTTGATCACCGTCAGGTTTTTTCTTTTTTGGTGCACAAATAAAAAAAGACTGAAAAGTTTGAAAAAAAAAAAAAAGTTTTTTGTTTAGGTTATAAAATTGTGTAAATAGATATGTTTTTTCCTGCACTGATGAGCACTGATGATGCCGCACTGACAGGCACTGATGAGGAGACACTGATGGGGTGGCACTGATGGGGTAGCACTGATATGCAGCACTGATGGGCACTGATAGGTAGCACTGATATGCAGCACTGATGGGCACTGGTATGTGGCACTGATAGCACTGATATGCAGCATTGGTGGGCACTGATAGGCAGCGCTGATGGGCACTGATAGGCAGCACTGATGGGCACTGATTGGCGGCACTGATGGGCACTGATAGGTGGCACTGTTGGGCGGCAATGATCGGCACTGATCGGAACTGATGGGTGGCACTGATCGGCACTGATGGGGGGCACTGATGGGCACTGATAGGCAGCACTGGTGGGCAATAATGGGCACTGGTGGGAGGCACTGATAGATGGCAATAACGGCACTGGTGGGCAGCACTGATAGATGGCATTGGTGGGCAACACTGATAGGGAGGGCACTGGGGGGCTCTCTGAGCCCTGTTTGCCATCCCTGGTGGCCATAGTGGGCATCCCTGGTGGTCATGGGTGGGCATCCCTGGTGGCTTAGTGGCACCCCCCCCCCCAGGGCTGCACTGGTAATCAATGTTCTGATTACCAGCACAGACCCCCCCTGTGATCAGTGAGTAATTAGAAATACTCACTGATCACCCCCGCAGCAGCACAGATCATCCCTCTTCTCCTCACTGACAGGATCTGTCAGGAGGAGAAGAGATCGAAGCCGTTACAACGGCTCTATTTACATCACACGATGGCTGTGATTGGACACAGCCGTCATGTGATCAGGAGGGCCAATCACAGGGCCCTCCTGCCAAATGATGTTGCTCTGTGTCCGAGGGACACAGGCACATCGAGATCGCTCCTTCCGAAACGTCCATTCAGAAGGACGAGACTCCCGCCCGGCCGTATATGTACTATGGCCGGGTGGGAGGTGGTTAAGGGGGCAAAACCTTCCGGGGATGAAGTGGTTAAAATGTAAGTTTTTTTTCTCAAACTTCCCTCTTAAAATTAAGCTGTTATACACTGATAAATACTACATATATATATATATATATATATATATATATATATGTATACTACATATATATATATATGTAGCAGGATTTCCAGGCATTGGGCCTGATGTGGGTCTGCCATGGTTAACGGAAACGCCAGCAGCCCCTTTAAGCTGAATACCCAAGTGTGAGATTTGAGTCAAAGACCAGTCCGGCTTTTTTGTTTTTTTTATATTGGGGATGGGAGAAGGGAATGAGTGGGATACTCCTCTGGCTTAACTAGGTACAAATGGGACACTTTGAAGAAAAATGCCTTTCAGAGCTCTCTTGACGCCGGCTGGATGCCGACCAACGCTTGCTGGCGCTTGAAAAACACTGACTTGCTGAACTGTACTTGAACTTGACTTCTGACATTCTGGTTAGCTCCAAAGTCCCAGACCGTACTGAGAACTGACTCCTGACGCTCTGGTTAGCTCAAAAGTCCCGAACACTGCTCCCTCCAGTCCTTGCTGACTGAGGTAGCCTCTGTATACTGCTTCTGCTGCAACTCTACACACGGTACACTGCACACTGCATGCTGTACACTGCACACTGAACGCTTTACACTGCACACTGCACGCTGTACACTTTAACACTTCAAGGCCCAACCGCTGGTGCCCCCTCTGTACTTCATGGTCCTCTCACTAGGCACCCCCTCTACACTTCAGGGTCTTCTCACTAGGCACCCTCTCCACACTTCAGGATCCTCTCACTAGGCACCCTCTCTACACTTCAGGGTCCACACACTGGCACCCTCTTTGCTCTTCAGGGTCAAAACTGGCACCCCCTTTACACTTGCTCCTGCACCGGCTAGCTAGCACCTGGATCCCTTCCTCTGACAGGAGGAGAGACAGCCACAATCTCCCTCCTGGGACTCTGCTTCCCGCCAAAGACGCTGCGTCATGTGCTCCCCTCAAACTTATACCCACTCCCAGAATGCTGTGTGGCAGAATCTGCCTTTCTGTGGTAGATACAAGCCTGAGTGTGCCATTGGCTGGGTTTCCTCCACTGCCCAATGAGAGCCCTCTCATAGAGCACAGTGGGGAGACTCCCCAGTCTCAACAGCCACACCTGGGAAACATGACAACCTGACTGAAAACATGGCCCTGCTGTTAAGCAGACAAGGCCCGCTATACTTTTACCTAGCACCTACTTTGTAGGGTGCTACATGTATATATATGTATATATATATATATATATATATATATATATATATATATATATATATATATATATATATATATATATACATATATATATATATATATATATATATATATATATATATATATATATATATATATATATTGGAGAATCCAGACCTTTTAGGAGATTGAGGAATCGTAAAAAAAAATATATGTATATTTGCATGAGGTATGCTAAATATTGTATTTTAAATAAATCCTCTTTTTTGTATTTAAAAAAAATCTTTTGATTAGTCAGTAGGTATGTTTTTATATTACACATTTTGCATACACCATTGATTTACCAATTAACTTGCACATCCCAATGCAAATCGCAACTGTAAAAAGTCGTTAGCATTCTGAAGATCACTTGCACATTAACCTTCCCAATAATTCACAATAATTATATCAGACTGGGATTTCTGCAAGAGGCATTTTGGTTAATGTGCACATTTTAAACAAATGAAAGTTGACAAAACAGGAAAGATAATGAAGATTAATCTTTTACAAAACTATGTGCTATTTTTCTTTTCCTCTTTTCCTTTAAGTCAAATATATTTGTGTTTAAAATTGCAAATGTGGACTACAGTCAATTATAAAGACATTGCTGGTAAGAAAAAAGATTGTTAAAGTAAATACTGTAAATATCAAAATATATAGAAAATAAAGGTGTTATTGAAAATGATTACATAATAAATAACATTTATCGCAAAATCTATATTTAACCGCTTCCTGCCCAGTCACTGTACATACACGCCTGGGCGGGAGAAGTGTTCCCGTACGTCCCCCCGGAAGTATATCTTGTGCACACCCCTGGGGGTGCATAGTGGTGCAATATGTAATTCTCCCTGTTACCAGTGGATCACTGTGACCAATCACAGCTATCACATGTCCAGTAGTAGATAATGGCTGTCATTCATGATTCCATTGCTTACTACTGTGACCTATGTGTTTGATCACTTGGTACAGTGTCACTATGGTGACATTGTACTGCCGTGCAGTGATCATGTACAATGACTCGCTGCTTTAAAATCACTGTATGTCAGTGCTGCCAGCCATTATCTCTGATAACCTCCACAGTAGCACAATGTCATCAGATAAGTGTAGCTAGTCAGTATCCCTAATCACCACCACCCAATCACAGTTTCCCTGATTATCACTGCACCAGTCAGTATCCCTAGTTACCACCACTCACTTGCAGTTTCCCTGATTGATGCTGCACTAGTCAGTGTCCCTAATTACCACTAGGGATGATCGAACTTTTGAAAAGTTCGGTTCGACCAGAACACCCAAACTTCCCAAAAGTTCGGCCCAGATTTCAGAACCCCTTTGAAATCAATGGGACCTGAACTTCGGTAATCAAAAAACACAATTTTGAAGCCCTAAAACCCAATAAATGCCCCTAAAAAGTGCCTAGGGTTCTGGGTCATGCCCCAGGGACTATTAATCACACAAAAAAAAAAGTTCTTAAAAATTGCCATTTTTGATAGAGAACCAATTATTGAAAAAAAAATGAGATTTCTTTGGATTTAGTGTCTGGGGGGGGGGTGTGAAGTTTCAGCTCTGTAACATGTCCAGAACCAGAAAAAAAAGATTGTTTGTATTAGAATTAATATAGAACAGGGATATGGCTCCGCTATTTTCACACCTTGCCGGTTTTGTAGCAAGCGTTTTTTTGGGCATTTTTTGGGGGTTATTGGAGGCAGGCATAACATCAGAACTTCTGTGTAAGGGTATATATACACACACACTTATATGTATGTACACATACACATATATAGGTGTGAAAGTAGCAGAACACTATACGCGCTAATGAAATAATTAACACCAATATGTCTCCGCTCCTATCACACCTATATATGTGTATGTGTAAAATACATATAAGTGTGTGTGTATATATACCCCTATACAGAATTTCAGATGTTTTGTCTGCCTCCAAAGACCCACAAAAAATGCCCCAAAAAAACGCCTGCAATAACACACCTGGGCGTTTTTTTTTTTTTTTTGGGGCAGGCGTTTTTTTGGGCATTTTTTGTGGGTCTTTGGAGGCAGGCAAAACATCTCAACTTCTGTATAGGGGTATATATACACACATGTATGTATATATACACCTACACATATATAGGTGTGAAAGTAGCAGAACACTATACTTGCGCTAATGAAATAATTAACACCAATATGTCTCCGCTCCTATCACACCTATATATGTGTACGCGTAAAATACATATAAGTGTGTGTGTATATATACCCCTATACAGAAGTTAAGATGTTTTGCCTGCCTCCAAAGACCCCAAAAAAATGCCCAACAAAAACCCCTGCAATAACACACCTGGGCGTTTTTTTTTTTGGCGCAGGCGTTTTTTTGGGCATTTTTTTGGGGTCTTTGGAGGCATGCAAAACATCTGAACGTATTCACTAATGATTGGCCTCTGGACCCCTAGTCCCTCCAATCACATTCCTAGCATTCTCCTGCCCCCTCAATTGGTTTTTACTGATGGTTCTGGTCCAATCACGGGCTTTTAAAGCCCATTTCCTGTCCCATTGCATTTTGGTCGGTTCTGGTTGCCGAATTCTGAACTTTTTCAGCAAAAAGTTCGTAATTCGCCCGAATTTCGAACAGCCAATGTTCGGGTCGATAATCCCTAATTACCACCACTCACTGTGTCCCTGATCACCACCACACCAGTCATATTGTTTCTGACCAACGCCATACCAGTCATATTGTCCCTGATCCCTGCCACAGCAGTCATATTATCCCTGCTAACCAGAACACTAGTTAAAGTGTTTCTGATAACCGCCACACCAACCACAGTGTCCCTGATCACTGCCATACCAGTTACAGTTTCCCTGATTACTACCACACCAGTCCTATTGTCCCTTATCTTTGCCACATCAGTTAGGGTCCTTTCACATGGGTGTTCTGTCTAGTGGACTCTGCTTTGCTCAGCGAGGGATCGATTCGCTGATCCCCGCTAAGCAGGCGGATGATAGGTCCGTCCCTGCTCACTGTGGTGAGACAGACCTTTCAGAGTCCTGCTCTCCTCTATGGGGAGATCCAATGAAAACAGACCGTCTGTCTGTTTTCATCAAATACGATCTGATCTGATCCGCCAGACAGATGGAAAATAGGGTTACCATCCGTCTGGATTTCACAGACAGGATCGGATCGGATAGTAGCAGGTGTAAGCGGACATGTCATCGCTGACATCCGCTGCCCCACAGGGGTGAATGAAGCGCCCGATCAAGTCCGCCTAAAAAACTGACAGTGAAAGAGGCCTTACAGTGTCCTTGATCACGGCCACACTAGTTAAAGTATTCCTGATCACTGCCACACCTGTTGCAGTGTCACCAAATTCTTAAATGTTTAAAATTAAATGTCACCACACCAGTCCCAGTATCCTCAGACCATTGTAAGCCAGCAACAGTTTTCCTGATCACTACCACACCAGTGCAGTGTTGCCTTTGCCTTCCCCTTGTCTTTTCCCTTGCCTGTTTTTTTTTAATCACATTTCTGCCTTCTGCCTGAAACAATCCTTTGCCTGTTTGTTGATAATGTCTGTGCCTACAACCTGAACTAACCCATCTGCACGTTCAAATGACAATGTTCCTATGATACACTAGTCCCAACAATCCTCTGTGGACAACTGCACTCCTGGATCCACATGAATTATTTTTTTCTTCCTTTCTTCAGCCTCATGTACTTCCTGGCCAGTGAACATTGCAGTCCCTTATTAGTAGGCTAGGCTTGCTTGGCTTATAGAAACTGGAAATGGTTTAGGCGAGGCTACACTAAGCTATATTCCGTGAACACCTATATAGAGCCGACCATTACAGTATTTTGGTTTTGATTCAATTTATTGATTTGTGCAATACACAAGATACAATGAAGTCAGTTCAGTAAAGGATTTTGCATGCAATATTAAGGTCACTTGATTTATTGTTTGGAAATATCAGTAAATATAAGCATAGAAAGTTTTTACAGTTTCATAATATTTCTTTGTGCATTTATTTACAGAACTATCTTTCTATGGTTCAGTCGAAGCATGAAAAAAAAATTGTGAACAAACTACAACAAAAAAGCTAAATGTGAGTGATAAATATATCAAAACATAAACATTTACCACATTTGGTAAAAAAACGTGTGTTTTCTAGTGAATTGGCTACATTTGAGAAAAAAAGTATGATTTTTTATCTCTTAGTGAATTGTGAAGTGTAATTTGTCCAATAAGGTAGTTCCCAAAGAATTGTTGTTCATTTTCAAGCGGGATCCAACAGAGATACATTGTCCTCAAAGTGGACTCCTCCGAGACAGAACACTGGTTGAGTTGAAAAAACTCTAGGAAAGCCTGGGAAAGTTGCTCTCTGGTTTTGTCAAAACTGAGGAGCTATTAGTTTAAACACCAGAAACAATTTTTGGGGGTTGGTGAGGATAGAGTAAGGTCAAATAATATAGGGGAATGGTCAAACCGAGTGGCCCTATGTCAGATACTACAACTTTGGTCAAGTGGGTAGCAGAGATACAGAAATAATCCAGCCTGGAGTACATTTTGTGAGAAGGAGAGTAAAATGTGTGAATTGCTTACCAGTTGGATGTTTAATGTACCTAGAGTCTAAAAGGCAATTGGTGCGTAGGAGTTTATGGAAATAGGTAGACAGAGCCTGCACCAGATCAGATGGAGATGGATAAAACAAGGTGTGCCTATCTCTTGTGGGAGAAAATACAACGTTAAAGTCCCCATCCACAATCATGTAGGCTTAAGAGAACTTCAAAAACTGATGAGAGCAATGTAATCTGACCAGAATTAGGAGCATGATCACTCATTAAAGATAGACATGGACATGTAGTTACAAGATAGAATCACAAAATGCCCATGGGGGTCTAAATCGGAGGCTTTTAACTAGATCAGCATTAGCACCAAATTAGTATCACCACTCCAGTTTTGCTTGTGGAATCCCATAGGAGATAGGAAAATACTTTGATGCAAATTGAAATCTTCCCCTGGGGCGGAAATGTGTTTCCTGAACCAGGACTACATCAGCCCTAGAATTCCTAAACTCTTTCAGCGCTAACCAGCTTTTTCTGATAGAGTTTAAGCCTTTCACATTATATAACATTATTTTTATAGCCATGATCCTAAAGTATCAAGCAGCAAATTAGAGCGTAGTATGGCGAGTTCCCTCTGGATTGACAGAAAGAAGTCCCCAGATTTCCTACAGCTGATAAACCATGAAAAAATCTGGTAAAAAAACATAGTGAGGAAAATAAATAGGAGAGTGTTAATGAAAACATAGCATTCAAAAAAAGACCTGAAGGAACAGAACAAAATATCCATGGGCCTGAGATGCATTCATGTCTCTGGCGACCAGGAAACATGGTGAGGTGGCAATATAGGTGCTTGTACAAGATGGTTGCAAAAGGTGTTAATCTCTTGTCTCTCTTCTTGATTTCTTTCAGGTTTCATGAGCTTTCAAAAGCTAAAAATATATCTGATAAGCTGAGATATTCTGCAACAATGAAAATTTTTCAATCTGTCATAAAGAGGAACTCCGTCTGGATATCTTGACCACAGAACAATTTATATCTGAAACAAAAGTCCCTTGGAAATTCCCTGATGAAAATCACAGACATTGCAATATAGACTTTTAACCCTATGCTCACTATAAAAAATTACTAACCCTGATTGGACAATAATATCTTAATGCAACCTACTTTTTTTTTTTAACATAAATTTTTTATTGAAAGTTTTGCAGATAATACAATACCAACAAGGTAGTAAGAAAGACTGTAGTTACATAAACAGAATCAGTAACGTCAGCTGCCAAAGTGCAAACAGGGAAACATGGGCAAAGAGCAAAAGGCCTGTTGAGAGCTCCCTGAAGCAGGGTGCTACTCAACTGTGTTCGTTTAATAGGCATACCAGCAAGTATAGTACAGCAAGAAACCATGAGCATGAATGAGTCTAGATACCGGACGGAGTGGGCATATAAAAGGAGGATTACCTGTCCCCCCAATGGGAACATACTGTGGACAGGTATTCCCCAGCATCGCTAGCAGGAGGAAGCAAACTGCCACTGCTTGCCCCCTCATTCCGGGATGCAGACCGATAGCTTGTAGTGAGCCCATCACATTGTAACATTCTAACTAAAGAAAAAGCTCTCCTGTAAGGGAGGCAATTAGCTGTCCATCAGGTAAACTTTCTTTCTTTACATAAAGTTTTCTTTACATAAACTTTCTTTATGTAAACATATTACATAACCAGTAATAGCAAAGTAAGGAGGGGAAAAAATTAAAAGAAGGGGTAGATGAGGGAGGGGGTGGGAAAATAGGGAGGGTCTATGTGCACCACCAGAGGACACCAGTCAAAAGCATTGTATGTCTACACCATGTGTGTAAATCACATTAACTAGTCCACGTCGGGGAACATTGCTAGCCATGCATTCCATTTGTGATGGAATGAAGAAGCTTTGTGCTCTTTGTACGCCAGGAGCTTCTCCATTTCTTACTGATAATGGACTCTATGTTTAATTTCCCCTATAGTTGGGGAAGAAGTTATTCTCCAGTGTTTTGCCAAAGATATTCTAGTTGCAAAAAGTAAGTGGGCTACTGTTGTTCTGCTTTCCGTTCGAAATTGGTCTATACCCACACTCAAAAGAGCTAAGGCAGGGTTCATAATGAATGTGTTCCCACTTAACATTGATATAATAGATGCGATCTGTGTCCACAGAGGTTGAATGACAGGGCAATCCCAGAACATGTGTATTAAGTTCCCAACTTGTCTACACTCTCTCCAGCACCACTTTGACAAAGTGTCGTCCATCAGGTGTAGTCTATGTGGGGTCATATAATATCTGTGCAGGATCTTCTGCGCATTGTCCCAGTGGTCGACGCATGCCGAGGATGTAGCATTAGCTTTAAAAACAACCTACTTTTTATACGTCAGATGATCATACAACCTACTTTTTATACATCATATGGTATATTTAAACGCCAACACGGAATAATAAAACCAGGTCATTTTGATTCAACCATCTTGAGTCTTATCTGATCTCACTACATATGTAGCTACATTTTTCTGATTTGGTAGCACTGACTAACAGGTATAGGTATTTTTCCTCAGGTATTTTGTACCTGAGGAAAAGATTCCACAACAGCTTGGCGAGCCAGCCAGGAGGTCGTCTAGGTAACTAACTAACTTATTTTTGACGTAATACCCTCTTAAAAGAACCTAAACTCTCGGTGTATATATTGTTACTACTAACACTTGTTGCGAAAGGTGGGTTTGGGTCAACCCTCACCGCCTTGGGTGTCTTGGACACGCAGAAACGTGACCCACGACGTGCTTTGGTAAGCAGTCTCATTTCGGAGTGTCCATTTGAGATGCAGCAAGCATTACAACCATGTAACTAATTAACCTGTCATTCTATATACCCCTGAGGTTTTCAGCCTCTATGCTCTAGTACATATATATATGTATGTGGTAATAGTTTGGTTCTAAGTGAGAAATTATCTGCCATAGTAATTGTTTGATCATTGTGGAAGAACAGTAGGGATTGTTTTTTTTTTACTGTCAAAATGCAAACCCAGGTCAGGGAATTGGGAGTTCTAAAGGCAGCTCCTATTACAGGATGAAGTGAGCTGCCACCTAGATAAAGGTAAGCCTGTGGATGTGGTGTATCTGGACTTTGCAAAGGCCTTTGACACCATTCCCCACAAACGCTTACTGTACAAACTAAGGAAGGTAGGTATGGACCATAAGGTGAGTAGCTGGATAGAGAACTGGCTCCAGGGTAGAGTCCAGAGGGTGATAATTAACGGGGAGTACTCGGATTGGGCGGGTGTGGAAAGTGGGGTCCCCCAGGGTTCGGTCCTGGGACCAATCCTGTTTAATTTATTCATAAATGATCTAGAGGAGGGAATATCTAGTACAATCTCAGTATTTGCGGATGATACTAAACTAAGCTTGCCAATATCTTCTATGCGGGATGTGGAAACCTTACAAGCGGACCTGAACAAAATAACGGGGTGGGCAACTACATGGCAGATGAGGTTTAATGTTGAAAAATGTAAAGTAATGCACTTGGGGGCCAGAAACCAGAAAGCAAGCTACTCAATAGGGGGGGACCTCTGGGGGAGTCTAGGATGGAAAAATACTTGGGGGTACTGGTAGACAACAGGCTTGGCAGTGGCATGCAATGCCAAGCAGCTGCAAGCAAAGCCAACAGAATACTGGGATGTATAAAAAAGGGGATTCACTCCAGAAATAAAGAGATTATTCTCCCGCTCTACAAGACTGTGGTCCGGCCACATCTGGAGTATGCTGTTCAGTTCTGGGCACCGGTCCTCAGGAAGGATGTGCTGGAATTGGAAAGAGTCCAGAGAAGGGCAACAAAAATAATTAGGGGAATGGAGGACATCAGTTATGAGGAAAGACTACAAGCACTGAACCTATTCTCTCTGGAGAAGAGACGATTGAGGGGGGATATGTTATCAATGTACAAATACTGTACTGGCGACCCTAGCATAAGGAACAAACTATTCAGAGTAAGGAAATACAATAAGACACGTGGCCACTCACTAAAACTAGAGGAAAGGCGGTTTAACCTTAAAATGAGTAAGGGGTTCTTCACTGTAAGAGCGGTAAGGATGTGGAATTCTCTTCCACAAGCAGTCGTATCAGCAGGGAGCATTGATAGTTTAAAAAAACTATTAGATGGGCACCTTGGAGATCACAACATACAGGGGTATACAATGTACGGTTAAAGGCAAACACACACACACATCATAGGTTGAACTGGATGGACTGATGTATTTTTTCAACCTCACTAACTATGTATGTAAGGGTAATAGGAAGGTTATGGGTAACAGGGTTACTAGATAAATGGGGCAGACCAGGGAGTTTGCATCTGAAGATTAAACCTACTGCCTTAGATGATATGCTCAGGGAGCATGTTTTTTGTGTGAAAGCCGATTGTGGTTTTTGTAAATGAAACAAGAAAGACAAATCCAGTTACAAGAGAAAGATCTTTTGATATATGGCAGATTCCTTGCAGAATGTATGAAGCAGATGTAGTGGAAGCTGATTTGTTAGCAGCAGTATTATGTGAAAGGGAAAATACAGCAGGCACTGTGTCTTTTGTATAAAAGAGGAAGTGACCCCCCCCCCCCTTCTCGCGTGGCTTCTTCTCAATGATACAAAGACAAGGGAGAATATTGTTTCTCTATCTGATAAACAAACAGCATAGAATAGGATAGGAAAATTATAGCTAATGAAAAATAATATTCCGCCCGTGGTGCCCGTGAGAAAGGGAATCTTGGTGCAAAGATTTGAAAATTGGCTGCTTGGCAAGGGGTTTAAAATGTAAATATCTTTGTTCCTATAATAGTTATAGAATACATTTTTGGACATTAGAGGTTACCGCAATTAACGTGACCATTGAACCCTATTGGCACTGAGCCAAAAGTTTTAAATTAGGTTAACTTTTTATCTAATTATAGTATTTAAGTGGTATTTTAGGGCCACTCTCCATAACCAAAGGGAAACCTCTGGTCAGATTTCTGTAAAATTGGGACAAAGTCTTTAGAGGATATTTGTTTGAAAGATAGAAGTATGTTAATTCCTGTCATTATGGGTGTATAAAAGAAAATTACCTACTACAAATTGTGTGAAGACAGGACATTAAAGCAAATGATTGCAGTCCCCAAGAAGAGAGACAGTGAATAAGGGATTCAGCCAACCTGTGTCCACATATCCCATCAGAAGCAATCTAAAGGGTAACTGAATAACATAACAGTAGCAGGGGTGGGGCTGGGAGTGACTTTCTGCCCTCTACAAAGAAAAAAGGGAAGTAATTTTACAGATGAAAAAAAAACACTAAGTTAGTAATGCACTGTTTCAGTTTCAGAGGCCGTGTCCTTAAATTTGTTAAGAGCTGACATTCTGACTATAGTAGGAGCTAATATCAAATATTATGATGCAGAGACGGCATTAATCCAGTGTGTAGATGACTTGCAGTTTTTTTGCCGTCTCTGACAACCAGACGGTCTGTCTCTTTAAATCAGGAAGAGATAATTTGTCTAAATTAACTGAAGGAGGGGTTACAGGTTGCCGCAGCCCTTTCTCTCCCAAATAATATGAAGTCATTTACTCTAATTTGTAATGAGTTAAATGGACATGTATCTGGGGTTATCACACAAGAACTTAGAGGTAGGTAAAAGCCACTAGCATATGTTTCTTGCCAATAAAGCATGCAGAAATAATATAGACTGTTCTTAGTCTTCCAGTGTCCCACCAAGGTGGCCATTTATTTTCAAAAAACCAAGGCAAATGCAAGAGAAGACACAGAAGAAGCTGCAGGAAATGCAAGGTCTGACAGGACAGCGAAAGAGGCTGCACTGAAACAAGTCCCTATATGGGTACTGACACTCGCAGGAAAGCAACCAACTCTGGTAAGTATGTCAATCTTGATATCATTGCAGAAAAAGCCCCCTCACAGGAACGTAAGAAGTGGTGGAAGAAAGGTGCAACACAGGATGAAACTGGTTGCTGGAAGATGGAGGAGCATTTTTGTCTGATCTCAGGCCCTATACCCTGGGGTGGCAGCTGCAGCTCATGGACAGTGTCATAACTCAAAGACTCTAATGACCACCTTGGTAATGCAACACTGGTTAGCACCAGGTTTTCCTGGAGTAGCTGCAAAACATACTGCTTCTTGTCTTACCTGTGCTAGGTACAATGCTGGTAGAACTGTAAGCACCCCACAAAAGCTCCACTTAAGCCAGACTATACTTTCCAGGCAATTCAAATAGATTACATTGATTTCTCACAGTCTGGTCCCTATGCACATGCTTTGGTTTGTATAGACATTTTTTCAGGATGGTCTGACGGAGGCCTGGCCAGTTTCAAGGGTACAGTGCAAACCACAGCAAAAAAGCTCTTGTACGAGGTAGTGTGCAGGTATGGAATTCCAGAAACTATTGAAAGTGACAGGGGTACTCACTTTACAGGAAGAGTTTTACAAGAGGTCCTATCCGCACTAAATATTGAGAAAGCCTTTCACACTCCATATCACCAACAGAGTAGTGGGAAGGTTGAAAAGGTTGAATGGTACAATAAAAAATAGACTAAGATAATAGCAGAAACAGGTAGAGTGACTACCTATTGTGTTATGTTTTTTCCTTTTTCAGGAACACTCCAAAGAGAGGTGTAGGTACTCTTTGGGTGGTCTCCTGAAGCAGGTCTCTATTTACCACAGCAATTGCAAGCCACACACTCAGATCTCACTAGATGTGTTGCAGCGCTTCAAAAGCAATTGACACAAGTGCATAACAGTGTGTTTTCATCCCTACCAGATCCAAATGAGGATACTAAAAGTCATAAAGTAAGGCTTGGTGATTGGGTAGTAATCAGGAGACACGTCAGAAGGAGTCTCGACTCTCGGTTTGACAGGCTACTAAGAGTGCAATTGGTTACACCAACATCCCTCAAGGTAGAAGGGGGAGATACATGGATTCATGCCAGTCATTGCAAAAAGGTGGTACAATGATTTTCTTCCAATTTTTGATATGTATAGAAATGTTGGGTACAATAGGGGGACAGGACGATAAAGGGACAGACAATCCAAGGCCCAATGCACTGTTAAAGTTTAAATACCAGGTAGCCAGGAAGTCAAGATACTCAGGGTGCTAGATATGTTCACAATTACACCCAGAGACCCAGACTATACCTGTGCTAGTAAACCCACTTGCATTAGAGGATCTAAATCAGAAAGAGTTTTCAAAATCCTATAGAAACATTACTAGTGCACGAAAGGACATATTAGTTACCCATGTTAGTTCCCCTGAAGGTTGCAGGTCCAATCAAGAATCCTACAGTGTGTATAGCATTTTATGGAAATAAAACTGATGTAGGGAGGGTGGACTGTTCACAAGCACTGATAAACATATTCTGCCCACAGCTGACTGTGAACAGCCCGCATGCAATACAGAAATGAAACTGTTAAACATAAAATATAAGCTATATTGAATTACAATATGGACATTTCTCACCTAGCAGGTTTCTGTTGTTCTGTTGTGGGGTTCTGTTGTGGGGTATTATGCAGAAAAGTTATTAATACGCATTTTCGCCCCTGGGTGGTCACATTTGGGGTTGGAAATCTATTATGTCTGTGGCAAATTAGGCCCATAGTTGACTTCCTCAGTGTGCCACAGGAACATGTACCATAGCCTCTTTGATTCCAATGGTGTCCGTCCATCCTAATGAACACAGTCCTTTGGAGGACTCGCCTTATCCTAAATATCTCCTAAAATAAAGAAAGTGGGGGTATTCATATTGATGTTTATGATAATTATGATCTCTAGTTACCTGTTGAATTAAAATAATTATGCGTTTGGTTGATAAGGTTATTAAGGCCAAGGAGACAGCCTATTTCAACTCTATACGGAAATAAGAAGTGATTGATGATGCTAAATATGCTGTATTGAGACGTCTGTCACCTCAACCCCCCCGCCCATTTATTAAGAAACAATTTCCGCCTCAGAACCTTACCAAAACTCGGACACCCCCAATGAGGGATCTGATGAGTGGATAGGTAGTTAGGGTGATCAGTATGTTCTCAAGAGGGAGAAAATGAGGTGGCAAGATGGCTGCTTGTTCAAGATGGATGCAAAAGGTATTAATCTCTTGTGTCTCTTCTTGATTTCTTTTATGTTTCATGAGCTTTCAAAAGCTAAAAATATATCTGATAAGCTGAGATATTCTGCAACAATGAAAAATTTTCAATCTCTCATAAAGAGGAACTTCGTCTGGACATCTTGACCACAGAACAATTTATATCTGAAACAAAAGTCCCTTGGAAATTCCCTGATGATGAAAATCACATCGCAATATAGACTTTTAACCCTATGCTCACTATAACAAAATGACTAACCTGATTGGACAATAATATCTTAATACAACCTACTTTTTATACGTCAGATGATAATACAACCTACTTTTTATACGTCATATGGTATATTTAAACTCCAACACGGAATAATAAAACCAGGTCATTTTGATTCAACCATCTTGAGTGTTATCTGATCTCACTACATATGTAGCTACATGTTTCTGATTTGGTATCACTGACTAACAGGTAACAGGTATTTTGTACCTGAGGAAAAGATTCCACAACAATGGGAAACCTCCAAAAATGGCATGGGGGGTTCCCCACTCTCCAGCATTGCAAGCTTCATACTAGAACATTTAGCTTATGCAATAAGAAAGACAAAGGGAACAATGCCCCATGGGGTTTAAACTTGGTCCGCTATCGGGCAAAAAAACAGATCATGGGGTCTGGCAAAAATGGAAAAAATTAGTGAAGATAGGCCGCATTCATCCATGGTGAGGATAAAGGGGGTTGCTTGGAGAAGTGCTGGCTTTGCGAAGTCGCAAAAGACTTTGATTTTTACTTGGCCAGATCCAGGATGAAATTGATGGAGGGGGAGGAGTTGAGGGAAGAGGTGGGAAATCCTCTTCTGGGATGGGAGGCAGGCCTAGATTCTAGAAGAAGGCTGCCCCTTCATCGGGGTCTCGAATAACATGCTGAATGCAATCTTTGGTGGCCACTAGGTGAAAAGCAAAACCCCAGAAATATAAGATGTGGTGGTTCTGAAGGTGAGCTGTAATTGGCCACAGATTGCGCTTTTTAGCAAGGCTGATGGGTGAAAGGTGAGTCTTGTTTCAGGTTGTGAGAGAGAGGGCTTCCTTGCAGACTTTCATAATAGTGAAAACAAACTATTATGTCTCTAGGCCTAGCTCCAGTCGGGGGTTTTGGGGCCAAAGAACGATGTGCAAAATCAAGGTGCCAATCTATGTCGGCTATATTGACTAAGCCAAAAAAATAGGAATGAAGGTTATTATCACTCACTTACCCCTGGAGTGGTTGGTGGCCAATATAACGGTGCAGGGGCTGTGGACAGTGGAATGGGACCAGAGCTTGTCTAGTTGAGATGTCCCGAACTGTTCGCCGGCAAACAGTTCCCTGCGAACTTCGCATGTTCGCGTTCGCCTTGGCGGGCGAACATATGCGATGTTCGGTCCACCTCCTATACATCATCATTGAGCAAACTTTGACCCTGTACCTCACAGTCAGCAGACACATTCCAGCCAATCAGCATACCCTCCCTCCCAGACCCTCCCACCTCCTATAAAAAAGCAAGGGCAGCATCCATCTTAGATTCATTCTGAAGCTGCAGAGTTAGTTAGAGCAGGGAGAGGGCTGCTGTTGCTGCTGAATTGATAGGGAAATCATTAGCTAGGCCAGTGTTCTGTGTCCACTCCTGCTGTAAGGACAGCATCCTGACAGCACCCCAAAAAGCCCTTTTTAGGGCTGGTATTTCAGTCTGCTTTTATTTATTTTTTTTCTATATATTTATCAGGCATTTTTGGAGGCAGGAATGACTTTTTTGGGATTAGTGTCGGGGGGGGGGGGGGTCTAAAAAGTGTACCTGTGAAGTTTCAGCTCTGTAGCATGCCCAGAACCAGAAAAAAAGATCATATAGGTGTAAAAGGAGGGTCCCACCATCCCTGCTCTACTGAAAAATTATCTTTTTTTTCTGGTTCTGGACATGCTACAGAGCTGAAACTTCACAGGTACACTTTTTAGACCTCCCAGACACTAAATCACACAAAAACGTTCTTAAAAATTGTCATTTTTGATAGAGAGCCAATTATTGGAAAAATTAAAAAAAAAATTATTTGGATTTAGTGTCTGGGGGGTCTAAAAAGCGTACCTGTGAAGTTTCAGCTCTGTAGCATGCCCAGAACCAGAAAAAAAGATCATATAGTTATAAAAGGAGGGTTCCCACCATCCCTGCTCTACTGAAAAATTATCTTTTTTTCTGGTTCTGGACATGCTACAGAGCTGAAACTTCACAGGTACACTTTTTAGACCCCCCAGACACTAAATCACACAAAAAAAGTTCTTAAAAATTGTCATTTTTGATAGAGAACCAATTATTGAAAAAAATAAAAAAAAAAAAACTTAAAAAAAAAATTATTTGGATTTAGTGTCTGGGGGGTCTAAAAAGTGTACCCGTGAAGTTTCAGCTCTGTAGCATGTCGAGAACCAGAAAAGAAAAGATCATATAGTTATAAAAGGAGGGTTCCCACCATCCCTGCTCTACTGAAAAATTATCTTTTTTTCTGGTTCTGGACATGCTACAGAGCTGAAACTTCACAGGTACACTTTTTAGACCCCCCAGACACTAAATCACACAAAAAAGTTTTTAAAAATTGTCATTTTTGATAGAGAGCCAATTATTGGGAAAATTAAAAAAAATTTAAAAAAAATAAATTTTCTTTGGATTTATTGTCTGGGGGGTCTAAAAAGTGTACCTGTGAAGTTTCAGCTCTGTAGCATGTCCAGAACCAGAAAAAAAATAGAATTAGGGTTAGGGCTAGGGTTAGGGTTAGGGCTAGGATAAGGGTCAGGGCTAAGGTTAGGGTTATTTTTAGTGCTTAGGGTTAGAGGGTTAGGGTTAGAGGGGTAGGGGTAGGGTTACTAACTCTTACCCTAAGTATCTCACTGTAACCCTAACCCTATCCCCTAACACTAAACCTAACCCTCTAACCATAACCCTAACCCTCTAACCTTAACCCTAACCCTCTAAGCCTAGCCATAAAAATAACCCTAACCCTAAACCTAACCCTAGCCCTAGCCCTAATCCTAACCCTAACCCTCTAACCTTAAACTTAACCCCCTAACCCTAGCCCTAACCCTAACCCTAGCCCTAACCCTAAACCTAGCCCGGACATGCTACAGAGCTGAAACTTCACAGGTACACTTTTTAGACCTCCCAGACACTAAATCCAAATAATGTTTTTATTTTTTTTTATTTTTATTTTTTTTTTAATTTTTCCAATAATTGTCTCTCTATCAAAAATGACAATTTTTAAGAACTTTTTTTGTGTGATTTGGTGTCTGGGGGGTCTAAAAGGTGTACCTGTGAAGTTTCAGCTCTGTAGCATGTCCAGAACCAGAAAAAAATTAGAATTAGGGTTAGGGCTAGGGTTAGGGTTAGGGCTAGGGTTAGGGTTATTTTTAGTGCTTAGGGTTAGAGGCGTAGGGTAGGGTTACTAACTCTAACCCTAAGTATCTCACCATAACCCTAACCCTATCCCCTTACACTAAACCTAACCCTAACCCTTAAAGCCCAGTTCCTGTCCCATTTTGGTCGGTTCTGGTCTGTTTGCGGATGTTTGCGGTGTGTTAAACGGGGAGTTTGGTCTGTCACTGTGAAGCGGGCATAACCCTTACACTACCTGATCGATACAACATCATACCTGATCGTATACACACACTGGATGTTTTAAAGCACGTTATTCCAAACAATTTAGGAATGTTAGGTGATTTATGCCCTTTATGGATTAAAACCCGACTCTGCATCAACTACGTAATTTTCCATGGGAGTTTTGCAATGGATCCCCCTCCGGCATGCCACAGTCCAGTCGTTAGTCCCCTTGAAACAACTTTTCCATCACTATTGTGGCCAGAAAGAGTCCCTGTGGGTTTTAAAATTCGCCTGCCTATTGAAGTCTATGGCGGTTCGCAATGTTCGCCGGTTCGCGAACATTTGCGGAAGTTCGCGTTCGCCGTTCACGAACATTAAATTTTATGTTCGCGACATCACTGTTGTCTAGCAGACATCCGCCATCTTCAGAAGCTGATGTTTCTGACCTGAAAGTGGCTCGGGCCACTTGGGTCTTTATTACAGAATAATCTCTGCTATCCTAACACCTCACCTGACAGCCTACTTTAATGACCTGAAACAAGGCTCCCTCTCTTCCCTGGACTCCCTGAGGGTGCATATTACCATGATACCCAAATCCGCCAAAGAAACCTCTGACCCCAAGCATTTAGAGTAATTTTCTTATTTAAAAAAGATGTAAAAAAACTCTGGGAAAATTCTATGCATCTGCATTAACAGGTATCTGCACTCCCTGATCCACAGGAATAAAGTAGGCTTTTTTTCCCAGCCCTCCCAGGTAAAATCTGAAAGGTGATCCATTTGATCCACTTATTGAACCATTGCAAGGTCCTGGGCTTCCCTCTCTCCCTCGATATCTACAAAGCTTTAAATTCCCTTTCATTGGATTACCTACGTTATGTCTTGGAGAGATGGGACTTCGGTGACTCAATGCTTTTGTGGATTTCAGCTCTCTATTCTTCCCCCACAGCACGTATTAAATATGCTGGCCACCTTTACACCCCTTTCTCTATCAAGGCACAAGACAGGGGTGTCCCCTATCCCCCATTCTATTTATATTAGCGCTATAACGCTCAGGGATAACCACAACATCTCTGGTATTCAATATGCAGGTGTACATTACAAGTTGAACGTATTCGCAGATGACACGCTTCTGACTTTAACCAACCATTTCATTACACTATTCAACCTTCTTTCATGTTTTTCCAATCTTTTGAGCGTTTGGAATAATTTCCATTAAACAACGATGCTCAACATCTCTTTTCTTTCTTCTACTGTGCTACATCTCCAAGCATACTTTACATATAATGTATATATGGGTATGATTCTCGCGCCGGCCTGAGAGGTATATAAGTGTGAATGCCCTCAATGCCGCTTGTACTTATAACTGTAAACCACACAGTTATAGGAATAGGATAAAGGGGGGGGGGGGGGAGTACCGCGCTTCAAGGGATATAAACATAGTAAAGTGACTAAGTGATGATAAATAATGAATAAATGATAATGCAATGAATAAATAACTAAAATTGATTCCTAATGTGTTGTGTGCAAGTATACAATCAAATACATAAATAAAGCATTACTTATTACATATGACGATGAATAATAAAGTACTAATAGTGATAAATATATAGAGCCATGTATAAATCCAATATTCTCAGAACATATATAAATACATAGCAAAAGTGCTTATGGTGATACTGTGTACAAAATAAACTCAATGAAGGTGATATACATGTGCCAATAAAGTGCTCTGTGCAAATCAATGATTTGCTCAAAAAATGTTCTCTCAGTGTATTCCCAAATGAGATAAAGTGCAAATATATATCATAAAGTGCTCGAGTGTCCAAAACAACAAAGAAACGGGAAAAAAAACAGATCTTCCTCTTCTGTGTATCACAATAATATTTCTTCTACCTCTACACCTTGTGAATCAGAGTGCTCTTCGGTGCTCATCACCTATAGGTGTGCTAAATGCTCACCTCAATGCCTCAGGCAATGCGCTTTTAGATCTATTAAAGATCTGATTCTTTCTCCTCTCTTCCTCTGGGTGTATAAGGTAAGGTATAAGGGATAATGGTGTACTCCTCCTGGCCTGGATCAAGCTTGGGCTCGCTGGTGATGCCTCGAATCACATTTGCCTTCTTGCTAAACTTGCATGATCGTGGGAATATCATCTGCTTTTTTGTGGGGTTATACCGCTTGCAAAGGTAAAAATAAACCAGGTTGTGGAAAGCCTGACTGGTAAAGCATGGCCAGAGCGAAAAAAGGATGGATGGTTGCTGGTAGTCCCAAAAATGGCTATCAAAGGTGTGTGTCTACAGCATGAGCTGGTGAGGGCAGCTGGAGTCCAAAAGGACTAGAGATCCTGCTTTGTATAAACACACAGAAATAAGGAATATTCAAGCTCATGAGAGGCAAAGATACCTTTTTATAGCCATTTTGGGACTACCAGCAACCATCCATCCTTTTTTCGCTCTGGCCATGGCTCCATAACTTAGAAAATTAGGTGAAGCACTACTTTGCAAAGAATACCCAATCACATGCAAGGAAAATTAAAAAAGAGCATTTGTGCTTGCACACTTTTGGATGATGGAAGTCAGCAGATCTTCCCCTAATTTTCTGTGCTCTGGAGCAATTTCACTTAAGAGTGCAGCTGCACTTGCAAAATACAGTCTACATGCCTCTAATAAATCAGATTTATATTGGCCTACATTTAAAAGGAAAGTTTATTTATTTGCAACATTTTTAAAACAAAAACAAATTAAAGCATTTTTGTTTTGCTTATTTAGGAAAAAATAAAAAATCCAGTGCTGATTAAATACCACCAAAAGAAAGCCTTATCTGTCTTAAAAAATGATAAACATTTCAATTGGGTAAAGTATTGCATGACTTGTCATTCAAAGTTTGACATCCCTAAAAGCTAAAAAATGCCATGGGCAGTAAGGGGGTGAAAGTGTCCAGTCTTGAAGTGGTTAAGCTGGCCTTATATGATTTTGTTTTTTTATTCAGCCAGGTGGCTGAACAAAAAACAAAAACTTGACTGATTCCCAGTTCCCAGTGGACTGATTCACCCATCCACAGGAAATTCTACCTGCTGTGCCAATGAATTCTTACTGCAGGTTTTATTAGCATGATAATACACTGATCAGTGCTGAGCAGTGCTGAGCAGTGTTGCATTCATTGATTGAATGAAAATTTACCAACAATGAATACAATGACTTATCATTTTTGAGGGTCACAATCCTTCTGCTTCCTGCTGAACTGACCAAATTTCAGTTCATATTTGGCCAGCTTTGAAGCCCTAATTGATCCAGGCCAGAAAAAAGTCCATGGGACAATTGTTTTATTAGGTAAATACTTACATCCTGATCTCTAAAAGCAATTCAGTAAACAGCTGAACCAACATTCTACCGTGTATTTCAAAAAATGTATGATCAGTTCTCACAATCAAACTACTATGTTGAAGACATAAATGTTTTAATTAATTAAGGGAACATTACAAATCCTAAAAGAATATAAAACTTTTGAGCTACAAATGATAATGCTGTTTGACACAAATGATAACACACTGAAGGAGGCCCCTAGCTTTCTAAATCACTATCAAATAGTTATATGACTATTCTTACCTCTGTAACTCTCACCCCTTACTCTCCTCACTCCATTTCTATAGCTCACTTCTCTATTTCTTAATTTAGTGGTTTTAATGCCTTTATTACCCTGTAAGTGTTTACCAAAGATGCTAAACCTTAAAATTAAGCTCACCACGGAAACAGAGACAAACCTTGCTACTCAAATTAGTGCATAGTCAATATTTTAAAAGCCTATCCAGGTTATCAATTTTAAATTAACCAAGAATGGTGGCCATTTAATTATTGCTCTCACTTTAGCATGCATGACCCCGTTCTGATAACTCAACTGTCCACTGAGTATGCAATAACACCACGTAAAAGAACCTAGTGGTTAAAATGAATGGAAACAACTCGAAGGCTGTTCATTTGATACTGTTCCCAAGAAACTGAAAGACTAGGAGTAAATAGATTTCGCACTCTGCAATTGCAGCTATTTCATATCTTAGTATAAGAGGTAAAACTTCACTTTGCAAAGAATAGCCAATTATATAAAAAAAAAAACAACCTTTTTACTTGCAAACAATTGGATGATGGAAATCAGCAGAGCTTCCCCTCATTTACTAAACTCTGGAGTAATTACACATGCAAAATGCCTTTGGTAAATCAACCCCAGTGTGTGTTATGAGCATGAATTCAAGCAGTTGATGGCAGAGGAAACATCAGACACCAAAAGGGGTTAACATAAATATTTTTTATTTATGCTTTCATAGATACAATTATAAAAATATCACATGTTCAGATTCTTGTATAAGCCCACACGTGTCTGATTCACTTTAAACCAATGTAGCACTGCCCCCTAGGGAGCTGCTGAGATTAAATTCCCCTGTGTTACCCATAGAACTTATCGCTTTATCACTTGGTTCATGCACTGAACAGCCCAGGGGATTTGGATTTTCTGTTTTATTTTAGAACTTGGATGGGAGAACGGATGAGTGGGATACTCCAACTTGAACTACGCACAATTTATGAGGACAACTAGCTGTAGTGTGTGCGGCAAGGCCGCTGCTTTACCTTGCCACTAAAGTGAAGTAGAAGATATGTTCCTGAATTAGCAGATATGCTCCTGAATGAATTCCTCTTCAGGATCCCAACTTGGCACCCCCTTTCTCACTTCTCGAGCATGCTAGCCCCTTGTCCACTGACTCTCCACTGGAGGGGTCCCTTTCCTAGGCAGACCCCTGGCAAGCTTCCCTGTACTCACGGACACTGTTTTTCCCTGGGTTGCTCTGCCTTCAACTCCACTTGTCAGTATCCTGGACCTCCTGGCTCCGCATCACACACCTGGTCCACTAGGCCTACTGCCTGTGAGAACACCTTCCTTGCTGAAAGGAAGAGGGACCAGCCATCACCCTCCTCCTGGGATTTGGCTTTCCACCCAAAGACACCCTGTCACATGTGCCCCTGGCTTTTATGACCTATCCCAGGATGCACCACTCTTGTGCCAACCCACTGGGACAGCCACAAAAACCTGTGTGTTACTGGCTGGGTTTCCTCCACTGTCCAACAGGCTCCCCTATTGGATACAGTGGGGACACTCCCTCAGACCAGATAAATCACACATGGACACATGCAACAGGCAAAACTAACAATTAGGCTCCCCTGATAAGCAGACAGAGCAAAACTATGCTAGCACCTATCTAGGAGGGTGCTACATCAATTTAAGATTTATATCAGTTTAATAACATTACCGTGTTTATTACAAGTATTTGTATAGTGCTCAATTAGTGCAGCGCAGATCCTCGAAATAATAATATACTAATGGAAAGAACTAAAAGTCCCAAAAGATGGAGAAAATCAGTCCATAGGTCCAATCTGTGTTAAATGAAAGTGTAGAAAATTACGGCTTCACACAGTAAACTCCCCTCCACCAGATAGCACACATATGCCATCACCTTATAATTAGACCACTGTTTCACCAGAGGTCAAAATTCGCAATGAACATCAAATCAAAGAATCAGGCATCAGGTTCACGAACATATTTTTGTCACAGCTTTTGTTTTTAATTTATTTTGTCCTTTTCTTGGTAAAGAGATTTTTGTATATTGGTCGTAGTTTGAGCTTTTTAGCTGAACTACAGGTGTACGTTATATTTCTTAGTTTTTGGTGATGGTATATTTCCATATTTATGTTATTTTAATAAAAGGCCGTGGCCTATTATACCACGCAAGTCTTGAGTCCAATCTTCCTTATTTTTTTTAATAATATAATTATTTAATGTTTATATCATAGTTGTTCTGCCTACGGTACCATAGTGATATACTACTAGTTGTAAATGACAAGCAGTAGTTCACTATTCCATTGATGTATTGCTGCAAGGGAAGGCAGAGTAAAGCTGTATCATTTCTGTGAAATTCAATGTAATCCCATTGATGTCAGAGATAACTGAACTGATTTATGGAAGGAGTTGAAGAGCTTAACACAATAAATTGTGGGAATAATCACTTCACTTATCTTGCCATGTGCAAATGAAATAAGTAAACATGAATTTGCTTTTCACATATTTGGATAACTGAAGTGAATATTTCCACAACTTGAGCAAGGATTCTCAACTCCATTAAGCTGGGTACATATGGGCCAAAAATCGACTGAAAATGGTTAGTTAGGTGGGAACCATCCGACTTTCGGCTTGTATGTACAGCTCCTCGTCTGAAAGAAGTCAGTCTAATGACCAGCGTCTGTCGAATGAGCATGCTGGAAAACCACCATTTGATCAATGCTCGCAGCTAATATCTGTAAGTGCTGATCACTGTGTTTTGGCATGAGGACAGTCCAACTGTCAGAACACAATATCTTAGTGGAGAGATTGCCACACTAACATTAAATTTGTTAGTACAGCAATCTGTAAATTTTATTTATTTTTTTAAGCCTGCTGAGTTGAACAAAAAAAAAAACTCCCTGTGTATACCAAGCATTATTAAACCAGTCTTAATGTAACTGAAATTCCCCATGTAATCACAATACATAGTTTTTTGTAGAAAGATAAAAAGATCAATAGCTGATAAGTTGTGCTCCAGGTCTGGTTCACCCCCAGATATAGCACATTGAAATTTCAGCCCTCAATCCTTTTGTACCCACCTATAGATGAAAAAGCCAGCATGGTTTTAAAATGATGCATTGGGTCTGGTGGTCTATACCACCTATACTTTCCAATAATGAAAAATTGCATAAAAAAAGACAAGCCAGGAAACCTGTATATCTGCTAAACATATGATCATGATTCTTCCACTGATGCTTTGAAGGAAAAAAAATGACAGGTGTTATTGAATCAGGATGGATAGGCAAGTCTGAAATGGCCAAAAATATAGTTGTTCGTGGCTCTATTCACTTGGTTTTCACTCTTTCTAACAAGTGAATTTGCATGTTAAAACATTTTCTGTTTATTTTACTTACATTAGGATTTATAATTCATAATAATAGTAAATAAAAAGCAAACATTAGGTAAAATGACATGGACTAAGTTAAAGTAAATTGAATATATAAATTAGAAATAAATGTAGTATTGTACAGATGCACTATTTGCTAAAATATACCTTTTTCATGTGTTAACAGCATTGTGGATAATTAAAATAGGGTACAGTCACAATTATTAATTGACAGTATTTTAATGCTCTGTGTTTTTTTTTTTTTTTATCCTTCTTGGAAGAATATTATTCCCTAGCTATTATGGCATCAATTAACATAGTAATTCTTTTTTGTATGTCGGGTATCACTTTTACTAGCCTATAAGGAACAGTGATGTCAGCTTCATTTTTTTCAGACACTGTGACAGGTAACTAATAAGTTTCATGTCCATTAAACCAGTTGATTTAAGGAATTTAATTCCACATTTGCAGTTAGTTTTATGTTTTCTCAATAAAAAACATACACTATGAAATTTATTGCTTTATTCTGTAATATAGACAAGAGGAAATTGGTTTGCAATGCTAGTACTATATCATGTATTCATTGCAGTATGACTTCTCTGATAATGAAATAAATATTGGCTGCAGATTCCTTTGAGGCTTTTACTCTCTCCTGTATAATTTTATGTTAAGGGTTAGTAGCATATTGCAGCAGAGTATTCTAAATTTCAGTCAGTAGTAGTAGAAATGTCATACAGTTTTTCATTACATTTATGATGTGCAAAAAATGCTTTTCTTTTTAAAGAATCCGAGTAAGGAAATGCAATATTGTGAGCCTAAATGAAAATAGAGCATGAATGTCCAAAGTAGTTTTGTGCACTGATTGTGCGGATAATATATATACAGTATATTTTTTTTTCAAAAGCATTACACATTGCACCTTATAACTAAAAGAAAATGCACAAAAGCAAGGCATAATCACTATTAAAACAATTAGCACACATACTGTATGTCGAGGGCTCTCATAAGTATGATTCCTCAAATGATTTTGAAAATAGTACATGCAACGTATGCAATAAATATCTGAATAGGGTTGCTTTCATTATATGTTGTTTGTGGAATTATGTGTTTTAATAGTCTGCCAAAACAAAAAACACAAAGTTGGCAGATGCCAACATTGATTGTATGCACTGCAACTAAAAAATGCTCAGGATACTTTTTTTTAACAATGCCTTTCCTCCTAAGGAAGTGGTCTTGGACCACAAAACGCGTAGAGATTTTTTAGACGCAGCTGTTTCTCATTCTACAACATTTTATAATTGCTGTCACCATCAAATACTATATTTTATGTAATATGAATATACATTGTTATTGTTATGTAAATTTTTCTATATGGGGCAGTAGGCAGGATTTCCTTAACTTAACTATAAAACTATTAAAATAAGACACCATCAGACTGTTAAAATTCGGAATAAAAGAGGCCGCGGCCGTTTATTATTTAACACATTAAAGATCGATAAATCTTTTAAACTTTAATAAACATCAGGATAAAACAACCCGGTCCCAACGACCCAGGTTGCCATTAACAAAAATAAATACATCAAACTCATCCAACTCATATATCAAACACAAAACGTCCCCCTTTGCAATGAGCAAAGGTGACCCTAAAATAACAAACTGACCGCGACAAACAAGGGGTGGGTGGAAGGGCAACCGCTGGGCTATCTTCTCTCTTCTTTCTTGACAGGCGAAGTGACGTCTCGTCCGTTAGGGGACCCCTTAAATGGGTCCTCTGAAGACCTTTGAGCCAATCATCAACCTGCATCTCTGGCGGGAAAGAACCGGCTTAAACAGGTAAGGGGCTTATTCTCCCTAGCTACTCAGACAACTAGTTATGAATTCAATAACCAATCAGCTAAAAGTGTTAGCTGACAGGCTAAAATCTGCCTAACAACTAAGCTCTGCCTATTGCTTGCCTATAGTGACCTTACCTGCCACTACCCCATAAATAAAAGGGGCCATTCAGCCCCTTTTCTCTTTATGGGGCAGTAGGCAGGATTTCCTTAACTAAACTATAAAACTATTAAAATAAGACACCATCAGACTGTTAAAATTTGGAATAAAAGAGGCCGCGGCAGTTTATTATTTAACAGATTAAAGATCGATAAATCTTTTAAACTTTAATAAACATCAGGATAAAACAACCCGGTCCCAATGACCCAGGTTGCCATTAACAAAAATAAATACATCAAACTCATCCAACAGGCAGGCGGCTCACGCCCGCCTGGCACACCCCCAACACGCGGCCTCCTCGATACAAGTTCCCAAATTAGCATTAAAAGTATCAAGTCCTATGTCTGATAAATGGGTGTCATCGAATCTGTATAAACCTCTAGTACCGCCCTCTAATTCCCTATGCCGAAATGACAAAACACCCGCGACGCGCAGCAGCTTTTCTAAAGCTCTGTTGACCCGTTTACGAATTTTTTCAAGTGGTTTTAGATAACAATGTTTAAACCATGCGAGTCTAGGGATGACTTCCGAAAAAACCACGGTCATAAAAGGGTAAGACAGTTTTTAATAATTGTAAGTCATCCCGAATCGCAAAAATCAAGTCCAGAGTTCTGGCCCTACCGACATCATTCCCCCCGAGATGCACCACCAGCACATCCGGGGGGGAAAGAAACTGCAAAAGCCTAAAAACCTCGGGACGAAATTCCGACCATAGCATCCCTCTCTTACTAAACCACTGCACACTATAGTGATTGGGATTCAGGCCAAGATTTTCCCCATATGATCTTCTTCTGGCTCGTGCACGAGCCCAGTGCACAAAAGCGTGTCCGATGATCCATATGTTCAGTCTGTTTCCTAAAAATTAACAAACAGTGTCAGGGCGGATATACGACTGAAAAACATCAGACTTCCATCTACCCAACCTCGCAGCTTCAGTAGCGGCACCGATTCGAAAAGAATGGGAAGTCAACCTTTCTTTGTCCAGCCCCAGCTGTACAAGACATTTCTTAAAAACTGCGGTAAACTGATAGCCAGTCAATGGCCTACCATCCCGGTGGGTGAACAGAAATACGGAACCGGCCGACCGCATAGACAAAAAATTATTCAATAAACGAACCGCACATACCGCCGAGTCCCGAAACATATGTAAATGAACACGTTTCCCCACACCCAGCTGATCCATCTTGGAGAAACGAATTAAAATGCTACAATTTCTGTCAGACAAAACCACGTCCGAAAGAAAAAGACCAGAATTAAGCGTTCTTCCCGAAGGCACCAACTCAGAAATTCTCAGTGCCGCGAAAAACATCAACGAAAAAGCCGCCTTAAAAAGGACCGACTCGTAGAAAGAATAGCAAACAGAGAACGTAATCGAACATAGACTAGTCAAAATTGGGATAGTTATAGGTTTTCTAGAATCCGGTAAAAAAGTGGCTTTCCGATAGCCTTTTAAGGCTTGACGTACCGTAAAAAAGGAGGAGCAAGAAGGAAAATTCCGTAGCTTGACAAAAAATGACACGCCGGCTAAAATTTTGTTAACGTGAGACCACGCATATTTTTTATGGAATAAAGAATTCAAAAAAGATAGTACCAAGTGCTCCGAAAACTGATCAGGGGATATACCCAACAACTGAAGGTGTGACACCCATAGCGACCACGCTGATTGATATCCCGCCATGGTCGCCGGCGCCAAAGAATGCAAAACATTTCTCGCGACCAAGTCTAAACTATGTACCACAGATGGCTCGGGTAATGACAGCTCAGCTCGTCCGCTACCGGGAACAGCGTAAAAAAGCGCTCCATCTGCAAGCGAGACAAAGCATCCGCCAATACATTATCTCTGCCCGGGACAAAAGTCGCCTTTATCCAAACGTTCAGCGATAAGCATTTAGACACTAAATAACGTAATAAGGCTATAACAGGGGGGATTTAGAAGATAAACAATTAATTGCGAACATAACCCCCCTGTTATCAGTTCTAACCATCAGTCTCCTATTCCGAAAGTGATGGCCCCAAATCTCCAGGGCCACCACGATAGGAAAGAGCTCAAGTAAAACACTGTTGCGTGTGTAACCCAATTGCATCCATCTCTGACACCAGCGATCGGCACACCAATGCGTGTGCCAAATGGCAGCAAAGCCAACCGAACCCGCTGAATCAGTAAAAAAGCAAAAGTCTTTGTCCAGGACAAATTCCTCCTGCCAAACACTTTTGCCGTTAAAATCCGTCAAAAATTGAAACCACACCAACATATCCTCCCTAATCTCCTGAGTTAACCTAACGTGAGAATTAGGGGATTTCAGACCTGCAATCGCCGCATACAGTTTCCTGGAAAATAGCTTACCCAAGGGGATAACCTTGGAAGCAAATGCCAGCAAACCAAGCAAGGACTGCATTTCTTTCAAACGCACCTTTCGTTTCCGGATCAAATTCAATAAACAAACCTTGAGCTTTGAAACTTTTTCCTGAGGAAGCCTAAATTCCATGTTCTCGGAATCAATTGTAATGCCTAAAAATTGAATGCAGGTAGACGGCCAAGCCGTCTTCTCGTGAGCCAATGGGATCCCAAACTGCTCGCACAACTGGACAAAACCATTCAGTAAGAGCCAACAGTCTGTAGACCCAGCTCCACCCAAAAACAAAAAATCGTCCAAATAGTGGACGATATTGGTCGAATCACAAGATACAGAGACGACCCATTCCAAAAAAGTGGCAAAACATTCAAAATAAAAACACGACAGTGAGCATCCCATAGGAAGGCACCTGTCAAAATAAAACTTACCTGAAAAGAAAAAACCCAGGGAATTAAACGCATCCGGGTGTACTGGTAGCAAACGAAAAACCGATTTGATGTCTGTCTTGGCCATCAAAACCCCTTTCCCAAGAACCCGCATTTTAACTAATGCATCGTCAAAGGAGGAATACTGAACCGTAGCTAAATCCTCACTTATCTCATCATTCAGAGAATCCCCGAAGGGAAACGATAAATGATGGATAAGCCTATAAGTATTAGGCTCCTTCTTTTGGACAATGCCCAACGGAGAGACCCTAAAATTACGAAATGGGGGGGACAAAAAAGGGCCGGCAAATCTACCCAGCTCAATTTATTTACTCACCTTCTCAGCCACAACTGATTCCAAGCTATGAACAGACTTAAGATTCTCAACCATCTTACAACCTCGCCCGGAAAACCTGGGCAGAGGAAAACCATCCCTAAAACCCTCAGTTAGGAGGGTGGCCTTCGCCTTGTCTGGGTACCGCTGGAGCCACGGAAGCATGGCGGTGAGCCTCACCGGGGTTATTGCCTTTCTGCACAACACCCGTGGGCAGGCCCCCCTGCCTTTTGAAGCATTTTGCAATGGGGTGGGACCCAGAGCAAAAGGCGCATTCATGTCTATACTTGCACGAACCCGGCCACTTACAGACGGATTCGTTAAAGTTGAAGCACACTCCCTTTCGAAATTGAAAACCTGTGGCAGGTGGCTGGGGTTGCTAACTGGGAAAAGGCTGCCTGGAGAAAATAGACCTTTGCGGGAGAAAAAGGTCCAGCCAAAGGCTGACATCCTTAACCCCCCATTTCATGGATGGCTGCACCGCCAACTTCTGGCGAAAAGCCACATCATACTGGAACCATGATGTGCCACCAAAATTCTTGTATGCCTCCAGGACAATGTCTGCATGCTGAAAGAGCCCCATGCTCTTAGCAGGGAATCTTTCACACATAACAGAAGAAAATATAAAAAAGCCCTGCAACCAGTTGTTAAAGGACTTGGAAATAGGGCGCCTCCGCTCATCCTCGTCCTTCTTATCCCCTTTAGAGACAAAATCCCTGGCTGAAGGTAAAAGAGACAACATGTCTATAAAATGCCAGATCCTTTCTTTAATCGACTCAGATAAGTGGAAACCTAACGGAGACATTTCACATGTAAGAGCTTCTCTTAAAGCAGTTTCAGGCAAATTCTGGGACTTTGCCAAAAGGTAAGAAGTAGACAACTCGGAGTGCAAGCTCTGGGGCCTATGAGGGTTAACCTCCAAGCTGCCCGTGGGAGGCACCCACACATCCCGTGGAGAAGGGGCAGGCTGATTAGCCACCGCATCTCCAGACATGGCAGGGCTAGCCTCAAGGATGAACTTAAAATCCCTTAAAAAATTTTGTAACAGACCAGCAATGGCTGGCTGAGAAGCGCTGTCCTGAATGACAGCGCTTCCCTGTGTGTGTTCCGCCCCCAGTGTTGGCATCCCGGGGGGCTGTGTAGCAAAATCAGGGGCCGACAGACAGTCCAAGAAGTTCTCCTCACCTTTTCCTGCCGGCGCGATCAGCTCCGGGCTCCTCGCCAGGCCGGACACCCTCGCACCCGATGGTTGGGCCCTCGCTCCGGTCCCTGGAGCAGGTCTTCTTCCCGTTCTTCTCCTTGGTGATTCTCCTCCTCCCCTCCCGGCGCGTCTGGCATCCGCCGGAGGGGAAAACCGATGGCACGGAGTGCGTCGCCTCTTCGCAGGTCCGACCTCTGAACCGGCTCTTCCGGGTGTGACGCGCCTGCGCACACCCCTCTCCATGACGTCGCCTTCCTCCGGTGTCGCCGGCGATGATGTTCTTCCGCCCGCGACCGCCGTGTCACCCGGTCCGCGTCTCTCTACTCTTCCGGCAGCCGCCTGCGATGACGTTCCTGCCCGATCTTCTTCCGCCGCTCCTCCGGGTTCCGCGACGAGCGGCAACTCCAAACTCCTCCACAGCCAGTCTTCACCGCCATCTTCTCCAGCTCGCTCGATCAGCCGACGAAGGAGGCTCATCTTCTCTAAGGTAAGAGGAACCACCGTGCTTCTTGCTTCTATCTTCTCTCTTCTTTCTTGACAGGTGAAGTGACGTCTCGTCCGTGAGGGGACCCCTTAAATGGGTCCTCTGAAGACCTTTGAGCCAATCATCAACCCGGGAAAGAACCGGCTTAAACAGGTAAGGGACTTATTCTCCCTAGCTACTCAGACAACTAGTTATGAATTCAATAACCAATCAGCTAAAAGTGTTAGCTGACAGGCTAAAATCTGCCTAACAACTAAGCTCTGCCTATTGCTTGCCTATAGTGACCTTACCTGCCACTACCCCATAAATAAAAGGGGCCATTCAGCCCCTTTTCTCTTTATTCACATGAAAAGTCCTTATCCATGCACATATATGAATTACTATGTTTATGCAGGTGTATGAAATTGTTACCATTTATGTTAATATTTAACAAATATTTCATAATAAAAAATTCAAATTGTCTTATCTCCATTTTATCTTTCCATTGTCAACCACCTCATTTAAAGTCCCAACATCCCCTTTTGTGCTTTATAGGAACTTAATTATTGTATATGCTTTTATTTTACTGCTGCCATTACCATGGCAACTATGTAATTAATTACCCCTTTTTTCTTACCTATATAATTAGTTACTATTACCATGGCAACTTATATTATTAGTTGCTATTACCATGGCAACTTGGTATGAATATTCTATTCTCCTTTTCAATTATTGTATACCCAACCTATCCCCCCCCTTATATACCCCATTTTTTATCATTTTATTGTTTCCCCTTCCCCCTCCCCCACTTCTTTGAACTTCAATAGGGATGGAGGTGTCTTCTTTACAAGTACCTCATTTAAAGTCCCAACATTTTCTCTTTTTTTATCTAAACAACACATGGTATGTCTGTTACACTCTACTGTACATTGTTTTTGGGGTGCTATTCACAATAAATTGCATCACATTGCATCACACATAGAACAAATGTACTGTTGCAGCACACAAGTGTGAGTGGGCTCTTAGTGTTCTTTTATAGCCACCCTTAATGTGTATGTAATGCTGATACTTTAAGAGTACTAAAAAGTTATGATGGAGTGTTTTTCCTACACTTGCTGTCCTAGAGACACAGTAGGAAGTAAGAGCAGATACACTATATTGTCAAAAGTATTGGAACACCTGCCTTTACACGCACATGAACTTTACTGGCATCCCAGTCTTAGTCTGTAGGGCTCAGTATTGAGTTGGTCCACCCTTTTCAGCTATAACAGCATTAACTCTTCTGAGACAGCTGACAGGCACTGATGTTGGATGAGAAGGCCTGGCTCACAGTCTTCACTCTAAGGCCTCTTGCACACTGCAGCTAAAATACAGGCCATTAAGGCCTCTTGCACACAATACTCCTGTTTGAGCATCTACTTTTTCCAGACGTTTTTTTTTATGAATTTGCGTGTATTGGTGCGTATTCGTGTGTACATCGAGGCTTAAATTACTGACCAAAAATGCAGATTTTTCTATTTTGTTTTTACTGAAGAATGCACAGCACTTGTTTACATGTCTGTGTGCACATTACAATTAATGGGCTCTATTTTAGCTCAGAAAAAAAAAAAAAAGCTGTACTGAGCTTTTTCAAGCTGCGAGATGCTCAAACAGGAGTATCGTGTGCAAGAGGCCTAATTCATCCCAAATATGTTCTATCGGGTTGAGGTCAGGACTCTGTGTAGGCCAGTCAAGTTCCCCCCCCCCCCCAAACTCGTTCATCCATGTCTTTATGGATATTGCTTTGTACACTGGTGCGCAGTCATGTTGGAACAGGAAGGGACCATCCCCAAACTGTTCCCACAAAGTTTTGAGCATGAAATTGTCCAAAATGGCTTGGTATGCTGAAACCTTAAGGGTTTCCTTCATTGGAACTAAGGGGTTGACCCACCCCTGAAAAACAACCTCACACTATAATCCCCCCTCCACCAAATGATTTGGACCAGTGCACAAAGTGCGCTGAGTTTTTAAGCCACAATTCTAACTGTAAAACCTATGGGTCTCTAAATGTGCTTTGGCAGACATAAATTAGGCAACGTTCGCTAAGGAGAGTTATCACAAATTGGATGTTAGGTGGGTTAGGACACATTCAATTGTAGGCTATGGAGAGATGAGTGGCAATGAAAAAAGTGATGACAGAAAAAAGTCTGCTAATGTTTTTCTTTTTTTGTATGTGTGTTAAGTATAGATCTATGTTTTTCCCAAGCATGTTTGAGGTCATTTACTGTTGACTGTCTCACTACCTCGGCTGGAAGTATGTTCCAAGCATTAACTACACTTTCAGTAAAATAATACTTTCTAAAATTTGTTTTGAACTTTCCTCCAGTTAGTTTAAGGTCATGTCCCTGTGTTCTTAATTTGTTTCATATTAAATAAACTGCCCTCCTGAACCGTATTCATCCCCTTTATGTATTTAAAGGTTTCAATCAAGTCTCCCCTTTCCCTTCTTTCCCCAAGACTGTGCATGTTAAGTTCCCGAAGTAGCTCTCGATATGTTTTCTCCCTCAGGCATTTCACAATTTTTGTTACCTGTCTCTGTACTGTAAGTGAGGTCTCTAGAATTGGGCACAGTATTCTAAATGAGGTCTCACTAAGGTTCTATATAGGGGAATCAGGACGTCCTTACTCAGGATTTATCCCTCTAGTGATGCATTCTAGAATTCTATTCGCTTTTCCCACTGCCTGGTCACATTGTTTGCATATTTTTCAATCATATGAAAAAAGTGCCACAAACCTTTTTCTTCTGTAGTGCTGGCCAACACTGTACCCCCAATATCATACTCTCTCAAGGGACTCTTTTTCCGTAGGTGCATTATTTTACATTTATAAACATTGAACTGGGATTGGGCCGAACACCCCCCTGTTCGGTTTGCACCAAGAACAGAGAAAAATTTCGACCTGAGTTGCAAACTTTATTAAAGTCTATGAGACCTGAATTTGAAAAATCAAAATCCATTTTAAAGGCTTATATGCAAATTATTGGCAATAAAAAGGTTATGGGGGTCTGGGTACTGCCCATGTATCAATACAAACATATATTTTTTAAGATCGTTCTACAGGAGCAGTAATTTACCGATCCTTCAAGTGAAACAATAAAAATGTAAAATTCCTTTAAATATAGTGCCTGGGGGGTCCTCTTAAAGTAGTGCATCTGTACCATGTATAGAACCTTCTGCAGCAAAACTGACATTTACAAAGAAAATAAATGACATTTACAGTTTGGTCCATATATATACTGTATATGGACACAGGCACAATTTTCAAACTTTTGGCTCTGTATGCCACTAGAATAAAATTTAAATAAAACAATCCAAATTAATTTGAAGTGCAGACTTTCAGCTTTAATTCAAGGAGTTGAACATAAATATCAAGTACAAATTTTAGGAACTGCAACCATTTTTAGATGCTCAAATGTAATGGGACAAATTAATATAATCTTGAATAAAATGTTCATTTTTAATATTTTGCTGAGAATCCTTTACTGGCAATGACTGTCTGAAGTCTGGAACCCAGGGACATTACCAAAGACTGGGTTTCCTCCTTTCTGGTGCTTTACCAGGCTCTAACATCCGCTGTCTTCAGTTGTTCTTTGTTTGTGGGTCTTACTGCCTTTAGTTTTGCCTTTAGCAAGTGAAATGCATGCTCAATTGGGTTGGGATCAGGTGATTGGCTCGAACATTGCAAAATATTCTACTTATTTTCCTTCAAAAGCTCTTGGGCTGCTTTTGCAGTATGTTTTGGATCATTGTCCATCTGTACTGTTAAGTGCCGTCCAATCAACGTTGCTGCATTTGGCTCAATCTGGGCTGACAGTATATCTCTAAACAATGCAGATTTCACCCGGCTGCTTCTGTCTTTTGTCACATCATCAATAAACACTAATGACACAGTGCCACTGGAAGCCAAGCATGCCAATGCCATCACACTGCCTCCACCATGTTTTACAGATGACGTTGTGTGCTTTGGATCATGAGCTGTTCCAAGCCTTCTCCACACTTTTTTCTTCCGTCATTCTGGTACAGATTCATATTAGTTTCATCCATCCAAAGAATGCTTTTCCAGAACTGGTCTGCCTTTTTTAGAGTTTTTTTTTAACAAAGTATAATTTGGTGCAAATATCAAAGAATCCTACTAGCCAATACTATTTAAATCAAACCAGCTGCAAACACTGATTATCGTCTCATACTAAAGTGTATAGTGCCACAATAAAAGAAACCTTAGTGCTGCGTTAAATAATAAAATATAAAACAATCACAAATTAATGAATAATAACAACTGCTAAAACCTCAGTTGTGACAAGTGTGGGCTATACTATAAATAAGGTGGGAATTATTAATACTTGTGGTATAATCAGATGTTTCTTTAAAAAACATAAAGTCCACAAATATAAAAATTTGTAAATATATTGTGATACAGTAAACATCCCTCCATTGCGGGGGTTACGTTCCGGACCCATCCGCGAAAAGTGAAAATCCGCGAAATAGAAAAACCCTATTAAAATGCATTGTAGGCATGTTTTTTTTTACTGTCACTGTACGTGTAAAAGCATTTTAAGGTCTTTAAACACACTTTTAAAACAATAGAAACTCATTTAAACACATAAAAGATACTGAGAGACATAGCAAGAGCTATGGAAAACACAAAAATATTTCATTTTTAATGATTTATATAGTAAAATAACATTACAAAAAAAAACGCAATATACTGGGACCGCAAAAACTGAACCGCGATGGAGCGGGGGTTTACTGTAATCCTTCCCGCCACCGACATCCATGTTGCATAGGATGCTCGCTCTTCCTTCTCCTTTCATGCAGTTAAATGAACACATTCATGTGCCACCACGATGAGTGCTCCTCCCCTTTATAGTCAGCTTCTCACCTCAAATGATGTGACCTTGCATTTAAGCTCAGTCTAATAATGCCTTTTTGTCTCTCCCCGGCCTGGGGATGAGCATCCAGTTAGCCCCAATACGTACTGCTTGTCTTCTTACACCACTCCTCCACAGCACCGTTGCAATGCTACATATGAAAAAAGAATTCAACAGCATTCCTACCCCCAAAATAATATTCTTATTAAAAACAATAGTATGGATACTCACATTTTGCCAGTGCTTCCAGCACACCAGTCTAAACATACAAAACATCCTCCAACAGCAGTTTCTTTTGTGCCTGCAAGCCGTCAGTCTACACTCCTGGGTGGTGGTTCTGCCTAGTTGCCGGGTGCCGTCACTGTCCTTGCCCCTCCTCTTATTAAAGTCTAATTTTGCTTTTCTATTCTTTAGGCTTATTAATGGTTTGTACCTTGCAGGGAACCCTCTGCATGTGCTCTTGTGTTGTCTTCTCTTGATTGTAGACTTTGACAAGTCTAAATGTTGTAAATGGGTTTTTCTTTACTGTAGAGAGCATCCTGCGATCGTACACCACTGTTGTCTTCCATGGATGTCCAGGCTTATTTATGTTGCTGAGCTCACCAGTGCATTCTTATTTCCTCAGAATGTACCAAACTGTTGATTTGGCACTCCTAATGTTACTGCTTTTTCTGATAGATGTGTTTCATTTTTGAAGCCTTACAATGGCCTGTTTCACTTGCATGGACAGCTCCTTTGAACGCAAGATGTAGGTTCACAGCAATAGATTGCAAATGCAAATACCAAACTTAGAATAAACTCCAGAATTTTTACCCGCTTAATTGATGAAGAAATAACGGAGTAGCCCACACCTGGCCATGAAACAGCTTTTGATTTAATTGTGCAATTACTTTTGGTCCCTTGAAAAAGGGGGATTGCTATTCTTAAGAGCTGCAATTGATAAACCTTTCCTCCGATTTGGATGTTTATACCCTCAAATTAAATCTGAGAGTGTGCAATTTCAGCCCACATACATTATATAACTATAGCTTGATAATGTTTTTGTAAATACATGAACAAAAACTGAAATTGCACTTTAGTCCAAATATATATGGACCTAACTGTAAATTGCGGGCAATACAAAAATGTCAAAATGCCAAAATTAAAAAAAAAAAAAAATGGTGTGCCGTCCCAAATCCATACCAGGCTCTTATCTGAGCATGCAGACCGCGCAATTGTCCGTTAAATTGACACAGTGCCGAATCGCAAGATAGGGCCTGGTCAGGAAGGGGGTAAAATCTTCTGGGGCTGAAGTAGTTAAAAATAAATAAACAATGTCCTCTGATGTAGATCCATCATCAATCATGACCCCCGCCACTACCATCAGACCTGAAAAAAGAAAAAAAAATGCTCCACCCACAACTAAGGCTATTTTCCTACTTACCTACTGTATATAAGCGTCATGATTGATGATGGATCTACATTGGTCTAAAACTGTGTGTGTGTTTTTATTTCTTTGACATTTGGTGAATGAGTAGGAATACAATATACCCCTACTCATTCACATAGGAGGGCCCGTATCTGTGCCCCCCCTTGTTAAAGGGGGCCCCAAAGGGCCTAATATGGTTTGGGGGGGGGCCCTATACTGTTTTTTTAACATTTTTATTTTGCCAGCAATGTTCTCTTTTTAACTCAGCTGTCAGCAGGGAATTGTCAAAGGGCTTATCTGGTTTTTGAATAGTAATAACTAATGCTCTAGGGACTCTTTAGGAATGTCTCATGTAAACAGCAGATCTATTTAAGGAGTCACGGAGATAGGGAGTCAGTAAATCAGAGAATTCCTTGTAGCACTCATTATAGAGCCCATCAAGGGCCTGGAAAATTCTATTGCTACAGTGTAGCAAGTGTATGTGAAATCTCCTTTGTTTTTTACTGGATACAAGTGTTATTTTTTTTTGAGTGTCATGGGACTGCTTTGGTTTACAAATCCTTCTATTTCTAAGTTGTCATCAATGTTTAAAAACAGTGCAGAAACTTGTGTGTTTGAATTATATGTTATTATGAATAGGACCTTTTTATCACAGTGGTGCTTTTGGTTTTTGTTTTTTTGCAGTTTTTTTTTTTTTTATGGAACATTGTTTATTTAATGTAGGTTTCATAATAAATTAGTTCAGATCCACAAACTTTTGAATATACTGGGTTTAGCTGTGGGCCAAAAAGAAGGACTGCTTTCTAAAAAAAAACACATTGTTAGTGTTTGGAAACATTAAAAATATTGGATGATTTTGTCCTAACTCTTTTTGTCATTTTGTGATTTTTTTTTATCATTTTATCATTTCTATGGCCTCCCTATTTACAGTATGTCCTCTCTTTCTTGTTTTTCTTCTTATCTGATTTTTTTTTGAGTAACTTGAATTGAATTTGTTGTTTCCTCTTTCTTTATTTTGTGAGTATTCTTGACAGTTTTTTCAGTCTTCTGGTCATGAGAATGAGGCATGTTTTATAGTCTGAGTTTTTAACAAAAAGTTATGAGACATGTATATTCCCTATTTCTTATTTAGTCTTTAATAACAAACAAGAAAAAAATAAATTTGATTGAATGATCTTATAATTACATGTATGGGGGCAACAAAACCTTTACTTAGATTTGGTCTTTTATATTAAAGTTCTGACCTTAGAAGTCTTTAACTACTTATAAGTACAATAATTTTATTTGTAACTCCCCTGATTGATTTGCATTCTCAGCTTAGCCTGAGAATTAGCAATAAATTAGGGAGCTATAATTAACCCATTTTAGGTAAATCCTGCAATATTTCAAATACCAGAATGTGCACCCAGTTTGTTCCATGTCCTTTCCTTGTGTTCTATTCACTAAAATCTGTTGTCCATGGTCCTGATTTGTTTGCAGTTCATTTAAAGTGGAGTTCCAGTCATTTTTTTGTTTATTACAAGTCAGCAGCTACAAAAAGTGTAGCTGCTGACTTTTAATAAACACACACTCACCTGTCCCACGATCCAGCGATACGGCTGCCGGAACCCTCGGTTCTTTCCTTCTCCTCTCCCCGGCATCACAAGTTTGGGCACCTGGTTGTGACAGCTTGAGGCTTCACAGCCGGGAGTGCACTGCGCATTTGCGAGTCACGCTGTGCCACCTTAATGGCAGGACAATCTTCTGGGACCTGTGATATGTCCCACAAGATTGCAGGGAGGGAGGGGGGAGGAGAACTTCTGCTCGAGTCACCCAAGCGACCCGAGCAAAAGTAGGAGCTGGGTACCTGTGAAAACTAGGTACCCACCCCCCAAAAAAATGACATGCCAAATGTGGCATATAAGGGGGTGAGGAGTCCTTAAAGTGGAACTTCCACTTTTAGGTGGAATTCTGCTTTAAAGCTGAACCTCGGGATGCAAGTTAAATTAAGTAAGCAATAAAGCTGTTACTAACTTACTCTACAACTCTAATGTTTAGCTGATATTCTGAAGAAAAATCTGTGACATCATCTCTCCTTTTTATAAAATGCACTTTTGGCTGGGCACCAGGAGGAGGTATTATGGAGGTGGATATGTCCCATCTGGTCCCAGTCTGGTACCGTTTTGAGAAACTACAATTCCCATCATGCAGTGAGAATTGTAGTGAAGTTCATTAATGCAGGTGGAATTGGAGACAAAACAGATCAAGAGCCTTGAAAAATAAATATCCCATGCACTTCCTATGTTCAGTAATGAGGTTTTATGATCCCCATGCATGCACAGTGTGATGTCCACCACTCTCTATACTGGCATCTTACTTTGCATGCACGTGATCTTGCCACCATATGGAATAAAACATTGCGGAGGCTGAAAGCATTGGGAGTGAAGGATAAGGCAATAAATATCCAAAGGGACTGTAAAAAACAATGCAAGAAAACCCCCAAAAAAGGAAAGACAGCAAGAGCATGGAGTCAGTATCCAAAACAAGCCATTTATTTACAAATAGTATATATATATATATATATATATATATATATACCGTATCTCACAAAAGTGTGTACACCCCTCACATTTTTGTAAATATTTTATTATATCTTTTCATGTGACAACACTGAAGAAATGACACTTTGCAACAATGAAAAGATGTAAAGTAGTGGGTGTACAGCTTGTATAACAGTGTAAATTTGCTTATTAAAAAAGAATAGCGCGCAAATGCAAAAGAAATTACTACCAAATCTGAAGAGAGTCCATAAATAAAAATGGGGGTTTGGTCCCACCATATGGCCATATCGTGCTCAAGCCCACTACTGCGTCAAAGTACCCCATTATCAGTGGGTCCTACACTATCCATGAAAAAGAGATGAATCCAACCTTTCTAACCCTTGGAGATAAAACTCCTTGCTGGGAAAAATGTGCAAATGCACTACAGGGGACTCCTCCTATATCCAATTGATGGTGGACACTGATTGAGTACAGGTGTATATGGGGGGTGGGGAGGGCTGCTCAACCTCGATAGTCTGGTCAGACCGAATACATAATAAACAGGCAAAAAATTTTGGGGGAGCATACCCATGTATTTCCAAAGCTGCTGCAGCTATGAACCAAAAGACATGTATATTAAAAAAGAATAGCGCGCAAATGCAAAAGAAATTACTACCAAATCTGAAGAGAGTCCATAAATAAAAATGGGGGCACGATATGGCCATATGGTGGGACCAAACCCCCATTTTTATTTATGGACTATAGCAACAAAAGTGAGTACACCCCTAAGTGGAAATGTCCAAATTAGGCCCAAAGTATCAATAGTTTGTGTGGCCATCATTATTTTCCAGCACTGCCTTAACCCTCTTGGGCATGGAGTTCACCAGAGCTTCACAAGTTGCCACTGGAGCCCTCTTTCACTCCTCCATGATGACATCACGAAGCTGGTGGATGTTGGAGACCTTGCACTCCTCCACCTTCCATTTGAGGATGCCCCACAGATACTCAATTGGGTTTAGGTCTGGAGACATGCTTGGCCAGTCCATCACAGGCCACTCAGCTTCTTTAGCAAGGCAGTGGTCATCTTGGAGGTGTGTTTGGTGTCGTTATCATGTTGGAATACTGCCCTGCAGCCCAGTCTCCAAAGGGAGGGGATCGTGCTCTGCTTCAGTATGTCACAGTAGATGTTGGCATTCATGGTTCCCTCAATGAACTGTAGCTCCCCAGTGCCGGCAGCACTCATGCAGCCCCAGACCGTGACACTACCACCACCATGCTTGATTGTAGGCAAGACTTACTTGGCTTTGTACTCCTAACCTGGTTGCTGCTCCACACGCTTAACACCATCTGAACCAAATAAGTTTATCTTGGTCTCATCAGACCACAGGACATGGTTCCAGTAATCCATATCCTTAGTCTGCTTGTCTTCAGCAAACTGTTTGTGGGCTTTCTTGTGCATCATCTTTGGAAGAGGCTTCCTTCTGGGATGACAGCCATGCAGACCAATTTTATGCAGTGTGCGGCGTATGGGTCTGAGCACTGACTGGCTGACCTTTCAACCTCTGCAGCAATGCTGGCAGCACTCGGGAGAAATGTCTATTTCCCAAAGACAACCTCTGGATATGATGCTGAGCATGTGCACTCAACTCCTTGGGTCGACCATGGCGAGGCCTGTTCTTAGTGGTACCTGTCGCTGTATGGTCTTGGCCACTGTGCTGCAGCTCAGTTTCAGGGTCTTGGCACTCTTCCTACAGCCTAGGCCATCTTTGCTAGTCACCAAACATCGGTCAGTTGAAGGCTGTCCGCAAAGGCTTGAAGGGGAGAGGGGTGTGGTGTAGAGCCCGTGTGTGAGGGGGGGCATTGGTTGATCTGTCTATGTGGGGGCTTAACACGGTGTTAAAATCACCCCCCAGAAAGAGTGGTAGATGAAGATTCGGGGCTAGTAGGCCTGTCAAATGTTGGAAAAAGGGTACAGAAGTGGGAGTGGGGACGTACATGTTTGCTAAGATGAAGGAATCCGTGTTAGAGGACAATTTGATTATATGGACCATCATTGTCTGAGTATACGGGGGAGACATCTAGTGTGAGCTTTTTGTGAATCAGTACAAGGACACCCGCTTTACCTTTGGGAGAGGCAGACCCTAGAGCCTGACCGACCAAAAGCTTTTTCATGTGGAAAAGATCAGATTGGGTGAGGTGAGACTCTTGTAGCAGCGCAGCATCTGCGCCCAGACGGCGCAGGTGTCGCAAAATGGCCATTCTCTTGTGCAGGGAGCGGAGACCCTTCACATTCCACGAGACAATTTTCAAATTAAGGGGGTTTAAAGAGTAAGGATGAGGGCTCACTGATGTATATGTGAGCGGTAGTAACAAGTGTCAGTACTCGGGCACAGAATAGGGGAAAGGAGCAGGAGTCAGGGGTGGCATAAAAGGAAAAATTAGGGTGGGGGAGGATTTCGAGCCCCCTGCACTTCTGGGGTACCAGAGTGGAGGGGGGCAAAATCACTAGAAAAAAATAAAGCATGAAAAAACATACCAGAACATTGGTGGACTTCACTTTTTTCCGCATGAAGCCCATACCTCCCATAGCGTTACCGCACTGCAGCTGTGTCCGCTCGCCGAGAATGTGGGTAAAGACTCCGCCGATGAGGAAGAGCCCTCCCGGCATGGCAGCCGGCGAAAGACAACGATCAGATTCAGCGAGTAGGATAAGGCTGTGCGGGGAACAAATAAGGGTAAATCAAACAATACATAACAACATTCTTAAAACCAACTAGTCATGAGCCACACCGGGCCCAACGTCTCGCCATCATGCAGCGTAACATAGACGGAAAGCAACACATAAAACAAGTAAGGTGTTTATGATGTTACCAGACCATTGCCATGGACCACATGATGAAAACAGAAGTGAGTAGAAAAAAATAAGTAACGACCCCTTTTAGGAGAATCTTTGCGGGGACTCCATAGATCCACGTGAGAAGGAGAAGCGGAGGGGGCAGCGGGAGAAGATGTGTCCATAGACAGATGGAGATGGGACTGAAAATACTCCATGGCTTCCTCTGGATGAGTGAATGATTTTGATTCTCCAAATTGGTCAGTAAATCGAAGCGTTGCTGGGTATGCTAGCGTGAATTTCAGGCCATTTTGGAATAAAGCATTGCAGGCCGGCTGAAAGGCCTTGCGTCTGCGAGCTACCTCCTGGGAGTAGTCCGCAAAGAGCAGAAATTTCTGTCCGTCCAGGACCAAGGACTTGGCGTTTTTGAAAGATTTCAAAATGGCGAGTCTATCTGCATAATTGAGGTAGCGGACTATGACTGGACGGGGGGGGGGGATTTGCGGTCGTTGGACGGTGCTCCCAGTCAGTGTGCCAAGACCTTGCACTCCTCCACATTCCATTTGAGGATGCCCACAAATGCTCAATAGAGTTTAGGTCTGAAGACATGCCTTTAGCAAGACAGTGGTCGTCTTGGAGGTGTGTTTGTGGTAATTATCATGTTGGAATACTGCCCTGCGGCCCAGTCTCCATAGGGAGGGGTTCATGCTCTGCTTTAGTATGTCACAGTGCATGTTGGCATTCATGGTTCCCTCAATATACTGTAGCTCCCCAGTGCCGGCAGCAATCATGCAGCCCCAGACCATGACACTCCTACCACCATAATTGACTGTAGGCAAGACACATTGATCTTTGTACACCTCAACTGGTTGCCGCCACATACGATTCACACCATCTGAACCAAATAAGTTTATCCTGGTCTCATTCGACCACAGGACATGGTTCCAGTAATCCATGTCCTTAGTCTGCTTGTTTTCCACAAACTGTTTGCGGGCTTTCTTCTGCATCATCTTCAGAAGAGGCTTCTTTCTGGGATGACAGTTATGCAGACCAGTTTAATGCAGTGTACAGGGTATGGTCTGAGCACTGACTGTCTGACCCCCCACCCCTTCAACCCGTGTAGCACTCATACTTCTATTTCCCAAAGACAACCTCTGGATATGACGCTGATCACATGCACTCAACTTCTTCGGTCGACCATGGCGAGGTCTGTTCTGAGTGGAACCTGTCCTGTTAAACCACTGTATGGTCTTAGCCACCATGCTGCAGCTCAATTTCAGGGTCTTGGCAATCTTCTCATAGCCTAGGCCATCTTTATGTAGAGCAACATTTCTTTTTTTCAGATCCTCAGAGAGTTCTTTGCCATGAGGTGCCATGTTGAACTTCCAGTGACCAGTATGAGAGAGTGAGAGTGATAACACCAAATTTAACACACCTGCTCCCCATTCACACCTGAGACCTTGTAACACTAACGAGTCACATGAGACTGGGGAGGGAAAATGACTAATTGGGTCCAATTTGGACATTTTGACTTAGGGGTGTACTCACTTTTGTTGCCAGCGGTTTAGACATTAATGGCTGTGTTTTAAGTTATTTAGAGGGGACAGCAAATGTACACTGTTATAGAGGCTGTACACTCCCTACTTTATATTGTAGCAAATTGTCATTTCTTCAGTGTTGTCACATGAAAAGATATAAAAGAATATTTACAAAAATGTGAGGGGTGTACTCACTTTTGTGAGATACTGTATGTATATATATATATATATATATATATATATATATATATATTATTTTGCTTTGAAATGTGTTCCCTTGATTGACCAGACCCCCTTGCCATTTGTTTTATAATACCTTGACTGTTACCATAAAAAAATGGGCATTACTGATTTCTTATACCAATACATTTTATTGGCACTGGTACAAAAGCTTTCAGACATTGCTTTCATAGTTAACATGTAAGCATGGCCTTTGTGTAATGATAAGCTCCTGCTCTGGCAATACATTCATTATAGGAAAAAAACACAGTGGACATAACTGACTTCTAAGATTCAGATGTGATTGAGATTCAACATCCGTACTTTAACAAACCTTGGCAAACATACCCCAAGCTTAAAACTGGTATATTTGGCTCATCACTAGTCCTAAAAAGACAGAGGCAGGAAGTTAAAAGAGAACTATGATAATTAAATTTTTTGCAGAATTATACTTACCAAGGTGGATGCAGAATTGGCACTGTCAGTTCACCAGCTCTCTTCTCTGCCCCCCAAACTCACTGGAGCGCTGCTCTGTGGAGGTGCGGGGGTGGGAGTGGCCAACTACAACTCTCAGCTGCTCATTGAGAGGCTGAGCCGGGGGCTGGTCCAGGTATGTGGGTGGGGCATGTGGGTGGATCAAGACCATATGGTTGTGTTCCTACCCGAGCCTGGACTGGCTCTGTGAAATCAGCCGACAGCGGGCTTCAGCCCGATGTTTTCTGAAAACAGGTCACAGTAGTGCAGAACAAACTGCACTCCTGTTTCCTACAGGAGAAGTACAGCCAAATGAGTTTTGGCTGTATTTTTCCTTTAAGCAGACAGAGACCTTTTTCATCAGGAAAAGAAGTATTCGTTTTTTACTGCCTGGAGAACTATGCATGTAAAGAAGAACTAATTTGTTGAAGGTAGGGGTGAGCTTTAAATACTAGTGTAACTGTTCCCTATAGTGATCATTTATTGCAATTACCAACACACATTATCTAATGATGACTCATTCCATCATCTTGTGTTTATCTTTAACTGTGGCCAACCTGCAAAAGAGAAAAAAAAATATTGCAAATAAACTTTCTATAATTAAAGCCCAACTATATCAAGAGTAAAAATCCCTTGTAATGAGTTTTTTTTTCTGTCTAGGGGATGGAAAAATCACTTTTACCTAACTAATCCTCCACTTCTCCCGGCAAGCAGTGCTCCCCTATGTTCTGGTGTTTGACTATTTCTCAGCGCCCTCACATCCAATGCAGGGATATGCAGAGCATCTTGTCCATGATGTCAGTGGATCTTGGACCTCTTTGGCACAGGGGGAAAGGGACTGCTGAGACTGGGCTAGCAGTGCAGAGGAGCCTGTGGTAGAGGAGGATCAGGTAAGGTAAGTAAAACTGCTTTAAGAAGTCCCTTAGACATAACTAAACATTTAACACTTGTAATGGCAGTACAAGGGAGAGTTTTTACTTCAGTTTCTACTTCTAGTTACCCCTAAATAAGCTTGTCCTAAATCCATTCTTTCCTTTTTCGTTGACTAGTTTTTTTTTAGTCAGCTATTTTTTCTTTTTTAGTGTTTTTTAAACACTTGTTTTGTTTTTTCTTGAAGTGTTCTGTGAAGTATTGCAATGTCCTGTAAATAAATGTAAAATAATGAAAAAAAAAAAGAAGAGAGAGAGAGTGCTACTGTCTGAGTGTAGCATGCGTGATAAAACACGGACAAAACATAAGTATTATACTCAGATTGGATCAGATGGACATGTCATATTGGGATATAAAGAATGATAATAATAATAATGGTGATATTAATAAAAATAATTTGCAAGATATTCAGCAGGGCGCACTCTTTCTGGTTTTACTGAAGAACATGGATGGGAAAAAAAACACAAAGAGAGCACTCAACTCTCTTGGTAGCATTTATTAAACCATCATATGAACAGTAATGCACTCACATATAATCAAACAGAAAACTATAGCAATAAAAAGGTATCAGCAGGTGGCAACTTCCTTGGTCCCTAAAGGCAGCAACACTCAGATGTACTGTTAAGTGTTGGTGAGAGCTCCTCTGGTGACCAGATGACACAGGAAACAGCACAGAGAGGTGTACTGCTTTTTTTTTTTCTATTTTATGCTTTCTTACAATAGGGTTGGGTTACAAAGGAGTAGAGGATGTTCACTTGACAAAGTAAAAATTTAGTGAATTATCAATTTGGAAAGTGCCTGTATACTTTGCAAAGTGAACGTTCAGCAACTATGATGAAGCTATGTTCATTTTGAATATACAATCATGCAAGGGGAAAAAAAAGGATTTTTGCTTTCATGTGATTGAGTGACTGATGTGGGCACATCCTCACATTATTCACCAGATAAACTTTCAATTGTCATGGTCAAATACATTTTTATTTAACATTTATTAAATAAATAAACCGGCTACTGGTGGATTTCTAGGATTTCTAGATTTCTAGGAATGTCAATGTCCACATATAAAACTTCTTAACAACTATAATAGCCAAGAAAAAAAGAAAGAAAAAAGGAAAAACAAATCAAATGGGGGGGGGGGGATGAGATGATGTCCCCCACATGGCCCAGGGGAACCCAGACATGGTTCTGCCAGATTGAAAGGATGCTAAGAATTACTTTACAAACAAGATTCAGAAAGTTAAGGAAGTGGGGTATTAAAGAAGCACCCAAAGTTGTACAGGAAAGTAAGGGTTGGAAGCTAATTAAGGAGAGATTGAAAATCATCAGAATCACTATATGCTCACCAGAAAGTCCAGGTAGTGGAAATGCTTTCAGGATCCACACTGACTTCTGCTAACATCTCTATCGCCATTATGCCACTAAGAATCTGGGCAGAATATTCAATTTTTAAAGTCAATCTATATTTTTTTCCAAATCGAACATTTACATTCCTAACTTAACACCCTGTATTACTTTAGAAAACAAACCCCAATGAGAGTTATCACAAAATTACTTTAATTCATAAGGGGTAAACTGCTGCAACAGTTGTAGTAGTTCAATTATGTGTGCCTTATTTTTCAAACATATTTATACTTTATTATATTTTCTTTTTTTCCCTAATAAGTTTCTCTCAACAGTGTATGCTAATCTATCTATCTATCTATCTATCTATCTATCTATCTATCTATCTATCTATCTATCTATCTATCTATCTATCTATCTATCTATCTATCTATCTATCTATCTATCTATCTATCTATCTATCTATCTATCTATCTATCTATCTATCTATCTATCTATCTATCTATCTATCTATCTATCTATCTGTCTATCTGTCTATCTGTCTATATATCTGTCTATCTATCTGTCTGTCTGTCTGTCTGTCTGTCTGTCTGTCTGTCTGTCTGTCTGTCTGTCTATCTATCTATCTCTATCTATCTTTCCATATCTCCCTCTCTTTCTCTCTCTCTCTCTCTCTCTATATATATATATATATAGTTAAAAAAGTGTTTATTGTAATGTTTAGCAATTGTTAAAGTGTTACTAAGCACAGGAGCCTACATTCATTAAATCTGGTCTCCCACAGTACACAGAACATGGAATACTATTATTTTAGTAAATATAATCTGCTAAATACCTTGTCCCATCAGCAGTATATAGCAGTCTTGTGACATCCATCAGTGTTTGGCTGAGCACTGGTTAAAGTTTGAAGGATGGGTTTTCATTCTCCCCTGATTGTCCTATGAGGCTGCAGGACCCCTGATCCTCTATCTGGACAGTGATGATTGGCCCTATGCTGATAACATGCACCCCCCCCCTTCCAAAAAAATAAAAACTCTCTAGCAAGACACACCAAACTGAGAATGTGCAGAGTGCCCCAAGGCTCTGTTCTATCAGGAGATGGATTGGGAACCGTGTAAGAAGGAGAGAATCAGAAAAGATCAAATAGCCTTTTTACACAATGGAGAGGGTTACCCTTTAGGTTCCACATTGAAAATAACAAGCTTTTCTGCATATACAGACTGATTTTACTGCTGTTGTGGGTTTAGTAACACTTTAAGTAAATTATTGTTTATTTAAATGTTTAACTAACTAGTTACATTTTCTGTGTTGCTTTACCTGTAATTGTCTTTTTTTTTGGGGGGGGCAGCAAGTTCTCTAATCTTATACTTTTTTTTTTTTAACGCAAACCACTAGAGGGAGAACCTGTGCATTTGCATAAGAAGTACCATCAAATACCAATATGCAAATAGACATTTAAAATAAAATCAAACTGTTTACTGAAACTTAAAATGTGTTTCCATAGTTTCACTTTTAGGCATGTTATCTAATTTGAGTACAACAAGTATATTATAGAGAATAACTGTTCTACTATAACAGTTGCATTTACACATACTTAAATGCTGCAGAACTTTATCTGTTTATTTGACAAACCAGTTTTGTACATTTCTCTTCCACAAACCCACAATGATGACAGAGGCATATGTTTCAGGTTTCTATAGTGAACTAAAGACTTTAAATCAATAGTTTCTAAATTACATTCACCTCTCAACAACTTTTACTGCAGAGTTTTTGCTTTGTATGTCCATACTCTCGAGAAGATAAATGTGCTTAGATTAGATGAATGTTTGGTTTGTATTTTCTAGTAGGTAATATACATTTGTGCAAACCACAGGTTCCTGAGTTGTGGTTTACACTTCAAAATTTACAGTATACTTTAGGAGTATGTGTGAGATGGAATGGAAGAGGATATGGTATGGGTTATGAAAGAGGAAATACATATTTTAAAAATGAAAAATGAGGAATGTTGTTTTAATTGTAAAACAAAATTATATAGTAAATCTAAATTCAAAATGTAATGGCGGAGAGTTACTATGCTCACAATAGTCTTGTGAGCAAATTTGGAGAGCCGGAAAGAGTTGCAAAAAGTATATTAACCACTTTACCACTAGAGCATTTTGCTGTCTTACGTCTGGGCCACTTTTTGCGATTCGGCGCTGTGCAACTTTAACTGACAATTGCGCGGTCGTGCGACGCCATACCCAAACGAAATTTACGTCCTTTTTTTCCCACAAACAGAGCTTTCTTTTGGTGGTATTTGATCACCTGTGCGATTTTTACTTTTGCGCTATAAACAAAAAAAGAGCGTAAATTTTGAAAAAACAACAATATTTTTCACATTTGTGTATATGAAATTCCCCCCAAAAAAATGTAAAAATCAAAATTTTTTTAAATTTTTGGCCAATTTGTTTTCTGCTGCCTATGTTTGGTAAAAAAATTCACAATAAGCATATTTTGATTTGTTTGCGCAAAAGTTATTGCGTTTACTAACAAAGGGAAAGATTTCTGTCATTTTTGGTGTTTTTTTTTTAACGCGTAATGGCGGCGATCTGCGATTTTTTTGCGGGACTGCGACATTGCGGCGGACAGATCGGACCCATGACTGACATTTTTGACACTTTTGGGGGTACCAGTGACATTACTGCAGTAATCAGTGCTATAAATATGCACTGTTACTGTAAAAATGACACTGGCAGGGAAGGGGTTAATTTTATTGGAGAGGAAGGGGTTAATGTATGCCTGGTGCTTACTGACATGTGGGGGGGGGGGGGGTGACTGAGTGACTCAAGGACAGATCCAGGGTTCAGCTATGCTGAACCCTGCAATCTGACACTGCCTGTCACTTCAGAGATCCGCCCGCTGTGTTTACACACAGCGGGCGGATCTCCAGACTCGATCCCCGACGATCGGGGAAGAGCGGCGGCGATCGCCGCCGCTCCTCCCCTGGCCCGACTCCCGCTGTGACTGAATACAGCGGGAGCGAGCCTCCGGCGGCCCGCGAGCACCGCCCACAAGGGGGAGTGTCTGACGACGTAGTACTACGTCGTCAGACGATAACGAGCCACTTTGCCGCAGTAGTACTACGGTACTCAGTGGTAAAGTGGTTAAGGTTTAATTCTTATTTCAAAATGTTGCCTTGATTTTTCACACAATTAAACTGGTAAAATTAATGGATTTGCTTTCTAAGGGGGACAGGATAGATAATGAAATAACGGTGTATATCTCTATGTGAGAATGATCTAAAAACGAGTATAAAATGACATATTTGATAGAAAGGGTGATGGTCCTGGGACACTATGGGTAAAGTTACAAATAAGTTAAATACTTTTAGATTAATTACTATAATATGTCCACAAACCTTTATGTACCTGTGCCCAGGCTATACACAATAAAGCACTTACCTTTTCTGAATAATAATTTAAGGGGCGTGGCTTGGCGCGCGGACGGAATGGCCGCTTGAAGACCGAGCTCCTCTGCAGACCGGGTCTCCTAAGAGCTAGCGGGCTCCGATCCACTTGATTATGGGCAGAGCAAACAAGCAGGGAAGCGGTACTAAAACCCCGAGGTCCGAATCAAGCAGCTCCACCCGTAATATACCGGACTTCTTCGGCTCCCAAAGCTCCAGCATGAAAGGCTCTCAGGCCTCCAAGATGGCGCGGGCGGCGCTCAGGGAGGAGGACGGAGACTACGACACTGACTCCCTGGCGGACACTGAAGACATGGTAGGTGACCCAGATCCATCCGACCCCCCTCTGACTTACACGGTTATGACAACAATAGCAGCCGACATTAAAAACTCATTTGCATCAGCCATTGTCGACCTGAAAGCTGACATCACCAGACTCTCTGACCAAATGTCGGCTGTTGAAAAGGCTGGGAGACACAGAGACAAAGCCCTAAGGAAACTAGAGGACGTCGCCATGTCTCACTCCTCACATTTAATTACCATGAATAGGCAGATGGAGGACCTTGACAATAGGGGTCGTTGGAATAATATAAGGGTGAGGGGGGTCCCGGAATCAGTGGAGAGAGATGGGATCAAATCTACACTTCAGTCTGTGCTCAATAGTTTATTGTAACGCCCGGAGGAATCCCCCATAGACTTTGAAAGGGCACATAGGGCTTTGAGACCGAAGGCCCCAGATGATGCACCACCCAGAGACATCATATGCTGCCTCTCCAGCCATACTCTGAAGGAGGAAATCCTCTCAAAAGCCAGGCAGAACGAACGGATTATCTTCAACGATCGTCCTATTCAACTCTTCCAAGACCTGTCCCCCATCACCTTGAATAATGTAACGCTCCTGCGTTTTTATATGGTGTGGATTTTCAGCTGCAGAAATAGTTTCACGTCAGTAGTCATGTAAGAGATATGCTGAGATACCATTCCCAACCTCAATGACTCATCATGTGTGGAAGGTCTTATTTCAGCCAGTAAATACACACAATTAGCAAGCTGGTTCTTAGAGTGACTTTATGCATGTGGTAACACAATGATGAAGGTTGAGGGATAGGTTGAGTGGAGGTGGTAGGTGATAGACACTTGAAGGTGAGACAGTAGCAGATGGATGCAGGAAGGTTTAGCAATGTTGTATGATAGCAGATGATAGAATAGCAGGTGGACATACAAAAGAGATCAACCCAGTGCAGAAAAGTAGCAGTAGTCTCAAGAGCTAGCAATCTAGTTTATGCAGATGTGATAAACAGTCTCTACTATGCAGAGCTAGATAGTGTAAGCTTAGTATAAGTTTATAGAGAATTCCCCTGCGGGGTACTTAGCACTATTAGCGATACAGCCGAAGGGTGGTTCAGGAGAGGCGGATGATCCAGTAGCGGGATACAGGGATCAGCACAGCGAGGTTCCGTCAGCGAAGTAAGCTTGCAAGCATGGAAGCTTCAAGCAAGGTTAGCATCCAGATAAGGGTGTTTGAACGAACACATGTGAGTGAGAACCGACGCCTTAAATAGCCATCTAGTCCGGCGCTGAGTGATGACAGCTCCAGTCTTAAAGGTGTATGCGCACCTTTCCAAAAGTAAATGGTAGGGCGCATACACTTGTGGAAAGTGTAATTTAGGGTACCAAAGGTACCGGAACATTACAATACCCCCCCCCTTAAGGCCTGCTCCTGAAGGCCTCTGGAGCTGGTTTGTCTGGGTATCTCGCATGAAAATTGCGGATTAATCTAGGGGCATGTATGTCAGAGGTGTTTAGCCAGGTGTCATCTTGGGGCCCATAGTTCTTCCATCTAACCAAGTACTGAAGTCTTCTTCTGTAGATACGAGAATCCAGAATCTCTTTTATCTCGTATTCTTCTCCACCTTCAACTTGTACAGGAGGGGGAGGTGGAATATTAGGCCTTATTCCTTGGTCCGGAACATGGGGTTTTAGTAGCGACACATGGAAAATGGGATGGATTTTTAGGTCCATTGGCAATGTAAGCTGCACTGCAGCTTTTCCAATAAGTTTCTTGATTGGGAAAGGTCCCAAGAACAGAGGTCCAAGCTTTTTGCTAGGGATCTTCAGTCTCAAGTTTTTTGTTGAGAGCCAAACGAGGTCCCCGATAGTATACTGTGGAGAAGGTCTTCTACGAAGATCATAGTACTTCTTTTGTTGACTGTGAGCGTGTGCAATGGTAGTATTTAGTAAACCCAGAGAATCCTTTATTTGGGAAAGATAGTCTAAGGCTACTGGGTTATTTGAAGGAAGGATGCGTGGAGGGAGAATAGAGGGATGGAACCCATAGTTCAAGTAGAACGGACTCTGCTTGGTTGTACTGTGAGTTGCGTTGTTGTAGGCAAATTCTGCCAGGGGGAGAAGATCCAACCAATCATCCTGTTGGTAAGAAGTGTAACAACGTAAATACTGCTCGATGCATTGGTTGACTCTTTCAGTCTGTCCGTTGGTCTGCGGATGGTAAGGAGAAGTGAGCTTCCGCTCAATCCGTAGTATGTGACATAGTTCTTGCCAGAATTTAGAAATAAATTGGGATCCACGGTCAGACAAAAGAGTTTTTGGGATACCATGTAATCTGAAGACATGTTTCATCAGGAGTTCTGCCGTTTGTTTGGACGAAGGTAGTCTGCGAATAGCAATGAAATGTGCCATCTTTGTCAGATGGTCCACTGACACCAAGATGGTATTAAATCCTTTGGAAGGAGGCAATTCTACGATGAAGTCCAATGACAGAACCTCCCATGGAGTTTGGGGTATTGGTAGACTGCATAGTAGACCGGATGGTCTCGTAGTGTCAATTTTGGACCTGGCACAGACATTGCATGAAGAGACGAATTTTTGTATAGATGTTTTCATGTCAGGCCACCAGAATTGCCGAGAAATCAAATTGAAAGTCTTTGTCATACCCATATGTCCTGCCATAGGCACATCATGCAATAATTCCAAGATCTTGGTGCGTAGGGTAGGTGGTATGTAAAGTTTGTCGTTGTAGTAGAGGAAGCCTTCTGCATCGGTAGTTAGTTGTGGTGGGGGTGAATCCAACCTTATACCATGCAGAACCTCTTCCTTCAAGGAACGGACAACTCCAATAATGCGTTTGTGAGGTATTATAGGAACGGAAGGAATTTCAAAGTAGTTTTCTTCAGTTAGTCGTGATAGTGCATCCGCCTTTTTGTTCTTATCTGCAGGTGTGTAGGTCACTAGGAAGTTAAACCTTAGAAAGAATAGTGACCATCGTACCTGTCGATGCGAGAGAGTTTTGCTAGTCTGAAGATATTGGAGGTTTTTATGGTCCGTGTATATAATTATTGGTAATTGGGTGCCTTCGAGTAAATGTCGCCAATTCTCCAGAGCCAATTTTATAGCAAGCAGTTCCTTCTCACCCACGGGGTAATTTATCTCGGGACTGCTCAGGGATTTAGAAAAAAAGGCGACTGGATGAAGTGGTGTAGTGGGGGTAGGTCGTTGGGAGAGTATTGCTCCTACTGCCAGGTTTGACGCATCTACCTCCAGAATGTATTGGAGGGATGGGTCTGGATGGCGTAATATGGGAGCGGAAGTAAACCTTGTCTTTAACAAGTGGAAAGCCTTATTTGCTTCTTCTGACCATTTAAATGGTATTTTTATGCCAGTGAGCTGTGTGAGGGGTCTCACAATAGCAGAAAAGTTTTTTATGAACTTCCTGTAGAAATTTGAAAATCCCAGGAATCGCTGTAGCGCCTTGCGTGTAGTTGGTGTAGGCCAATCCTGAATGCAGGATATTTTACTCATGTCCATCTCGATTCCTGTTTTGGATATGATGTAGCCTTGAAAGAGTACCTCATCTTTATGGAACAAGCATTTCTTCAGCTTCACATAAAGATTATGTGCAAGCAATCTCGATAATACAAGTCTTACATGTCTTATGTGTTCAGACAGGGTCCGTGAATATATAAGTATATCGTCCAGATATACCACAACACAGACATCTAGTAAGTCTTTAAAAATATTGTTTATAAATCGTTGGAAAACTGCAGGGGCATTGCATAGGCCGAATGGCATCACAAGATATTCGAACAATCCGTATCTAGTTCTGAACGCAGTCTTCCACTCGTGTCCATCACGGATTCGAATGAGATTGTATGCTCCTTTCAGGTCTAATTTTGAAAAATAGGTAGCTCCACGCACCTGCTCAATGAGCTCAGGGATAAGCGGTAGAGGATAGCGATCTTTTATTGTGATAGCATTCAATTTCCTGTAGTCGATGATAGGTCTGAGACTTGAATCTTTATTGCGAACAAAAAAGAGTCCTGCTGCTGTGGAAGAAGTGGAAGGTCTAATAAAACCTTTTTCCAAGTTCTCATCCAAATAGGTTTTGAGATGGGCAAGTTCATCCTGTGAAAGAGGATAAACATGACCGAACGGCAATTTGCTATTTGGGAGTAGATCAATGCTACAATCATAGTCTCGATGAGGAGGTAATGCTTGAGCATTTTTCTCAAGAAAAACCTCAGAAAGATCCTGATAACATAGTGGTGCAATCTCATCTGTCACCACAGACAGAATCTTCCCGGAAAACGGGAGGTTACACGTTTCCTCGCAATAACAAGAAGGGAAGGTCAAGGACCGTTTCTTCCAATCTATGGTTGGTTGGTGTGTGTGCAACCAGGGAAGTCCCAACACAATGGGAAAGTGGGGTGATGGTATTAAATCGAAGGAAGAAGTCTCCCTATGAGACTCGTTAATAGTGACTAGAAGTGCTTGTGTCTGATCGGTGATCGGACCAGAGGATAACGGAACACCGGTAATAAGACTTACTGAGACAGGTTTGAGTTTAGAAATAATAGGAATTTTATTTAAAGGAGCAAAACATATATAATAAACAGGCAAAAAATTTGGGGGAGCATACCCATGTATTTCTAAAGCTGCTGCAGCTATGAACCAAAAGACATGTATATTAAAAAAGAATAGTGCGCAAATGCAAAAGAAATAACTACCAAATCTGAAGACAATCCATAAATAAAAATGGGGGTTTGGTCCCACCATATGGCCATATCGTGCTCAAGCCCACTACTGCGTCAAAGTACCCCATTATCAGTGGGTCCTACACTATCCATGAAAAAGAGATGAATCCAGCCATTCTAACCCTTGGAGATAATACTCCTTGCTGGGAAGGATGTGCAAATGCACTACAGGGGACTCCTCCTATATCCAATTGATGGTGGACACTGATTGAGTACAGGTGTGTGTGGGGGGGTGGGGAGGGTTGCTCAACCTCGATAGTCTGGTCAGACCGAATACATAATAAACAGGCAAAAAATTTGGGGGAGCATACCCATGTATTTCTAAAGCTGCTGCAGCTATGAACCAAAACATATATCCATATAATTTCCACAAGATCCTGTGTCAATCATGGCCTTAGTAGTAATCCTGTTCTGGTCCCACTGTAATGTCAAAAAAACAGAAATGTAGGGGTTAGTGAATGAAGTTGTCAATCCTCCTAGAGAGACATGTGAACACTCACCCTTCTTTTTGTTGACTAGGGGACAGACGTTTATCTTGTGATCCGGGGATGCACAGTACAAGCAGAGATTTTCATTTCGTCTTTTGGCTTTTTCCATAGTTGATAGCGGTGGGCGTATGGTTCCTACCTCCATAGGAACGGCCAGACTCCGAGAGGAAACGGATAATGGCATTCCCATCTTTTCAGCCTTTCTTTCTCGTAGTCTTCTATCTATGGTAATACTGAGTTGTATTAATGCATCCAGGGTTTTTGGCAGATCCGCTCGGGCGAGCTCGTCCTTAACGGTTTCTGATAGGCCAAGCCTAAATTGGGTTTTCAGAGATGCATCATTCCATTCTGAATCAAGGGTCCATCTCTTGAACTCTGCGACAAAGTCTTCCACAGGCCTCCTTCCTTGTTTCAAGGATCTTAACTGAAGATCAGCAGTACTCTGCCTATTGGGGTCATCATATAGGCTAGTGAGCTCTGCCAGGAACAAGGCATAGGAGTTGAGAAGCTGGTCGTTTTTCTCAAAAAGAGAATCTGCCCAGGCTCGAGGATCGCTTGATAGGTAAGAAATAATAGTACAAACCTTAATGTGATCAGTAAGGTAGGTACGAGGTTTTAGCAAAAAAAGTAACTCACATGCGTTTTTAAATTCGCGAAATTTTTTGCGATCGCCTGTAAATACCAAAGGGGGATTTATCTTGGGTTCAGGGGACTGAGCAGAGGTAAGTTGTGTCAGTCTAATTACCTGCTGAGACAGAGCCTGATTGTCTTCTTTTAATTCAGCAAGTGCGTGTATTAACGCAGATACTTGCTGTTTTAATTGTGTCACCTGAGTGGTTATTTCTGGAACTATTTCTGCTGAATCCATTTTTGGGGTTCGTTCAATCTGTAACGCTCCTGCGTTTTTATATGGTGTGGATTTTCAGCTGCAGAAATAGTTCCACGTCAGTAGTCATGTAAGAGATATGCTGAGATACCATTCCCAACCTCAATGACTCATCATGTGTGGAAGGTCTTATTTCAGCCAGTAAATACACACAATTAGCAAGCTGGTTCTTAGAGTGACTTTATGCATGTGGTAACACAATGATGAAGGTTGAGGGATAGGTTGAGTGGAGGTGGTAGGTGATAGACACTTGAAGGTGAGACAGTAGCAGATGGATGCAGGAAGGTTTAGCAATGTTGTATGATAGCAGATGATAGAATAGCAGGTGGACATACAAAAGAGATCAACCCAGTGCAGAAAAGTAGCAGTAGGCTCCAGAGCTAGCAATCTAGTTTATGCAGATGTGATAAACAGTCTCTACTATGCAGAGCTAGATAGTGTAAGCTTAGTATAAGTTTATAGAGAATTCCCCTGCGGGGTACTTAGCACTATTAGCGATACAGCCGAAGGGTGGTTCAGGAGAGGCGGATGATCCAGTAGCGTGATACAGGGATCAGCACAGCGAGGTTCCGTCAGCGAAGTAAGCTTGCAAGCATGGAAGCTTCAAGCAAGGTTAGCATCCAGATAAGGGTGTTTGAACGAACACATGTGAGTGAGAACCGACGCCTTAAATAGCCATCTAGTCCGGCGCTGAGTGATGACAGCTCCAGTCTTAAAGGTGTATGCGCACCTTTCCAAAAGTAAATGGTAGGGCGCATACACTTGTGGAAAGTGTAATTTAGGGTACCAAAGGTACCGGAACATTACAAATAACAGGAGAGCCCTTAAGCCTCTACTGGAAGTTCTTAGATTAAAAAACATCCCATACAGATGGAAATTCCCCTTTGCTTTACAAGCGGGGTTCGGGGGCAAGCAACACCTATTGCGCACACCGGCGGAACTGCATGATTTCTGCGCTAATTAGCACATTGAAGAAGTGGAACTCCCAGATTGGTATGCAGAATTCCTGATCCCCCTGCCCCATGATGCCAATCAGGAAGGCCTGGAAGCTTCCAATGCCCGCTCGCCCTATCACAAGAAAGGGAAGCAGCAGAGGAAAAGGGAGCTCAATTCTTTGTTTGGAGCTTCACCCAAAACGCCTAAAAACAGGGACCGCCCTTAATCGCTTTCTGTTCACACTGAGAGAAAATAGTGTGTCTTGTTCATTCACTTACCCACCCACATTTGCTATCACGTTTATTCACCCCAGTTCTGAATTGTCCTTCATATACTACTCTATGCCTGATACCTAACTTCTGCTGATCTGATGTTTGTGGACTACATGCCAAACTGTATCAGAGTAGTAAATATTTTTGACCACTTGGTGGCGACAAAGTTCACACATTGCTGTGAGAAATGAACCTCCAGATCACCCTTACAGGCACGTTGTGAAGCCAATGCTCAAATCCTAGGACCCTCCAGCTCTTGAACATGCACACCCCTATCATTTTGTTTTTTTGTGTGCATTCTTCTCCCAAAAGAAATGATGGGTATGATCCCTTCCCTCGGGACAGGGATTTGAACAATATTTTGCTATTCCTATGGCCTAAAGATCATCCGCGATATGGTAGAGAAGGGAGAGGTCACATCCTGGATATGACTGGCTTTTTTTTCTTGCCTGAATAAAGTTATATTATTTAAGGGTCATTAGGTTAATGCTACAGGTACCTGTTTAGACCACCAGCTGTTGTTCCTCATGTTTACGGGTAATTTTATGGGTAACAGATACTAGTCCAGCTGGTCTACCTTTAGTCGATTATTTATTTATTTATTTTTTTTGCGCTGGCAGGTTGAGGTATACGAGATTAAGTCTACTGATTAAACGACATGGGGTGGTATCTGTGATCATCCCGCACTAGAGACATCTTCTTTCCTCCAATGTTGATTTAGGAGCCCGCTTACATCTTACATGTTAAATGTATAATGTTAACTGTTGAAGTTTTCATGCTTATCTTAACAACTTTTTCAATACAGGAGTTTTTCTCCACAATTGGAGACCCGAGGCTGCTGGAAATGATTTTTCGTCACATATTACGACAAGAATTTTGTTTTTTGTTCCTTTTCTGGTCGTACTTCTGTGACGCCTTCCATTGCCTCCAAAGGATAGTTTTTATATTGATTGATTGTAATAACATATTATTCTTTTTGTATATCCACTTATTTGCGATCTCAACCAACTCATTTTCTTCACCTGGTTGACCTCGCCATACTGAGAGTCTTCTCTCTCCAACCTCCCTCTCCTCTATACTTTTTCTTTACTGATCTTTTTTCTCCCCCTCCCTAGTGTGTCAATCCCACCCCCATCCCACTTTTTACTACAGGCTGAAAGGACTTCTCCTACGGATACAATGGCGTACGCACATCTGGGTAAGTGCCCATTTCTAATTTCACATAACATCAATGGCTTGAATTTTCCGGAAAAGAGACGCAAAGTCCTTTATGAACTTAAGAAAAGCAAACCTCAAGTGGTCTTTCTACAAGAAACCCACTTTAAAAGCCCTTCCCATCCTTCGCTGACAAACAAATTTTTTCCTACAGCATTTTATGCCTCCAATAATCTCGCAAAAACCAAAGGTGTCCCCATTCTGATTCATAGGGATACCCCCTTTGTCCTTGAGAAGCAGTTGGCAGATCCGGAGGGCAGGTTTGTTTTCATAGCAGGTACTTTGGGTGGTAAGCCAATCACATTGGCGAATGTATACTTCCCCAACCGAGCCCACCTAACATTTTGTAGACTACTGATATCTGAATTGAAGGGCTTCGCGAAGGGATGCATAGTCCTGGGTGGGGATTTCAATATCCCATTAAATCCACTGTGTGATACTTCCAGGGGACAATCATGCCTATCTTATGCAATCTTGAAGAAAATTAAGTTGTCACTTCAGTCGCTTACCCTCATTGATTCATGGAGGGCAATGCATCCCTCCGAGAAGGGCTTTACCTTTTTTTCTGCCCCCCACAACAGATACACCAGAATCAACCATGTGTTTGTGTCGCAGAGGGACCTAGCCGAGGTGAGCAGAGCTGAAATTGGCTCCATCATCATTTCAGACCATGCCCCGATTTCCTTGCACATGAGATTTCTCCCAACACGAAGACCCGATAGGGCCTGGAGGTTGAACCCAGCACTGCTTCTTGACCAATCTACCCAACAACATATTCAGAATGTACTAAACAATTATTTTTCAGAAAATTCTTCTGGTGAGATTTCCCAGCTCACTCTATGGGAAGCCCATAAAACAGTAAGTAGAGGGGAACTGATCCGTTTAGGAGCACAAAAAAAAAAGAGACAATATAACGACAAAAGAAAAACTGTTAGCAAAAATTAGAGACCTTGAAAATAAATGTTCTCTGGCCAAATTAGTAGAGGAAGAGTTGACGCAAGCCAGAAGAGATCTTCAAGCTCTCCTGGACACAGACACTAAGCGTATTCTTTTCTGGCAAAAAGCCATATATTATGAACACGGGGACAAATCGGGCAAGTTCCTAGCCAGGGCCTTAAAAGATTCAAGATTCCCCACTCTTGATCAAGAGTGTATTGATCTTATGGATGGCTGATGGCTTCACTGCACAATATTATAAGACCTTCATTGATACCCTGGCTCCCTTTCTCTCGGAAGCCCTAAACGCTATTAAAGAAGGTCACACACCTTCTAAAGAATTCCTAACTGTCCACATTACAGTGATCCCAAAACCCGACAAGGATCCGACTATATGCTCCAATTATAGGCCAATATCCTTGCTTAACCTGGATTTGAAGATCCTGGCAAAAATCATGGCAGATAGGATTAGACCTTTCCTAGAGAAAATAATTGGACCCGATTAAGTAGGCTTTATGCCTGGGAGGGAAGCCAGGGACAATGTAATTAAGTCGATAAATTTAATACATGGGGCCAAGAAGTCGGGGTTTGAAGGACTTTTACTCTCTACAGACGCAGAGAAAGCCTTCGACCGCGTGTCATGGGACTATCTTTTTGAGACATGTGCCTATATTGGGCTAGGCTCGAATATGATGTCCTGGATTAGAGCTTTATATTCATCACCACAAGCAAAAGTAAGGGTAAACGGGGTCTTCTCGGATCCCCTGGAATTGCAGAACGGCAGGAGGCAAGGCTGCCCTCTCTCCCCAGTTTTGTTCATAATCTCTCTGGAACCACTTATTAGGTCAATTAACCTAGACCCGTCCATACAGGGAATTAAAATGCAAAAAAGAGAATTTAAGGTTTCGGCCTATGCAGATGATTTGCTCTTTTATGTCTCACAGTCGCACATATCGATACCCAACCTGAATCAACACTTCAAAGTATATAGATCACTATCTAACTTTAAAATCAACAATTCAAAGTCCGAAGCAATAAATCTGACTCTCTCACCTCAGATGATAAAATTGACCAGAGATAACTGCCCATATCGATGGGAGGATAAATCTCTAAAATATTTGGGTATAGGCCTGACATCGAACACAAATGAACTGTTTGACACCAATATCACCCCTTTGCTACGAAAAAATTTCGAGTGATCTCAAAAGGTGGGACAGGGGCAGGTTTTCATGGTTCGGCAGAGCAGCTATTGTCAAAATGACAATACTACCCAGACTACTATATCTATTCCACACTCTGCCGATCCACATTCCCTCTTCGTTTTTCCGCAGTCTCTCCTCTCTTCTACACAGTTTTATATGGGCTGGCAAGCACCCAAGAATAAGCCTCTCTTACTTACAGAGAAACAGGGAGAGCGGTGGCATGGGTATCCCTAACTTTTACAAATATTATGTGGCGACCCACTTAACTAGAATCATAGATTGGTACTGTCATGCCGAAACCAAAGACTGGGTCAACATTGAAAAGCATTGGTCCCTCTGCGATACTCATCACCTTCTATGGTCGAACACTCACTCCCTATCTCCGAAAATTAAACAACACCCCTTGATTTATACTACCCTCACAATTTTCCAAAAGTCAATGGTCAAATTTGGACTTTCATCCTTCCCAAGCCCAATCGTGCCTCTGTATAATAATCCTGATTTCCCTCCAGGGATACAAAACAAATCATTACTTGAAATGGTTGGGAATGTGCCGACTCCCCTGACAGCTGCTCATTGTTTCTCAAAAGGCAAAGTACTTAGTTTCCAAAACCTAAAGAAACTATGTTCACCTAGACACAGCTTGACATATTGGAACTACGTGCAGGTACATGACTTCCTCCAGAGTAACAGACACAAAAATTTATTTTTCAGGGCACCCACGGAATTTGAAGAGTGTTGTTCACTCCAAAAACCAATGAGGAAGGTGACTTCCATTGCATACAAATGGCTTAACTCTACCCCAATAGACTCTACGGACCCATTCAAAAAGAGATGGGAAGAGAGTCTGGGTAAAACATTTTCGGCTGCTCAATGGAGGAGGTCATGTATATTCGCGTATAAATGTTCTCTCAGCACTAAGTTACAAGAAAATGCTTTTAAAATTAGGACCCAATGGTACAACACCCCAGATAAATTTAAACACTGGTTCCCAAATACCCCAGATAATTGTTGGAGGTGTGGGGCGACACAAGGTAACTTTATCCACATTTGGTGGACATGTCCTAAGATAGAGCAATTCTGGAGGGCAGTCGCTTCATGGTTGAAGCATATCTCTGGACTTGATCTAGATTTCGACATCACAACCTTTCTTCTACACATTAACCCGTTGCCATATCGTAAATATAAACTATCTCTTGCCAGACACCTGCTAAACGCGGCAAAATGCCTGATTCCACTCAACTGGAATTCCATCAACCCTCCGCAAATTAGGGATTGGTTATTCAAGGTAAACCAAATGTATGAGATGGAAAAGACACTGGCAATGAAAACAGACAGAACCGAAAGATTCTGTAAAATGAGGTCAGTTTGGACACTCTTTACAATATCCCCTGAGTACTTAGCACTGGTCTCTTAAATGACTGAGTTCTGCGCTCTATATCAGGAATTGTACATATCTGGTAACTCCCTGGAGCAGTTCTTTACACGACTGTGCCAATGTTTGTGTTATACTTCTCTCCCCTCGCTCTACTACCTTTCCTTTCCCTTCTTTTTTCCTCCTACCTATCTCCTTCCATGTCCTTGTCGGACCCTTACTTCCCGAACAGGACTGGAAGTCTAACTGTCAGAGTATGCATTGTTACTTGTTTTTCTTGTTTTCTTTACTACTGTTACATTCTACATTCTAAATTTGGATACCATCAGATTCAATCTCTTTTCAGATTGTGTTGCATTGTATCCATCCATTTGCTGCCTAGTTATGAGATACAATATTTCCAGACTGGGTTATATACTGATTCTTTAAGCATTGTATCCCTTATACTTAATTTGTCTTGGGTTGTTGAATTTCTGATTCATATGCTACTTTCATGTTTGTACGATTGTACTACTACTTGTTACTTGTGCTGAATTTTCAATAAAGCATCTTTTTTTTTTTCAATAAAGCATCTTTTTGTGAAAAAAAATAATAATTTAAGGCACTTAAAAGAGAACCACTTTTTTTTTTTCCATTTTGGATTATAACAACTGTCATATTATTTTGCCATATATTTCTCGTCACTTCTTGATTCTTGGCCCAAACAGGATGTGAGAATGAATCCCTTCAAAATGAGGATATCCTAGATTGTCACCTGGGTAACCAGAACAAATAAAGATAAAATCAAATGCTTACCCTCCACCTTCATCTGGAAGAATTATCTTGCACCTGTGCCTACTTTCAGCTTCAAAAAGCTTCCAGAGGCCACAGCAAACATGAACAGGTAAGTATAAGAACTGTCAACTTAGAGACTAAACAAAAAACAGAAATCTTTATTGTTTTTTTAAAATGGGGTGTAGAAACCAGCATACAAAAGTGCTCATGAATTTCAGTCTACAGGGGCCTAAGTCATAGATAAAAAAGCATGCACATTCACTTCCTCTTATACTCGTCTATGGTGCCGTAGGCAGAACTTCAAGAAAAAGGTATAAAATACCTAACTTAAATTAATGAAATAATTTAAATAATTAAATAACTTGACACTACACTTGCATTGATGAAAACGGCCACGGCCTTTTTATTAAATTATATTAAGATGTTTGTGGGAATGACATCATAACATAGTATAGCTTGGCCATAGAGCCCAAACTAACCACTTTACTAAAACATATAATATATAAATACTATAGTCCAGCCCAAAAGCTCAGACTACACCAAATATTTGAAAACATCCCACACCAATAAACACCGTGACAAACACATACAGAGGGGGGCGGGAGGGACGAATCTTCTTACTTCTGAATGCTGCTCCCGCTAACTGGATTCCAACGGTTATCTCCCTTCCTTATATAGGGAAATTTTACATCCTAATGTGACTTATTACTTCAAAATGGACCAATCCCATGTTATGAAATTATATAGACCAATTAAATACTAGGCTTATTAACCAATTGTTATTGAACTATAATAACCAATTAAATAGTGCATATTACAACCAATAGCACTTTCTCTCTCTTTTTTTTTTTATTAACTGTCATGCCACGTCCCCATGAATGAATGTCAGGTACATTTTGACCTGCCCTTCATTTTTATTCCTCCACCCTCCAAAATTGGAAGGAAAGGGTAAATTAACTCTTTAAAATCAAGTAAGATGACATTTTAAATTATTAATCATGAAATACATAAATAAATAAAAAAATATCTACAAGGATAGCAACAATATATTTTGAAATGCACGTGTACAAGAAAAGCATGTACATGTGTAAGGTATGTAAATATGCAAAAATAGAACCAAAATATATGAAAAACACATGTGTAGAAAATTCATGTGCAAGGCATGCATAATAAGAAAGAAGCTGAAGACTAATTATGTAAATTGCTTATCAGGGGGAACAAAATATAAAAAATAAATATGAAAAAAAGCAGAAAATTTGCAGAAAAAAATATATTAACACAAGTAGAATGCAAAGTCCCAACATAAATTTAGACCATTAGAGACTCAGGTCTGCAAACTGTATATCCACCACACCTCCCTTTCCAGAAGTCTGCCATGGTGAATGCCACCCTTGGCAGCATAAAACTCCTGCTGTATGCCTCAAAAATTAAAAGAAGAAATACTGGGGTTGATTTACTAAAACTGGAGAGTGCAAAATCTGGTGCAGTTCTGCACAGAAACCAATCAGCTTCCAGGTTATTCTGTTAAAGCTTATTTGTACAAGCTGAAGTTACAGGCTGATTGGTTACCATGCACAGCTGCACCCGATTTTACACTCTCCAGTTCCTCTCTAAAATGTTTAAAAACATTAGAATTCAAACATCATGGCACCAGGTGGCAGAGTGTAGCTGCTAGCTCCACAGATCACCTAAAGAAGTATGGCAGCAGGACGCTAATGATTCTGTGGGAAGCGTACTGCCTTATTCCTGAGTCTTAGTACTCTGAGTGAGCAAAGAGGCAAGAGATTGGCTGGACATTGGTTTTCGGTGGTACCAGGGGACTGTGGTGGAGCTGGAGATAACTGCCTGCCAGAGCTGCAGCAGGATGAGTGTTGGATCAGCAATGGATGAGCCGAGCTGTCAGTTGATCTTCGTGTTTGATGGGATCTCTGTCCACTGGTCAGCAGTATAGTGAGTGTTTGTTTCTATGAACAAGCTATGACAGGCTGTTTGCATCTACTGAAAAGTTTTTTACTTCCCACTGCTCACTACATTATTTGTTCTCTACCACCTTCTCCTGCCACCTTCTCCTTGCTCTGTCCTGCTAAGCCCTCTTTGCTTGAGCCAATTGCTTTAACTGTAAAGAGTAATACTTATACTCCATGTGCTGTAAAGGATAAGAAAACTCCTTTGTTTTTTGGCTTTTTTTTTTCTTTATACCTGGACTATATTGACCTGTCATGAATGCAAGAGGAGAAACATCTACTAATGTAAGCACTTTCCCTTTCCTCAACCTGCTTGCTGGCTTATATTCCTAAATCAATACTTATGAACTTACAGCTAGACAGATATATTCTTTTTGTATTTCTACATGTTTATCTGCTTGTCTGTATTAACCTGCAGACTTCCATGCTTATCTTGCATATTTGAATTTGCAGTTGCCCTCTCTGCCAGAGCAAAAATTGACATGTATATAAATCGAGTGGTTGCTCAGAAATAAAATACACTGTAAGACCTGTGCCCATAGCTTCCTGTGGAAAAATGGTGATGAAGGATCAAAAACAAATCAAGCAGAAGTAGCCAGTTATAACTCTGTCAGGTCTTATTTGGTGCAGGAGAGGAAAAGATTGGGCTGCAGGCAGTGAGGAGGAATTAGTATCGCCTCCTGTGGAGCAAAAGAAAAAGAGAACCCATCTGGGAGGAGAAGAAGGAGAAGGAACATATTAGTCAGAAACCACACAAAACCCAAACTCTCAATCCCCTCAATCCAAAAGCACCAGAAAAGATACAAGCCCCTCGTTGAGCCAACAGCAGTGGAAATTTGCAAACCATCCCTACTAAATAAGATATGGCAGATATGATGAAATACTTAGAAGAAATGATTAAGGGAGAAGTGAGTGGCAATGAGAATGGATGTACAGAAAGTTTTACAGTGAGTGGAGAAGACTGAGGAACATCTAGATGAGCATGTGCTATAATGGAATTGCGAGCTAGAGCCGAGTTGGAATGGATAGCGATAAGGAATATGCAATACAGGCTAGAAGAACAAGGGGATAGAAACAGACATAACAACTTAAGGATCCAAAACCTCCTAGAGGCTACTAATGATACAGACTTGGATGCCACAGTTAGGGGAGTGTTTAATCAGATATTGAAAAAGGATCCAACCTCACCCTACGCTGTGATAGAGTTGCCAGTATCTGGAGATCAAATAAATCTACAACAGGTCACAAGATTTCACTATTAGGAAGATAAAGAAAAAGAGAAATGTGACTATAGACTATGATAGAGCAAAGCTGCTCGTTTTTTCAGATCTAGCGCCTGAGACATTAGACTGCAGAAGGATGTTATAGTCAATAATGACTCAGCTGTAAGCCAAAAATATTTATTATAGATGGGGGTTTCCAGCCTGCCTAACTGCTAAAAGCCAGGTGTCTTAGCAACTTTGCAATTTCCAGAAGATTTAAAGGATTTTTGTAGTAAGCTCAGTCTTCTTCTTCTTGATCAAGACAATTGGGAAAACAAGCGCCCTAAATGGGGTAATATGAACATGGAACTAAGTATGAAGCTCATAGCAAAATAAATGCAAGCAGTGGCATTAAGGAAAAACTCTGCTTCAGATAAGTAATGGGATTTAGGCCAGATAATAAAGACTTGAGAGGAGACAATGTGGAGTGTTTATACCCCTGCTGTTTTCCAGAACCATTCCCTATTGGAGCCCCCCCACCCCCCTGCGCAGGGGAACTCGACCCCGTTGCCCACTCTCTGAGGCAATTGTGTAGTTGAGCACAACATTGGTTTGCAAAGTTTCCCTGTGAGGGGACTGTTAGTTTTCAGGGAAGGGTTAAAATGGGGGGATTTTGTGTTGTTTTCTTTTTATGTTTAGTTTTGTTTTTATTTTTGGAATAGTTTATCCCTGGAACCTTAGAAGAAGATCCATATTATCCTACTGATCATATATTTTGATTATGAATAATTACCTATAACGTCAAAAGGATTTAATAATCCCGTTAAGAGACATCAGATATATTGGGAATTAAAAGGACATGCTGCCAATGTAGTGATGTTACAAAAACTCCCTTAAAATGCTACAAAAACTCCCCTAAAATGGTCCTCCAAAATTTAGCCTTAGGTCAAAATACTTTCTGATACAGTATTATGGTTATTCTTGCAATAAGAGATCGAGGGAAATTGCAGTAGGGTTTGATAGGAATAAACCATTTGTATTAAAGCAATAAAATCAGATCCAGAAGGTTGATATTTATTTGTTAAAGAATCCTTTTACAATATTGATAGCACATTGGTGTGTACACTGCCCCAACTGACAGCCTTCCTTTTTTTTTTTGATGGGGGCTCTTAGTAAATTAGAGAGCTTTAGAGAAGGGAAATTAATATTAGCAGGAGATTTTAAGTTTGTTTTTGATCCAGGCTTCGATACCCAACCTAAGTCTTTACAGTCTGAAGGAGGGAAACTTCAGGATTAAACAGAAGTTACATCTACAACAATTAGTACATGTATGAAGAATCTTACATTCTAAAGGAAAAGATTGTACACGGTATTCACAAGTACACTTTTCATATTCAGGGTAGGTCACATTCTCCCAGACCATCAGCTTTTAGAAGGCCTGTTAATAGTAGAAATAAAATCAATAATTCTGGGAGTGTGCATGTGCGTCTGCTCCGAGATGGAGGACTGATCTTGGAGCTCCGCACCACCTCAGCCGCTGCATCGCGGGCAAAGACCGATCACCGTACCACACCGCTCCCTGCGCCCATCATCGTACGGCGGAACCTCCGCTCCCACACCTCGGATGTCCGGAGTCCCCGCAAGGAGGGATCTTATGCCCCAATTCGATCCTGGCCTACGGACGCCTGGGGCCTACAAGATGGCGGCTCCCGACCCGCACAGCCCGGGCACCTCAGCGGCTCCCACGGACTCCATAGCGGATCAGGATCAGCCTGCACCCCTCCTGCGCACCCCACCTGCCCTTCCTGTGAGCAATGGGGGACAGCCCTACCCCTCCCCGGCGTCCACAGAATCGCTCCTAGAGCACACCCTGGGGGAATTCGCCCTGACACCTCTGGGAGACTACACTTACAGCCCTGAGCCACAAGCTGCTGCAGCACAGGGCCTCTCCCCATGCCCCACTGACTTTGCTTCTATGATGGCCTCCTTCTCCAAAATGTTAGACAGGGGTCTTGCATTGAATGTCACACAGATCACCACCTCTATTCACCAAGACATACTCCACTTAGGATCACGGATTGATGCAATTGAAAAGAAATCAGACCAGACCATTGCTCGGATGCATCAGAACTCATCCCACATTCAAGTGTTACAGGACCAACTTGACTACGCCATGTCTAAAATAGACGACCTGGAAAATCGGTCTAGGCGTTATAACTTTCGTATACGGGGGCTCCCGGAAGCAGTTAAGGATACTCATTCTGCGGTTCGTACATTTCTGAAAGAACTGATGCCTGACATTCCTGAACACTGCCTAGAGCTGGATAGGGCCCATAGAGCCAGCCAGTCGCCAAGAGCTGACGGACTTCCTCGAGATATCGTTGTTAAGCCTCATTTTTATGCAGTTAAAGAGGAAGTCATGAGGCTCACACGCAACATGGATCAGCTTTCCACTCAGGGGTCCCCCATTCAGGTCTTTGCGGACCTGTCTCCTTACACTATCCAGAAACGGAGGTCCTTGAAGCCGCTACTACTGATTCTCACCCAGAAGAATATTACTTATCGCTGGTCCTTTCCCTTCAGATTGACTTTTTCCTACCGCAACAAGTCCTATGGTTTTTCTTCGTTTCCGGATGGTGAGAAGATTATGCTCCAACTGGGTCTCCTTTCCCAAGGACAGCTTTCTGCGAGTCAACATAAAGGAACTCCAGCTCCCAAACGACCCTCTCCTACCAGCCCCGTGACTCCATTGTGGGTTAAACAGCAATCCAAGCGATCACGAGAAGCCAGACCGCCCTGAGGACACTTTTTGTTTTTTTGGAGGCTAATATCTCCCAGCTCCACCCTTTTTTTGCCTACATGGCACCTTGTCTCAGGCTTTTCGCCTAAGGGACTCTGATTCTTGTTCTCACGACACAGATTTCATCCTTCTGTCCTTGACATTGTTAAATCTATACCTCCCCTAGCAGGTACCATTTAGCACAGGGTTGTGCTATATTTCCCTCCCCCACCCTTTCCTCCCTGCCTTTCCCCTCCTCCCTATATCTCCTTCTCCCTAACCTATCTCCCCTCTCCCTCCCCTGAAATCTTTCCCATCCTGCTCTTCCCTCCCCTCACCTTTGTTTTCCGACTCCTCATGCCCTCCCATGAGCATCGGTTGGGGGGGCTCTACTCCGGTACTCACAGGAGTACTACCTATCCCCCTACCCCCACCCCATTTTTGTGTGCTCTCTTCCTCTCCGCTCACATTGAATGCTACATTATATGAAGTGTTTATATGTTTTGAATGGTCTTTGTCAATAGTTCTCTGATTGAAGGGTGAAGGGAGGAGGGACCTTCTCCCTTTTCTTTTCACTCTCGGCATAGATAATTTGGCTGAGGCGGCTGCCATACGCCTCATCTTGTCTTTGAGCAGAACCCCGCTTCTACTCTCGGACAACCTTTTCTTTTCCTGTCTGGGAGCCCCTGTTGGGCGTCCTAGGCGAGGACTCGGAGGCGACTTCCCGGACCCGGCTGGGCCCAGGGAACTCGGTCTCCTACTTGTTTTTGGTACTTTTTCCCCCTCCCTTTTTATTTTTGAGTCTGTTTTTGTCATATTAGGGTTTTGCACCTGTGCGCTTCAATCTGCATCCACGGTCTGGTGCTTTGAACCTCGCTCTCTTTGTCTAATATTTCCTTTCTCTTCTCTTCACCCCCTCTGTCTCTTCCCTCATCTACCGCAGCTTTTCCAGCCTCTGAAGAGATTCCCAGACGATGCACATTCCAAGAACTCACCTACCATCACGCCTCCAGCTCGGAGATCATCCTGCTCGGACCCTCTCCGCCTTTTTCTAAGGTAAGTCCTCTGATACACCCAAGGGCAGCCCTCCTCTCTGGTCCAGTATGGCATCCACTTCTGCACCTCCTCACCTATCCATAGTCTCACATAACACGCAGGGTCTGAACTCTCCCATTAAACGTTGGAAAATCTTCCAACTCTATCACTCCCAATACGTCGATGTCGCTTTACTGCAAGAAACTCACTTCCCCAAGAGCTATCGACCTTCCTTTCTTCATCACAAGTTTGATAAATTTTTTTTGGCTAACGCCGATTCTAAGACAAAAGGGGTGGCTGTGTGTATTGCCAAAAATTTACCCTTTTCTCTGTCCAATATGGTTGCTGATCCGGAAGGCCGCTACCTCTTGGTCACTGGCATCATAGATAACACCACATAACCTTCATTTCTTACTACTCCCCAAACAAAGGACAGGCAACGTTCTTTAAGGAAATGTTGGATACACTATCGCCTCTTTTCAAAGGACTTGTAATCTTAGGGGGAGACACGAATGTGGCCCTGGATCGTTCCATCGACCACTCTCTGGAGGGTCTTTCTAAAAATAAACATTTACCCAAACAAAGCACCAAAATTGCTTGCTCTGTCTATTCCTCTGATCTCTCGGACATTTGGAGGGAACTTAATCCACGGACCAAAGATTACACTCATTACTCGGCCCCACACCGTATTTACTCGCGAATAGATCATATTTTCTTTAAGACGTCCATGATCCCTCTAGCCTTAAAAGCTAGCATTAGGTAAACCGCACTCTCGGACCATGCCATGGTTCACCTCTCACTAGCCAGGTCATCATGCTCTGGCCGACCGTCCAGGTGGCGCCTTAATGAAGCTATATTGAGTGACCCAGCGCGCTGTGCGCTTGTCACGGATGCCTTGAAAGCATACATCCATGACAACGATACCGGAGATGTCTCACCCGTAATTCTATGGGCAGCACATAAACCCATGATTAGGGGCAAGCTTATTCACATAGCTTCCCAGCTGAAACATGACCGCATGCAGGCTGTAGCTGCTTTGTCAAACGCATTTCTCGCAGCATCGAAATCGCATAAAGCTAATCCCTCAACAGACTCCCTTGCTAAACTCGATTCTTCCCGTTTAGCCCTAAATCTTGCCCTCACGACTGAAGCGGAAAAACATATTCGCTGGTCAGGTGTCCGCTCATACATCTCTAGAGACAAAATAGGTACCAGACTCGCAACTAAACTGAATCCCAAAGCAAAATCTACCTCCATACCTAAGATCCGTACTAAACAAGGCGACCTGACTCAACACCCCCAGAAAGTGTTGGCGGCCTTTCAGGACTTTTATTTTGAACTCTACTCTGCCCCTCCGATCTCCCCTTCCAACGCAGACAACTTTCTTAAGGAGCTGGACCTCCCCACTCTCTCCAAAGAACACTCTGCTCTTATGGAGAAACCTATTTCTGAATCCGAAGTCCACCTAGTTCTCAAGTCCCTCAAACTTAATTCGGCGCCTGGCCCGGATGGTCTCCCCAATCTTTATTACAAAAAATTTGATGCCACCCTCGCACCTTATATGGTCCGTTTCTTTAATTCTCTCCGAGACGGCCATAACCTAGCCCCGGATTTGAATGCGGCCACCATCTCACTTATCCCTAAACCCGAAAAGGACCCTAGCGATGTAGCAAACTATCGTCCGATCTCGTTAATTAACAACAACCTTAAGATCCTTACCAAAGTCTTAGCAAAAAGATTATCCTCTTTTATCGCTAACTATGTTCATATTGACCAAGCTGGCTGACAGGGCACTGACCAGATAAGGAGAGCGATTGATATTATCTCCCTCCTCCGCTCTCGGTGGAATGGTGGTCATGCGCAAGAAGGATACCTCCTTTCGATTGATCTTCGGAAGGCCTTCGACTCGGTCTTGTGGCCCTACATATTCCAGGTCCTGGAAAGATGGGGCTTTGGTCCCAATTCCCAGGGCTTGCTTCAGTCACTCTACTCCACCCCGTCTGCCCAAATCCGCGTTGCAGGGCAATACTCCTCATATTTCCCCATTAAAAAAGGCACTAGACAAGGCTGCCCACTCTACCCGCTTATCTTCGCTATAGCTATTGAGACTTTAGCTATCGCGATCCGGACTCACCCAGATATCAAAGGGGTCACTTGCGGGACCCAAGAACATAAATGCACCCTGTTTGCTGATGACCTCCTGATTAGTGTTGAGCGAACACGGACTGTATTATTCGTGTTCGTACCGAATAATTGGATTTTTTGTACCCGAACACGGACACGGACACTTTACTGTATGTTCGGGTAAAAATCCGTGTTCGGTCGTTTTATTTCCGGGTTTTGCATGCTTTGGCGCTCTTTTCATGGCGGGCTTTCAACAGCCAATCAACAATCGTTTAACTGGTGTGCCTTAAGCCATCCCAGCCATGCCTGCAAATGTCTCAGTAGCTGTGATTGGCCGTCTGAAGCATGTGACCAAGTCTTTATAAGTTCGAGGCAGCCGCAGCGGCGTCATTATGCTGCTTAGATTCAGGGACAGAGCACACATCAACGTGCTGGCTGCTGATTAGGGAAAGATAGGCAGGAAAAAACCATTTGTGTCCGGATAGAATTGAGGGACAGGTCGGAGTGTTTAGGCAGGGCGAGTTGTAGGCATTTTAGGGATAGAGTCTGCTGAATTATAGGGTCAGTGTCTTCTACAAACTACAATCGATATTGCTGTGTGGGGGGTGGGGTCTGCACTCAATCCTGATCTACGATCTCTTCTCAATCCTGTTAGGGACAGAGTCTGCTGAATTTTAGGGAAACTGTGTTCTACAAACTACAATCGATATTGCTGTGTGGTGTGGGATTGGAGATAGGCAGGTGTCAGTGATCCACATCCATTTTTCTGTGTGTGAGCTGCAGTGAACACAATCTTTTTGGGCTGCAGTGAACACAATCTTTTTGGGCTGCAGTGAACACAATCTTTTTGGGCTGCAGTGAACACAATCTTTTTGGGCTGCAGTGAACACAATCTTTTTGGGCTGCAGTGAACACAATCTTTTTGGGGTGCAGTGAACAAAATCTTTTTGGGGTGCAGTGAACACAATCCTTTTTGGTGTGCAGTGAACACAATCTTTGTGGGGTGCAGTGAACAAAATCCTTTGTGGGGTGCAGTGAACACAATCTTTTTGGGGTGCAGTGAACAAAATCCTTTTTGGGGTGCAGTGAACAACATCCTTTTTGGGGTGCAGTGAACACAATCTTTTTGGGGTGCAGTGAACAAAATCCTTTGTGGGGTGCAGTGAACACAATCTTTTTGGGGTGCAGTGAACACAATCTTTTTGGGGTGGAGTGAACAACATCCTTTTTGGGGTGCAGTGAACAAAATCCTTTTTGGGGTGCAGTGAACAAAATCATTTTTGGGGTGCAGTGAACACAATCTTTTTGGGGTGCAGTGAACACAATCTTTGTGGGGTGCAGTGAACACAATCTTTTTGGGGTGGAGTGAACAACATCCTTTTTGGGGTGCAGTGAACAACATCCTTTTTGGGGTGCAGTGAACACAATCTTTTTGGGGTGCAGTGAACACAATCTTTGTGGGGTACAGTGAACAGAATCTTTGTGGGGTGCAGTGAACACAATCTTTGGGGGGTACAGTGAACACAATCTTTGTGAGGTGCAGTGAACACAATCTTTGTGGGGTGCAGTGAACACAATCATTGTGGGGTGCAGTGAACTCAATCTTTGTGGGGTACAGTGAACACAATCTCATACTTCTGAAGGTTTGAGGGTGCTGCCTGTTCCATACTCCCCCTACTCCTCATCTAGCCTTTTAGGGGTACAAACAATAGTAATTGGGGCCTAGTGTGGTTGTGTACGTGTGATATACATACACTTTTTTGAGATCATATTTTCTATTCCGCTATTTAATCAAAAACCTTTGGGGATCAGTTAAATTGGGGGATAGTCTGTGTTGGTACGTGTGAGAGAGATCCACCTTTCCAAGTTGTTGGGGTTCATCTCATACTTCTGAAGGTTTGAGGGTGCTGCCTGTTCCATACTCCCCCTACTCCTAGCCTTTTAGGGGTACAAACAATAGTAATTGGGGCCTAGTGTGGTTGTGTACGTGTGATATACATACACTTTTTTGGGATCATATTTTCTATTCTGCTATTTAATCAAAAACCTTTGGGGATCAGTTAAATTGGGGGATAGTCTGTGTTGGTACGTGTGAGAGAGATCCACCTTTCCAAGTTGTTGGGGTTCATCTCATACTTCTGAAGGTTTGAGGGTGCTGCCTGTTCCATACTCCCCCCTACTCCTAGCCTTTTAGGGGTACAAACAATAGTAATTGGGGCCTAGTGTGGTTGTGTACGTGTGATATACATACACTTTTTTGGGATCATATTTTCTATTCCGCTATTTAATCAAAAACCTTTGGGGATCAGTTAAATTGGGGGATAGTCTGTGTTGGTACGTGTGAGAGAGATCCACCTTTCCAAGTTGTTGGGGTTCATCTCATACTTCTGAAGGTTTGAGGGTGCTGCCTGTTCCATACTCCCCCTACTCCTAGCCTTTTAGGGGTACAAACAATAGTAATTGGGGCCTAGTGTGGTTGTGTACGTGTGATATACATACACTTTTTTGGGATCATATTTTCTATTCCGCTATTTAATCAAAAACCTTTGGGGATCAGTTAAATTGGGGGATAGTCTGTGTTGGTACGTGTGAGAGAGATCCACCTTTCCAAGTTGTTGGGGTTCATCTCATACTTCTGAAGGTTTGAGGGTGCTGCCTGTTCCATACTCCCCCTACTCCTAGCCTTTTAGGGGTACAAACAATAGTAATTGGGGCCTAGTGTGGTTGTGTACGTGTGATATACATACACTTTTTTGGGATCATATTTTCTATTCCGCTATTTAATCAAAAACCTTTGGGGATCAGTTAAATTGGGGGATAGTCTGTGTTGGTACGTGTGAGAGAGATCCACCTTTCCAAGTTGTTGGGGTTCATCTCATACTTCTGAAGGTTTGAGGGTGCTGCCTGTTCCATACTCCCCCTACTCCTAGCCTTTTAGGGGTACAAACAATAGTAATTGGGGCCTAGTGTGGTTGTGTACGTGTGATATACATACACTTTTTTGGGATCATATTTTCTATTCCGCTATTTAATCAAAAACCTTTGGGGATCAGTTAAATTGGGGGATAGTCTGTGATGGTACGTGTGAGAGAGATCCACCTTTCCAAGTTGTTGGGGTTCATCTCATACTTCTGAAGGTTTGAGGGTGCTGCCTGTTCCATACTCCCCCTACTCCTAGCCTTTTAGGGGTACAAACAATAGTAATTGGGGCCTAGTGTGGTTGTGTACGTGTGATATACATACACTTTTTTGGGATCATATTTTCTATTCCGCTATTTAATCAAAAACCTTTGGGGATCAGTTAAATTGGGGGATAGTCTGTGTTGGTACGTGTGAGAGAGATCCACCTTTCCAAGTTGTTGGGGTTCATCTCATACTTCTGAAGGTTTGAGGGTGCTGCCTGTTCCATACTCCCCCTACTCCTAGCCTTTTAGGGGTACAAACAATAGTAATTGGGGCCTAGTGTGGTTGTGTACGTGTGATATACATACACTTTTTTGGGATCATATTTTCTATTCCGCTATTTAATCAAAAACCTTTGGGGATCAGTTAAATTGGGGGATAGTCTGTGTTGGTACGTGTGAGAGAGATCCACCTTTCCAAGTTGTTGGGGTTCATCTCATACTTCTGAAGGTTTGAGGGTGCTGCCTGTTCCATACTCCCCCTACTCCTAGCCTTTTAGGGGTACAAACAATAGTAATTGGGGCCTAGTGTGGTTGTGTACGTGTGATATACATACACTTTTTTGGGATCATATTTTCTATTCCGCTATTTAATCAAAAACCTTTGGGGATCAGTTAAATTGGGGGATAGTCTGTGTTGGTACGTGTGAGAGAGATCCACCTTTCCAAGTTGTTGGGGTTCATCTCATACTTCTGAAGGTTTGAGGGTGCTGCCTGTTCCATACTCCCCCTACTCCTAGCCTTTTAGGGGTACAAACAATAGTAATTGGGGCCTAGTGTGGTTGTGTACGTGTGATATACATACACTTTTTTGGGATCATATTTTCTATTCCGCTATTTAATCAAAAACCTTTGGGGATCAGTTAAATTGGGGGATAGTCTGTGTCGGTACGTGTGAGAGAGATCCACCTTTCCAAGTTGTTGGGGTTCATCTCATACTTCTGAAGGTTTGAGGGTGCTGCCTGTTCCATACCCCCCCTACTCCTCATCTAGCCTTTTAGGGGTACAAACAATAGTAATTGGGGCCTAGTGTGGTTGTGTACGTGCGAGATACATACACTTTTTTTGATCATATTTCCTATTCCGCTATTCAATAAAAACCTTTGAGGATCAATTGAATTGCGGGATAGTCTGTGTCGGTACGTGTGAGAGAGATCCACCTTTCCAAGTTGTTGGGGTTCATCTCATACTTCTGAAGGTTTGAGGGTGCTGCCTGTTCCATACTCCCCCTACTCCTCATCTAGCCTTTTAGGGGTACAAACAATAGTAATTGGGGCCTAGTGTGGTTGTGTACGTGTGATATACATACACTTTTTTTGGATCATATTTTCTATTCCGCTATTTAATTTAACTGGGCCTCCATGCGAGACCTGTGTGCCTTGTTGCGCTGTTTTGAGTACTCCACCAACATGGCCAGTGGCAATGACGCCGTTCTCAGCTTAACTATCCCACTTCTATGCCTCCTTGAAAAAACAATTCGGGCGATGATGGAAGAGGATGTGGCACAGGATGAGGAGGAGGAGGAGGATGAAGAGGTAACATTTCCAAGGCTTTCAGGGCAGTCATTCGCAAGGGGCTCCGAGGGTGGGTTCCTGCACACGCAAACGCCAGGGACGCAATTGTCCAGCAGGGGCACAGTTCTGGAGGATGAGGAGGATGAGGAGGAGGAGGAGCTGGAGGAGGAGATGGAACCATGTTCACAGCAGGGTGGCACCCAGGCCAGCTCATGGCCATCACTGGTGCGTGGCTGGGGGGATACAGAGGACACGGACGATACACCTCCCACAGAGGACAGCCTTTCGTTGCCTCTGGGCAGCCTGGCACACATGAGCGATTACATGCTGCAGTGTCTCCACAACGACCGCCGAGTTGCCCACATTCTAACTTGTGCTGATTACTGGGTGGCCACGCTGCTGGATCCCCGTTACAAGGACAACGTACCGTCCTTAATTCACTCACTGGAGCGCGATCGCAAGATGCGCGAGTACAAGCGCACGCTGGTAGACGCCATGCTGCTGGCATTCCCATCTGACAGCGGGGCCACAGTGGAAGCACAAGGCAGAGGAGGAGGAGGTCGCCAACGCAACCAGGGCACCGCCAGCACCTCAGAAGGCAGGGTTAGCATGGCCGAAATGTGGAAAAGCTTTGTCAGCACGCCACAACAAACAGCAGCACCAGCAGCTCAGATGGAACGTCTTAGCAGGAGGCAGCATTTTACCAACATGGTGGAGCAGTATGTGTGCACACGCCTACATGTAGTGAATGACGGGTCTGCCCCCTTCAACTTCTGGGTCTCCAAATTGGGCACATGGCTTGAGCTTGCCCTTTACGCCTTGGAGGTGCTGGCGTGCCCTGCAGCCAGTGTATTATCTGAACGGGTATTTAGCACGGCTGGGGGCGTTATAACAGACAAGCGCAGCCGCCTGTCCAGAGACAATGTGGACAAGCTCACGTTCATTAAAATGAACCAGGCATGGATCCCACGGGACTTTTCCGTACCTTATGCAGAATAGCAATGGATACCGACCTTACCCACCCATTGTTCCATTTTTGCTCTTTCTCACTCTTTTGGGGTGTACCCTCATTTAAAATTTTTGAAAAGAAGCAGTGTTGGCTACCTCGTCCTCCTCCTCAGGGCCAGATTAATGTAGGGGCTATTGGAGCTGCAGCTCCAGGCCCCTACCTTTTATATAGGCCCCGGGTTGGCCATATTCACTGTTACCGCTCTTCTGTCACTTGTAAACACAGAAGTCTGGCTTCTATGCTCGCTTCCCCAGGCAGCACCCTCAGAACCTCCCCACACAGCGTGAAGGCCGGACAAGGAGGGACAGTTGGCGATGCATGGATGTGTTTATGGGCTTCAGAGACAGCATCCCATGTTGAATTAGGCATGCATGGCTGCACCCTTCCTCCTCTGGGTGCATGGCAAGGCACGGCCCTTAAGGCCCTTCAAAATCCTCAGCACCAAGCCCATGATGCTGTTAATCCGGCCCTGGTCCTCCTCCACCGCCGCTTCCACCTACACCGCCCATAGGTGTGCGCAGCCTATTGCATTAAGGTGTGCACCCCAAAGTTGAAATACACATGCATGTGTTTGCCAGCAGGGAGAGTAATGTATCGGGGCCATGTACCTGTAGGCAAGGAGAAATAGAGCAGAGCAGGTCCCAGGGAGATCTTTCCCATCTCCTCACTGGCAATGCTATGTGCCCTAGGTGATTAGGGTGTGCCCAGGCACACCCAGCACACCCTGTGCGCACGCCTATGTCACCGCCACATCCACCACCACCTCAACCTCCCTCCTACTCCATATGGGCCTCGTCCTTCAGAGATGAAGAAGAACATTGTTTTATTTTTCTGTTTTTTTTTTGTTGTTTTAAGTTATTTCCCTATCCACATTTGTTTGCAGAGCACTTGCCATGCTCTTAATTACGTTTTGCTGCCATTTGCAGCACTCTAGCCCTTTCCTTTGGTGTTTTAGAGCCATTTTAGTGCCTTAAAGTTCGGGTCCCCATTGACTTCAATGGGGTTCGGTGTCCGGGAAAAGTTCGGTAAAAGTCCGGGACACGGACCCGGACTTTTTTTTAAAGTTCGGCCGAACCCGTCGAACACGGACATCTAGGTGTTCGCTCAACCCTACTCCTGATGTTCATCACATCTCCTCTTACATCCACGCCTAACCTTCTCAAACTCTTACACACGTTCGGCCAAATCTCGGGCCTCCACATCAACACCGCTAAATCAATGGCACTGAATATCTCCATCCCTGCTAGTTCATTAGACAACCTTCGGACTTTTTTTCCATTCACGTGGAGCTCTCATCTCATCCCCTATCTCGGGATCAACCTACCTAGCTCGATCGATAAACTTTATGAAGTAAACTATCCCAGCACCCTTAGAAAATTGGAAGAAGACCTTAAGTCTTGGTCCAAACCTGAGCTTTCCTGGATAGGGAGGATCAATACGGTCAAAATGACCCTGCTGCCACGTATCCTTTACCTATTTAGGTCTCTCCCCATCCGCCTAAAAAAATCGCAACTGGCACCACTACAATCCAAAAATATTCACTACATTTGGGGCAACAAAGGTCACCGCTGCCCGCAATCCACTCTTTTTCGTAGGAAAGATGACGGGGGCTTGGGCCTCCCCTCATTATGGTGGTACTCAACTCAGGCGGCTCAACTCGCCCAATTCTCAATCATATACTCTAGGGGCCAGAAACCCGATTGGGTGCGTATTGAGAGACAAGCAGTCCCCCATCACACGCTTGATTTCCTCCTATGGTGTAAACCTAAGATCCGACCCCCTATCCTTTCTCCTACCCTATCACACTCCATATCTCTATGCGATAAACTGTACAAACTCTCAGCCCTCACGTCTGACCTGAAACCCTTGGCCCATCTATTTAACAACCCCGACTTTCCACCGGGACTGGATATTGGGGCCTTTAAATGGTGGCTCAACAAAGGCCTCTTTAGAATATGTCATTTTTTTAATCGAATGGGTCCTCTTACTCACGGCCACTGCACAAAACTCCTTAAGATGCCCCCCACTGAAACCTTTCGTCACACACAGATATCTCACTTCCTTCACTCTATTTGGTCCAATACACATGAACCCCCTCGATTCACTCCGTATGAGAATTGGTGCTCTAACATTCTGGATCAGAGAGGGGGTATTTCCACTATCTATGCCTCCCTAGCGGGCGCCGGGGACAAACCATCTTATGCTGCCTCCTGGGAATCAGACTTGAATGAATCGTTCTCGCATGAAATATGGACCCGATGCTTCCTCCGCTCCTATAGGGGTATTTTGAATGTTGCTCTGATAGAAGCTAACGTGAAAATCTTTACCAGGTGGTACAGGGTCCCGACCAGATTGGCCTCGATGTTTCCCAACGCTTCTCCCTTATGTTTCCGCAATTGTGGAATGACTGGTTCGATGTTCCATACTTGGTGGTCTTGCCCGCGCATTAGATCCTATTGGAACAAAATCTTTCACCTAATGAGGAAAATATCGGGCCTCGCTATTCCACAAAATCCCAAAATAGCCCTCCTAAATTTTCCCATCGAACGTGTCTCTAAACACTTATCCAGACTTCTTTTTTTTATACTGCTGGGTGCTAAAATGACTTTGGCTAGGTCTTGGAAGCGGGATACAGTCTCCTTCAATGCAGCTAAGAGGAAAATTTCCTGGCTCATGACCCAGGAGAAATTGGCTAGCATACTACTTGATGAAAAGGACACGTTTGAGAAAGTTTGGGAACCTTGGGCAGTATATACAAACACCCCCCTTTATCCGGGTCATTTATCGTCAGATGCTGGGAATCTCTGATCTGCCTGCACTACCATAACTCCTCCTTCCTCTTTCTCTTCTCCCCTGCCTCGTTTAGGACGAGCCTTCCTGTCCCACATTTTCTTCTTGCCCCTTTCTCGCTTTTCCTTTTTTTTTCCTTTTTTTCTTGTTTTCAGTATCCTGAGAACCCCACAAGCATAGACCGCTGTTCTTGGCTGATTGATTGTTGGCCGCACTCTTTTCGATTTTTAACTACTGCATAGATATCGACTGTTATCCATGAGGTCACTTTAGTTTGTTTTTCCCCTGGAATCGCTAACACTTCACATTACGGCACTCATATTTTCAGATTTCTTGTGTTTCCCCCCCACCCCCCCCCTTTCTTTTTTTTTTTTCCTTCCCTGCCTCACGGCATTTTTATGGTTGAAAGCTGGTGGTAGGGGTTCCCCCCTCTCTCTGGAGACAGTTAGTGATCCCAATGGGGGTCTCCTGGGACTGGGGAGGGCCTTCCCCGCCCCCCTATATGATAAAGAATTTCCGCCCCCCCCCTTTTTTTTTTTTCCTCCTGCGGTCCAACATGTCTGTTTTGTTCTAACTTCTGCCTCATGATAACATTCTGGTTAAGTTACTATTTGATTGTATTAGTGTTCTCTTGTGATACCCTCATGATCTGTATTGTTCTCGAAATTGAGCCTGTTTTTGTTCACTGATTAATGAAAAATAAAAACTTTTTTGCAAGAAAATCAATAATTCTGTCAAGTTATGCTCTGGTTCTGGTTGTCCTTAATTTGAAGGATCTCCTGGCAAGACATATAATCTGGAGGCTAGATTAGTCTCTTTTAACAAAAGGAATGGTAGCAAGAAAGCTATAAAGAGATTGGGAAGGAAACCCAAGCGGTGTAGGCTAAAAAATGAATATCTTTATTGAAAAAATATATACAAAATGTAACATGATTCTTTTACATGATCCTAGGGTGGCCAAAGATCTAGAATTAGACATGGATCTCTTTTTTAAGGAAAATGATACAGAGAACATATCCCCGGTTTTGTCAGGACCCAGACTTGAACCTGGGACCTCTACTGTGTCTGGTAATGATTCTGCTTGCTGAGCCACCTGAAATGCTGGACAGTTCCCAGGACAAATCCTTGAATGATCCTGCCATGAATCTTAATTGCCTTGAGCCTTGAACCCTTTGCTCCTCCCATGAACTTCCTGATTTAAGCCATGTCTCTGCACTTCCTGGTTGCCAGAATATTGTGCCTTCACCAGCCAATATCTCTCTTGTCTCTCCTGCTGCCGTCCGTATCTTCGCTACCATTCATTATCAACATTTGGCTTGTTCCTCGACTACGCTTCTGCCTAATCCCAACCTTCAACTACTCGTTACAAACCTTTGGCTGCTCCTAGATTATGCTTCTGCTTGATCTCAGCCTGCTATATCTGCTACCGGACCATGGTTTGCTCACCTCGTGGTGGGGCGATCCTAAGGACCGTGACCTGGTACTAACATGCAGCAAAATCCATCTCCACCATTAGGAGCCCTGGTGAACACTGGTTAGTACTTAGATTCCGCACCTCAGGTGAGCCTGTGTCATCTGCCAGAGTGACCTGTCTGTGTTCCTCTCCAGCTGGTTTCTGTGTAAGCTGCTATAGCTACTGGTCTTCGAGCCTGACTCCAGATTGTGACAGAATATTCTGGGCAAAAATATGGGGGCCATTGTAGCAGCTGCTGTGGCACCTTTAAGGATGCAAATCTCTGAGTTACAGGCGTTTGGTACTACCTACCTAGAAAAGTTTGCCGAAATACAAACTGAAGTGAAAGAGCTACAAGAGGACATCCTTGATCTGCATAGACAATTGAGGGACATGCAATCTGAGGAAGCCTTAGCCTGGGCATCCCCTTATGTGGAGAAAGACGATGTCATCCTGAATGATTTCAATGATTTTGTGGCTGCTATTAATCAAGTTTTTTATGACACTAACCGGTGCGCTACTGCTAAGGCAAAATTGCACAATTTACGGCAGGCTAGACGCTCTTTTGCAGAGTACACAACTGAATTTTGATGTTGGATTTCAGATACCAATTGGAATCCAGCAGCGCAAAAAAAATCAGTTTCGTCAAGGACTCTCTGAACAAGTAAAAGATGAGCTTGCCCGAGTAGAAAATCCTGATGACCTTGAGGCTTTTATTAAATTATGTATTCGAATTGATCTAAGACTTACTGAAAGGAGAAAGGACTGGCATGTGTTTTTCTACTACTCAGTATACTCCTAAGGGTCCAAGAGTTCTTCCAGGTTCTGACACTCCTGAACCTATGCAGGTGGATGCTAATAAACTAAATTTCTGTCTGTCTCTCCTTTGATTCAAGAAGCAAATAAAGTTAATTCATTATCTTCTCATTTTGTCATCCCTATTAAGCTTATCGTTGAAAGCAGTGAAATACCTTGCTCTGCTATGCTGGACTCAGGGGCCGGGGGGAACTTCATTGACATTGAATTTGCCCAAACTAATAACATTCAAAGCAGAAATAAATTTGCCCTGATTGATATAGAAACTGTGGATGGCTCACCTTTGTCTTCAGGACCTGTTACCCATAAGACCGTCCCACTTGAACTCCTAATTGAGACTGACCACCAGGAGACTATCAGCTTTCAGCTGATCACATTGCCCAAGTCCCCTATCATCCTGGGCATTCCTTGGATCTCTATTCATAATCCTTCCATCAACTGGGAAACATGTTGATTACATTTTACATCTGACCATTGCAAAGAACATTGCAACAAATCTTATCAAGTAAGCCCTCCACCAACCCAGGATTTACAAGCAGCTGTGGTAACTACCCAGTCAAATGACAAGCTGCCTCTACAATATCTTGAGTTTCAGGATGTTTGTGATAAAAAGAATGCTGATTGGCTGCCTCCTCATTGCTGTTATGATTGTCCCATTGAATTGTTTCTAGGGGCAGAGACACCCTTTATTCTTTATTAGAATCTGAACTGAAGGTGCTCAGGGAGTGGTTTGATGAGAATCTACAGAAGGGTTTTATCAGACACCCAACTTCTCCTGCTGGAGCAGCCTTATTTTTCGTGGAGAAAAAGGACTCCACCCTGCGTCCATGTATCGACTACAGGGATTTAAACAGGATCACAATTAAAAATTGCTATCCACTCACACTGATTCCAGAAATGCTCCAGAGACTATGCTCTGCCAAGCTCTTTACCAAATTAGATTTACGGGGGGCATACAACCTTGTCCGCATTTGTCACAGAGATGAATGAAAAACTGCTTTCAGAACCAGATATGGACATTTTGAGTCTTTGGTTATGCCTTTTGGACATTGCAGTGCTCCCGCAACCTTCCAACATTTCATTAATGATGTTTTTCGAATTTGTTAGATCAGTTCGTAATAGCATATTTGGATCATATTCTCATTTTCTCTGATAAATTAGAAGAACACCGCAAGGACATCTGTACTCTCTTTGAGAGACTAAGGCGGAATCAACTTTGCATCAAAATAGAGAAATGCGAGTTTGAACAAACTAAGATCCAGTTCTTGGGATACATCATTTATTCTGAAGGAGTGAGTATGGATCCTGATAAGATCAAAGCAGTGGTTATTGGCCTGTCCCTAAGAATGTTAAGGAAATACAAGGATTTGTTGGATTTGCCAACTTTTACAGAAGATTTATAAGGAACTTCTCCAAGGTAATTGCTCCAATTACACAGCTGACAAAGAAGGGGATGCCCTTTTTGTGGTCACCTGAGGCACAGGCCACCTTTAGTAAACTTCACCTTTGCACAAATACTGGTACATCCAGAACCATAGCTACCTTTCATCGTAGAAGTGGATGCTTCAGATTCTGCTGTGAGAGCTATCCTTTCTCAGCAAATTGGTGAAAAAATGCAGCTCCATCCTAATGCTTATTTCTCTCGACTGATTCCTGCTGAGAAGAATTATGACATCTGAAACAAGGAGCTGCTGGCAATTAAGGAAGAAGTGGAGGCATCTGCTGGAAGGAGCTAAGCACTTTGTAACCCTTCTCATGGATCATAAAAATTTAGAATGTATTTGTACTGCCAAAAAGTTGTCATCTAGACAAGCACTTTGGACCCTATTCTTCTCTAGGTTCAATTTTGTTAATTTGTACTGCCCTGGGTCAAGGAAAAGTAAGGCTGATGCCCTATCGCGGATGTTGTCTGGGCCTCTCCAGGAAAGCAACTCCTACTCTCTAACTCTTCAATCTCTCTCTCTCTCTCTCTCTCTACTGGCATCTTCCCTACTTACTGTATATAAAAAATGTCCTGGTCACCTCCATACCTTAAAATCGATGGCCGGACTCTTACAGTCTTAACAATGTAAGACTCAAACGTATGGAATGCCCCTGAAATTCCCTACCCCAACCTGTCTGTCTATCTCCAGCTCTGTTATCACTCTGTCATCCTTTAGGCGATCTTTGAAAACTCATCTCTTCAGAGAAACCTACCCCACCCCTACCTAAAAACTATACTTTAACTTTCTCCATCAGCTCATTCCTAACAATAAGTTCCTTTTGCATTACTTGCCCCTCCCTTTAGATTGTAATCTCTTGCACGTAGGGCCTTCCAAACCCTCATATATTGAATTGGGGGGGTGGAAAACCAACCGTGAGTGCCTCTTTTTTGGCTATACCCTGTGCATTCGGACAGATGGTGCATAGCAAAGGCCTACAATCGTTTTGCAATTCCAAATCTTATAGCACCACAGCAACCCATACATACTCAGACTTGGCATGGGATAGATGGTGGCTATGATCCTCTCTGATCTGGAAAGCCTATTCCTGATGTGCACCTCTGCTGTTACCTACTGCTTACATATTTTGATAATAAATATTTATAGAGATATACTGCTTCAGTAATGAACACATCAATGGTAAGTGTGCAAGCAATTTAAGTAGTTAGTGGGTCATTTCTAACGAGATCACGTCTCACAGGAAATATGAGAGACATCCTTTAGCAGTTTTTCTTATTTTATATATATCCACCTTCTGGGATGTTAAAGCAGCAATGTTACATTGGTTCTTGTCCTACCAAATCTATTTATCCAGATGTGATCCAGAAGATTATCATATTTTTGCAATGCATCATAAAAAAAAAGACTTAATTGCTTTTTTTAAATACACTTTATGGAAATATTGTTTGTGTATTAAGAATTAAACATAGTGGATAACAAAACTATAAATAGCATAGACAAAGGGCTTCTGGTACCATAATCATATGGTATATAATTACTATAATGTTTTTTAATGTGTTATACACCAAAATAAGTTATTTGTCTTTCCTAGAGAGCTATAAATTCTGCGTTTATAAGTGCTTTCCAAGCTTACCAATGTCATTGAGATAAATGTTTAGCTGGTGTTATCAGCATAAAAGATTATGAAAAGCCTTTAAAAATTTCAGATAGGAATATCAAGCATGTAGGATACAGAACAATGTGAAAAATATAATTAATGCATCCTTTTGTTTTCGTTCCACAGTTAATTCATTGGTAGCAAAATATGATTTGACTTCAAATAGGAGTTTGAGAGTAGAAGTTTTCTGGGCTGTTGCTATCTTTCAAACCACTACCATGCCTCACAGATTCAACTTGCCGCACTGTGGAGCTTTGTGCTACTCAGTGGCACAGGAGACCTTTAGATATGCATATCTATGTTAGAGTTGTTATTCTGTGTTATGCTTTATTTCATCTGTCAGCTACACTGCTAAATAGGAGAACAGTGTTGCTTCCACTTTCAAATAAATAACATTTTCCTCTATGTAATTATGGCAGGTTTATAGCTCTTGAGCATCTGTTGTCACTATTATGAAACCGTGCTAATGTCATTCTCCACATAAAAAAAGAAAATAGGATAATGTTAACAGTTTGTAAGATTTCAGGATAAGGCACACCTTGAATAAAGTAATTGTTCCCTTTTCTGCTAAGAAAAGGGAACAGTCTGCAAATGAAGACAGAAATTTACAACATGTTAGAAAAGCTCTGCATGCTATAACAAAGCACCGCTTATTTTTTTTTTTCAGTATTATTTATATTATACATAAACAGCTTTTTTACTAAGTGTTGATCAAATCTGCAGCATTATTTTTATTTATTAAGCAATTTACTGTAAGTCCCAACCCCATAATGATGTTCAGCTATGCAGATAATCATCTGATAGCTAATATATCCAGAAAATACTGCAACTGTGCTAAAATCAAAGGGTTCACTTGTTTTTTCCTTTAAAAAAATCTGTGATGAGGGAAATAGACAGTCTCTCATTGGCAACCTTTCTTCCTAAAATGCTAATTTCTTTGCTGTCATGCTAATGCTGTGTCTTCAGTGATTTCTGAGTCACATAACTGCAACAAATATGCATATTAAGAAAATTACCATTCTAGCTTTATCCAACAGTTAGTCAGCATGCAAATCTCAAGTGAAGGACTGACTTGTTTGCCACAATGTGTCTCTGAGAGGAAGAATGCATGATCGCACTCTAATAGGGCTAGTGAAAAACAACCCATGTAACACAAAACACCTAAGAGTTTAAATGTTCTTACAGTGCTTTTTGATTTGAATAAAGTGAATAAAGATCAGTCCTACGTTTTCAGTTATACAACTTTATTGATTTTGCCAAATACAAAATACAGGTGCAAAGATGTACATCAAATGTGTACACGATAGTGTAGTGTTGCAATAGATATACTTCTATACAAGAAATAAATAAAGTAAAAATACAATTCTGTCTCATCTTGTACATTGAAGTATGTTCATTATCAATCATATTCCAGGAAAATAATTTGTTACTGTGAAGCATTAAAGTGTTTGTTGCCCCAACATTTTATATCCCTGATATGTGCCTGCTGTATCAAGTGTTTACATGAAAAAGTATCCTGTATCCTTTGCGTGAAATCCCTGGTGTTCCCTCTGCTTTCCTTATAAAATAAAAAACCCGCCCACACTAAGCAGGAAAGCACAGCGTGGTTAGTTCTCTACCTGTGCTGGGAATTCAGTCTGCCCTCCTCTAATGATCAGACTTTTCCTAAAACCCCCCAAAAACAGCTTTACACTGAGAAGATCAATGTACTGCTGCTGCCCCTTCCCCAAGGCTTGTATACAGGATGGAGAATGGAGAGAACAGAGGGAATGGGATCACTTATAAAAAAGGGAAGGGAAGGGAAGGTATTTATATATATATTTTTTTATATCTATGCACAATTGTTTTGCCTTTCATTTCTATTTTAAACTGAATATGTTGTTTTACAAGATAATAGTTTTCAATCACTTTGTTTGCATGTCATTATGCCTTGATATATTAGCAAATATAGTAAATCAAAATATATTAACAATTTTATAGGAAAAGAAACAAACAAAGTTAAATAATTATTGAACTAAACTAATCAATGGTACTTTTAGCAAATGACCCTTAGAGTATAGCAAAGATAGGTTTCAGGTTGTCATCCTCATTTTATTATAGTGACATAAAATTTTGTTGCGCCCATCTCTGCTTAACTACTTAGCAACCGCCTACCGCAGATATACTCACGATCTCCCGCTGGAGAGGGAGAAAAGGCAGGCGGCTGATGTAAACACAGCCGTCTGTCGTTCTCCCTGGTGTAACTGCAGAGGCTGTACGATCCTGCTACATAGGATGTGTGGTTACATCACAAGCCACGCCCCCCACCCCACAGTTAGAATCATGCCCCTAGGGATACATTTAACCCACTGTTTACCAATAAAGTTAACCCCTTCCCTGCAAGTGTCATTTTTACAGTAACAGTGACTATGTAAAGCACTGATTACTGTAGTAATGTCACTGGTACCCCCAAAAGTGTCCAAAATGTCAGTCAAGGGTCCGATCTGTCCGCCACAATGTCGCGGTCCCGCAAAAAAAAAAATTGCAGATCGCCGCCATTACTAGTTAAAAAAAAACAATAAAAAGGACATACATTTTTCCCGTAGTTAGTAAACGCAATAACTTTTGCACAAACCAATCAAAATACGCTTATTGCGATTTTTTTACCAAAAATATGTAGCAGAAAACAAATTGGCCTAAAATGTTAAAAATTTTTGGTTTTTACATTTTTTTGGGGGGGAATTTCATATAAAAAAAATGTGAAAAAATATTGTTATTTCTTCAAAATTGTCGCCCTTTTTTTGTTTATAGCGCAAAAAGTAAAAATCGCACAGGTGATCAAATACCTCCAAAAGAAAGCTCTGTTTGTGGGAAAAATGGACGTCAATTACATTTGGGTACAGCGTTGCACGACCGCGCAATTGTCCGTTAAAGTCACGCAGTGCCGAATCGCAAAATAGGCCCTTGTCTTTGAGCAGCCAAATCCTCCGGGCTTAAGTGGTTAACAATGATACAGTCCCTTAACTGTGTTATTTACCTTAACCACATTAAAAACTCTGTGATGTTAAATCAAAACAACCAAAACAATATCCATGTGCATATATATCAATATAAATCATATAGGCTTCTTCCCACACAATAATAAAAAGTGTTCTTCCATGCTGATGCTAAAAGTTAATATATAATAGTTCACCTTTGTGTGCCAATCCTTCTTATTCCATAAGTGACTCCCACCACCATTCACCACTGCACTCCCCTCAAGTTGTGACCTGTTAATACCAGGTCCAAACATGCTTTCCCCTATTGGGGTACACATTCAGGCTCCTCTCCGGTGCTCCTCCTTGTTCCCTCTAATAATCTCTGTAGTGGTACCCTTCTCTTAGAAATACGTGTATGGCCCTTGAAATCTGTGGGTATCATCAGAAGAAGGTGTTTGTTGTAAGTTACAAGAGGAGTAGAGTGATTTTGAAGAAAACTATTTTGAAATTAAATTACTGATTTCTGTGCACATTAAATTTTTAATTTTACTTATTGAATCACTTAGGCAAAAAACACGTTTTATTTATTTACTTTTTTAGGTTAGTACATTTGTAGTAATTCAGTTCATTTAATTTAGTGTTTTTGTAAGTATTTATTTTCTTTTTTGTATATTTAACCACTTGCTGATGGCCCACCTCAGTCTCACTGCAGCAGGCTGGCTCGGCTTCAGGAAACAACGTGGAGGTATGTCAGTTGCAGTAGTGGTGCTAGGGGGCGAGCGTGCGTATATTTTTTATTGGTGATCAAGGGGTTAATGTATGCCTAGTGCTTACTGATGTGTGTGGGGGGAGGGGACTATGTGACACAGGGACAGATCGCAGGTTCAGCTATGCTGAATCCTGCAATCTGACCCTGCCTGTCACTTAGGAGATCCGCCCGCTTTGTTTACACAAGCGGGCGGATCTCCACACTCGATCCCCGACGATCGGGGAAGAGCAGCGGTGATCACCGCCGCTCCTCCCCTGGCCCGACTCCCACTGTGACTGAAAACTGAGCGAGCCTTCAGCGGCGCGCGCGCGCCGCCCACGAGGGCAGGAGTCCAGCGACGTAGGTCTACGCTATTTTGTGGATACTAATCTTGTATTGTGCTATTCTATTTTCTTTTACTATTGCTAAATCTTCTCTTGTCATTAAAGATTTTGTGAATGACCTGCAGTAACTAAGTATGTCTTTTATTAATACAAACTCAAATATATAAGGCACATGCTACAGCAGCAATGTGTGCTGAATTACTATTAGTGTTTATATTTAATTTCATTGGCCACTAGTGACTGATTATGCAAAGTCAGTCTTTCTACAAATATAGAAATTAGTCATTCAATATATACAACCTATTTATTGGCACCATTAATGAAAAAATGTGTTTAAAATATATCTTCTCGTAATGTAATATACAAAATATAGTTAAAAGCATAACTCTTACTTTTCATTAGAGCATTAAATATTTTTTAAATGCATATCACATAATGATTCAATATGTTCTATCCCCATGGTAACATGGGAAGACAGTGGAGAGAAGCTTAATTTTTTTAAAATTTTTTATATACCTTTGTTGACTAAACCCTGAATCACAAATCTGGTATCCCATTGATAATAATTGCCTAAGGCAATCTGTCACTTCAGATTGTTTTCCTAACAGTGAATTTAAGAGTATTAAATCTCAAAGTTATACTGTTGTAACATAATATGCTTAAGAATGCACAATAGAAGCTCAGACCTCCGAATTAATTGGATTTATATTTCTAGCATACATACAATTACCTAGAGGTATATTCAAAACAACTCAAGCATAAAACGACAGGGCTTGAAATTCAGTTTCACTGAATAGAGTGTAATTTTACAAGGAATTATGTAGTTTAGTAAGGTCATAAATAGACTTTAAAGAAAGTTGGCTATTTTGAAATACATGTTGAATTACCCATTTGTTTATGGTGTTATGCAATATACACATTAAGCATTTAAAATTATTCTAAGATAAATAAAAATGCTTTAAACCAAAAGTCCTCCTAAGCATTTTGAATAATTAAAAATTCAAAGTCAATCTTAGCTTCTACCCGCTCAGGCTATTGTAAAATGATGGCTGGACCGGAGCACTGTTGTTCTGGAAGGACGTCATATGATGACCTCCAATGATTGCATCAAGTGTGCACCCCCATGGGCCATGTTCCAGTGAGATCTGTCACCCTCCATGTCCACCTGACATGGCCAATGACAGATCACTATAACAGCCCGCTGCCGGTATCATGTGACCACTGTGGTCAATCACAACAGACCACACGACAGTTGTACACAATGAAAGGCTTTGTTACATGCCTTTCATTGTGTACCATGTGATTAGCTGTGACCAATCACAGCTAATCACAAAAGTAAACACTGAATGAATAGTTTTTATTCAGAAAAAAATGGTTGCTTATAACTGTAAAATGCACAAGCATTTAGCTTAGTGTGTAAAAAAAAAAAAAAAAAAAATACTGATCACCTTCCCAGAGCAGTGCAGTGTTACTATAGTAACACTGTATTGCTCTGGTTACTGTATGTAAAAAAAAAATTAAACAAGTAATAAAAACAAAATGTGCAGGCTAGTCAAGTTCCTCCACCCCAAACTTGCTCATCCATGTCTTTATTGACCTTGATTTGTGCACTTGTCCAAATCATTTGGTGGAGGGGGGATTATGGTTTGGGGTGGTTTTTCAGGGGTTGGGCTTGGCCCCTTAGTTCTAGTGAAGGGAACTCTTAAGGTGTCAGCATACCAAGACATTTTGGATAATTTCATGCTTCCAACTTTGTGGGAACAGGCTGAGGATGGCTTCTTCCTGTTCCATCATGACTGTGCACCAGTGCACAGACAGAAAGTCAAAAAACATCCTATAAACCCTGTATTGTACTTGAAAAAGTAATTACAAATTAATATCATTCAAAGTGTTTACCACGTCACTATTTAATGTAGTCAAATCAGCCTGGGGGTTAGGTTTGGTAAGTTTGTGCACTGAATAAACTTTTTGAAGATCAGTCACTACTGAGTGGCCATTGATAAAACTCATCTGCAATGGAGATATGAGTGATGGCAAAATATTAAACAGCCTTTTAGCTACAATTTTAGAAACAATCTTACAATCCCCATTTATAAATGATATTGGTCAATATTATACAGAAGAGGCCATATCTCTATCTTTTTTGCTTGGACTTCTATGTATGCTTCATTGCTTGTGTGTAGTCACCCTCTCACCACTTGCTTTTGTATAGAATGTGTAATGTACGTAGCATATAAGGTTGAAGCCATTCATATAATCTGAGGTAATAACTATCAGATCCTTGGGACTTTTTTGTTGTTGTTATTGTTGTTGTCTGATAGTAGTGATGAGCCGAACAACCCCCCCCACCCCGTTCGGTTTGCACCAGAACATCACGAACAGGGGAATGTTCCAGCGAACATGTAAACTCCCTTAAAGTCTATGGGACACGAACATGTAAAATCAAAAAGTCCTAATTTTAAAGACTTAAATGCAAGTTATTGGCCCAAAAAAGTGTATGGGGACCTAGGTACTGCCCTGGGGGACATGAATCAATGCAAAAATGTTTTTTTAAAACAATTGTTTTTACAGGAGCAGTGATTTTATTAATGCTTAATGTGCCTGTAAAGTGGTGCATTTGTGCGATGTATGTAGCCTGCTGCAGCAATATTGACATTTCTAAAAGAAAAAATGTCATTTAAACTTGCTTGCGGCTGTAATGTACTGCCGGCTCCCGGCAATACAGATAAAAAAATCAAAAAAACAGTGTGGGGTCCCCCCCAGTGCATACCAGACCATCCCACTGCAAAATTAAAAAAAAAAACGTTGTGGGGTTCCCCCTAAAATCCATACCAGACCCTTATCCGAGCACACAGCCTGGCTAGCCAGGAGGATGTCATGTAATTTATTCACTGTACCTGAGCAGTGCATTATGGGGCAGCTTGTGACGTCAGATCCCTATAAAAGAGCTGTCAAACTCAAACAGCTCATTAGCGCAGGAAGTGTCTGAAAAAGCAGGAGCTTCTTTTTTTTTTATAATTTTTGGTTGCGGGAGGGCGACTGATCATCGGACACTATTTTTTATTTTTATTTTTTAATAAATGACTTGTCCAAAACTGGATTTTGTCTTTATTTATTATTTGTACACTTTTTTGGTGAATGGGTAGGAATTTTTCATTTTCTGAATCGTGCAGTGATCGTGACTTCATCTGAGCATTTTGCTGTATACCTCATCGGATGTTTGTAAGTGTTTTACCGTTTTTTTGTACATAATAAACTGTGGATAATGCACTATAGTCCCTTCCTCTTCTTCATTGTGGTCCTCCTGTTGGCAATTCTACCTGTGGAAGCCTCCGGACCCCTATAAAAGACACCGGGAAGCTCTGTCCATCCATCCATCCCACTGGATATCTCATCAATCCTGGCCGTTTGCTTTGGATTTCTTGGTACCACAGTACATGCTCCATTCTCTCTCTATTGTGGTAAGAGTCCATTCATATCACTGGGTGTCACCTGAAGTTTGCAGTTTTGCACTAAGTCACGCTTTATTGGATTATGGTTTTGGTGAGAGGCTAATTCACCTACCACTCACCAATTGGTCCCTTTGCACGTATCACTTTGGGAATACCCTCTTCTATTGGAATAGACTTTTTATTAATTCTGGATTTTCACATATGGACAATTATTATTGTTGAATTGTTTAGTATTAGCGCACCTTTGTAATTTTCAGTTACATTTTTTCTACCCATTTACCTTTATCACAGTGCTGCTTTTACACATATATATTGGTTCGCGCACCTATTTTCTTTATTATTTCAATGGTAATATTAATATTTCATGAACTAGGGCTAAGCATACTTTGTTGTGGGGCTTTTAATTTGTGAGGTACCTCATCAAAATCACTGTTCTGTCTGTATAGTCTTTATAGTCTTGAAATTTAACAGTGATGGGCCTTGGGCCCTTGTTCTCTGGATTGGGATGTGCTTGCGCTACTGTGCTTGGTGGGTATCTTCTTTTAGCATAGCTATGGGATTATCCACCTCTGTAATATGTTGCCCCCTGTGCAATCAGCTTGTACAGTGTGTGCATGTCCTTGAACATAGCCCTGTTCACTACCTCCTATGTAGTTGGCCTAACAAGTCAACTTGGCATTGTAGGGAGTAGAGCCTATTTTTAATCCTGTGGGGATGGAGCATCCAACATGTCAGCATGTTCAGGGTCTTGTGTGACAGCCATCTTAGATTTGACCCTAGACATATTGACATGTGTGGGCTTCCCCTGTGATGTGTGCTGCTGAGGTTATATTCTAGAAATGTAACTATATTTGAAAGGGTTGTTATGCTAGTGAACAGAGTGGCACTCTAGAAAATGATAGGGCAGCTATACAACAACTTTATATCAATACCTTCTCTGATGTTGTGAGAGCTCTCCTCACTTGCAACTGCTACCCCAAGCACTGGAACCAGAGGTGCTCCACTAAAATGTATATTATAGGTAATTATTGTACTATGATTAAAGCTTTCAATTCCTGTCTTTAAGTATTACTAATGTGGTATGAACTGATGGTGATATCCACCTTACAAAGCGCTCAGCCCCTGCTACCCCTCTTTGCCAATTCCTTCCATTGGCTAAAACTCAACCAACAAAGTAAATTCAAGATACTTACCATAACTTACAAAGCCATCCATAACTTGGCACCCAGCTATATCACTAACCTGGTCTCAAAATACCAACCAAATCATTCACTTCATTCCTCCCAGGACCTTCTGCTCTCTAGCTCCCTTGTCACCTCTTCCCATACTCGCCTTCATGACTTCCCACGAGCCTCTTTCAACTTCTGGAATGCTCTACTTCAATCTGTCTGACTATCCCATACTTTGTCCACTTTTGGACAATCCCCGAAAACACATCTCTTCAGAGAAACTTATCTGAACCCTAACAACTATACATTTATTTTCTCCATCAGCACATTACCCAACACAGTTATTACCTCTTGTATCTCTTGACTCTCCCTCTTAGATTGTAAGTTCTAAGGATCAGGGCCCTCTGATTCCTACTGTATTAAAGTGTTTTGTAGTTATACTGTCTACCCTCAAGTTGTAAAGTGCTGCGTAAACTGTCAGCACTTTATAAATCATATCTAATATTAATAATGGATGAAACAAAAATGCTGAGAGATCATCTTTTACAAAGAGGGTACACCAAAATCTGCCTTAACCGCCTTAGCGGTAAACCCGAGCGTGACTCGGGGTAGGAATTTTCTGCTATTAGCGGTATCCCCGAGTCATGCTCGGGGTCAATGGGCAGAGCGTGCAGACAGCGCAGCGGAGCTTCTCTTACCTTATCCTGGCGATCCAGCGATGAGCTCTCATTGCTGTGACCGCCAGCGAGATCTCCGCCGCTCGTCTGTCGGTAGGAGGACTTCCTAGTTCCGTTCCCTGCAGCAGCAATGCTGCATGGGAGCGGAACTAGGGAGGGAAATTAAAAAAAAAAAAAAAACGTTGCACAAAACACATAACACATTTTATATTATATATATGCATATATATATATGCATATATATATGCATATATATATATATATATATATATATATATATATATATATATATATATATATATATATATATATATATATATGCAAATATATATATATATATATATATATGCATATATATATATATGTATATATATATATATAAATATATATATATATATATATATATATATATATATATATATATATATATATATATATATGTATATATATATATATATATATATATATATATATATATATATATATATATATATACCTATATAGACACACACATATATATATATATATATATATATATATATATATATAAAGTTATATTATTGATTCGATTATAATTCATGCGTTATATATATATATATATATATATACATATATATACACACACACACACATATATATATATATATATATATATATATATATATATATATATATATATATATCTATATACACACATATATATATAATATATAGCGCATGAATTATAATCTAATCAATAATATAATTTTATTATATATATTATATATTAAATAATAAAATAATATTATTGATTCAATTATAATTCACTTGTTTGTGTTTCAAATTTATCACATCTGGGATGTCTACTAGAGTCTTGTTTTGGTCAGGTTTAAGTCAGTAATTACTAAGAATTGTAGGCCTATAATACATAACGCCAAATTTCCATGAAAAGAATTGTACCGCTTTTGGAACAGAATTCCTGACAGAATCATACCGCCAGGGAGGTTAAGAAGGCGTGAAAAAAAAAATAGAAAAACTAGAAATGAGCTCATATATAGTACAAACCCTAAAGGTAAAAAACCAGAGACACAGCATTCACATTGTTGTCCTTAGATTCAGTCCCCTGGTTGCTAGATAAATACATTCCACCAGGATTACGTTCCCATCCATTAATTGGCTTTCGCTCAGTATGCAAGGCAACCCCAATCTTGACCATCCAAGGCCTACTTACTCCAATTAGATTAAACCCAGACTTCCCCCCCAGGTATACACCTCCAATATCTCTCAACTCACTGGTCCAATACTCGCTCACCATTTGTATGGTGGGGATATTTTCTTATCCTCATCGGCACTAGCTAATTGAATGGATAAAGCACCCATACCCTGGTGGACATACCTTTTACTTTCACAATACCTCCATTCCTTAAACAATAAATTGTCTTGTTCAAGAAAACTTACCCCTTTTGAATCTTTGTGCCTATGGAAAGGTCCACAACGCAACCTTACATCTGTACTCCACGGCTTACTCTTGGAGAAAAACTCCCCAAACACAAACAAAGCCTGCACTGCCTTGAGAGGGATCTCGCTCTATCCCTCTCACAGGATGATTGGGAACAGATTTACACAAACATACATAAAGGCTAAATTAACGTATCCACTCAAGAAAAATGGTTACAAAATCCAAACCCACTGGTATCGCACTGCAGACCTACTGCATAAATTCCACACCAAAATCCCGGAGCTATGCTGGAAATGCTATTCAGAACATGGGATTTTGTTACATATTTGGTGGTCATGTTCAAAAATCTGACCCTTCTGCCAAGAAGTTAGATGGATCATAACAAAGGTTACCACACTAGAACTGGAGATTTCTCCTGCTCAATTTCTCTTACATCATTCATCTCTCCCACACAAAACCAATCGTAAATCATTGGCCATGCATATGGCTAATGCAGCAAAACAATGCCTACCGATGCATTGGAACTCCCCTCATCCACTATCAATTAAAGAGAGGTTCCACCACATAATGAGGATAGCAGAAATGGAGCATTCCAGAACTGAATAACACTCTTAAGGGAGTTATACTTTTATCTCTCAATGTACGTTATTAGCCCTAATCCTATGCCCAAAAAATTACTTCAAGAGGGAGCAGGAGACGCCATTTCCCTGTCCTCCAAACCTTTCCTTACTTTCCCTGACCCCCTCCCCCCCCTTTTTTCTCCCTCCTTTTTTTTCTCCCTCCTTAACCCCCCACCAAACTCTTGTCAACATAATAGGATTGTCAAAGGTACAATTGATTTAATGCTGCCGACATTTCATACCAACATAATTTCACCGCCATCTAAAAACTAAAGAACAGACAATCATCCCTATCCACTCTTTGAGACATATCCCCCATGGAGACCTATAATTCACCATACAGTTTCATGCTCCTGCCTAAAAGTCTCCTCTGGGGACCCAAGACTCGATAGTAGGAAGAATTGCATCGTAATAACAGAGGGAGTACCAACATACTTGCCCAATGTTACCTCAGCTTCCCCGTTTAGATATCACCATCTTACTCCAACATACTACAGTATCCCCTCTAGGATCTCAAAACCCCCATCCATGGTTTCCATGAGTTGCATCACAAAACAATGTATCTGGCAGTTGGTTTATGTTTTATCGGTTCAATAGTTGTATTTCTATAGACCCCAACACCTGTATATTAGAAGACTGTTCTTGTATCTTGTAAGCTGTATACTATACTTTATTATGCTGTACATTGTACCTTCTTTTTACGCAATCAAAATTAAAATGTTTTGGAAAAACAGAGACAACTGATAAAAACATTACCAGAATAATTTTAAAATGTTCTAACCAACATCTACAAATTAGGAATAATGTGCAGAAATATTGGCATTTACTATCTATGGATCAAAATGTTGGCAGGTTTGTATCCCCTACCCCTCTTATTACATTCAGCAGGGCCACCTCCATTAAGGACAGGATCATACAAAGTGAATTCAAAGGGCTCGAAAAGGAAATACCCCTGCAAATATAAAGGCACTTTCATGTGTGGGGCACGTGGATACTGCAGATATATGCACAGTACCCCATCTGTCAAATTGCCCAATGGACAAACTTTTAGGGCACAACATTATGTCAACTGTAAAACATATGGTGTGGTGTATCTCCTGTTCCGTGATTGTGGTTTCTTTTATGTAGGAAAAACCAAGCTTGAATCTTGGAAAAGGATCTACAGATATATTTGCAGTATGCAAACATGTAACTCCTAGCAACCCCTAGACTTGTACATGGTGGAATTTTCCAAAAGTCACATTTTTGGCATTGGATCGGGTCCACCCCAGCCCCAGAGGGGGAGACTGGAATCCTTTCCAGGCCTCAATGAGGCGATGAATTTCAAGCCCTTCTTGGAAGGATTTGCCTCAGGGGAATGGAAAAATAGTGCATTTATACCTATGAATTCTTTAAATGTTTTTCCCTCTTACGTCTTTTATGGCTAACTGCAATTTTTGTTATGTCCGTTAGATTCTTATGTGTTCCTGACTGTGGTGCTTTGGTGTGTCCCCACTTGTGGATGTGATCTGTGCCACTTTTTTTCTCCAGGAGTGAGCACACATGGCAGCACCCGGCACGTGCATAGCTCTGGGCCATATTAAGTGCCGAGAGCTGTGTCGGCTATTTAAATGCTGGCATTGTGTGGTTGAAAGTCATGGCTGTGTCCTCTAGTGGTGCGCTTACATGTGTCTCTCTCTTCCTTTGTGTTGCTTGGCAACACACAAGCCAGCCAATGCACATGTCAGGGGATATTGGACACATGACTTCATCCCGCAGGTGCCGTCCTCACATCAGTGGTGGGTGGGGCTACGCTGCTCGCCGGAAGTTCGGGTTACCTAAATAGGGCATCAATCTATGCAAACAATGTCGCATACACAGGAGGTTCCTCCCCCTTATTTTCACAAGGGAGAAATGTAAGCCTTGCACTATCTCCATATGCTAGAAAATAGAGGCACTTTTATGCCACATTCTTTTTAATGTGGCTGTACTACATAAAACTAGTTAATTGTAATAGTTTACACTTTATATCTGACTTCATAGATCCACCAGCAGACTTTTTGTGCATCTACACTAAACCATTTTGTAATTTAATGTTACTAAAAATTGCCCTTCCATTTCCATCCTTAACCAGTTGAAATTTTCTACAACTGCTAAAAAAATCATAATTCACTTCCTTGTAAACGTAGCAAAATGGAAAATCTCATTGCTTGTGTATTTGGCTTGCACAGTTAAATTTTATTGAACCCTAGGTTCATTACGCATACAAAAGAGGTTCCTCCCCTCATACTCACCAGGTGGAAATTTAATGATTAGCACTGCCTACTTAAATCCCACAATCAGGCATAATAACACTGATTTGTCAATCCACACAGGACGGGCTGAGAAAAAAAAATCTATAATGTAAGGTAAGCCTTGCACTATCTCTATTTGCTAGGGAATGGAGGCACTTTTATGCCACATTCTTTTTAATGTGCTTGTGCCACATATAACTAGTTCATCATACTAGTTTACACTTTATATTTGACTCAATAGATCTACCAGCAGACTGTTTGGGCATCTACACTAAACAGGAAGAGATAAACACATATCTTTTTTTTTTACCGTATACATCCCTGTGTGTTGCCTGTTTTGGATACCTACATATTGGGTATGTTGGGTATTGGCCCATTTAAAATAAGAAAATGAAATTAAATAATTAAAATAAACATTGAATGTAATTTAAAAATATAAAGAACTGCAAATAACCAACAAATGCCAGTTCCATACCCCACATCCATATCAATTTAAAGAACAAGAAAAAACAAAAATCACACTGTATGGGTATATAGGACCAAAAGGTTACAGTGGATTTAGTAAAGTTGGACTTTAAAGGGTATGGTCTGGCTAGTCATGGAGCACACATGGAATGTAAAACATTCAAAAGGTTATTGTTATAATGGATAAAAACATATGAGATATAGTATTATAAAATACATTGCAGCTTGAAAAGGTCACTCAAGAAAAACAGACAAGGACATTTGATATAGATCATATGGTTCGACGCGTTTCGCAAAGTATATGAGAAGTAGCTTCCTCAGGACCCATTATGATTGGCTAGTGTCTTTTGTAGCTTTTAGAAAAAACATACATAGACAAATAAGAAAAAAGAACATAAAATATGAGAACATATCAAATGGTAAGTTGAAAATACATGTATATATACATTCAGTCAAATATACGTTATACAAGAACTTCCATGCTCACCTATTAACAAAGACAGTCTACCTTGTCATCTGTAGCTCCAAATAGCCCATACAGCCTGAACAGAGAGGCCTCCAAAATTACCCTCAAGTGGGTCAGAGGAGCCACAAGGGTGTTGTGGTTCGGACCAAGCCTAGGAAAGCCAGGTGGAAATGACAGGCGTCCTTTGCACTTAAGGATGGCAAAAACCAACCACCAATATATCTGAAATGGGACAAGGTATACAATAGACATAGAATCAGGGGTATTCCAAAAAAGAAGTTCTATCCTTACCATTAAATTAGCCACACAAAGTGTAGCAGAATGTGCCTCCAAAACATAATTTTGTAGACTGACAAGAAGAGTATAAAAATGTAGCAAATTTTAGGGGCAATATTTAATTAATAAACAGATGATCACACCTAATTAGGGGCCATCAGTGATAAAGACTGCTCAGAAAAAATAATAATGTAGAAGGCACATAGTGTCATGGTTGTTGATTAGCAAAGGAATAAGGAAAGAGGAACAGAGGCTAGCAAACACTTTTTTGTCCCCCAAAAATGTACTTAGTACTTAGTACTATAGTATAGATAAGCAGCAGGGTGATAATCCATGATGAAAAATAATTTCTTTACCTGTGCAGATGGAGAGACTTGGACGCCACCTGGAGCGGCAAGGGAGATTGCTGATGGTGGCGTCCTCGCCTCTTGGGGCTTTAAATGGGGCTGGTCCCACCAGAAGTGAAACGCCGGAACAATGTTGTTTTTATCCATTATAACATTTTGAATGTTTACATTCCATGTGTGCTCCCTGACTAGCCAGACCATACCCTTTAAAGTCCAACTTTACTAAATCCACTGTAACCTTTTGGTCCTATATACCCATACAGTGTGATTTTTGTTTTTTCTTAAACATTAAATGTAAGTTTCACAACTATAATGCATTGGTATGAATGGACCACAGGGTGTTAGTTTACTAAAGGAGTGGAACATGTTCACTTATGCAAAGTATTTTTTTAATTTATTTTAGTGAATAGTGGTAAAATAGCACATGATTACATTATCAAAGTTAACACGACTAAAGCTCATCCACTAACCTAATTATTTTTTCTATTAGCAAAGTGAAATTTAACTTATTTTAGTGAATGCAGTGAAGTTGTGCTGACTTTATTCATTGAACCACATGCAGACAAAAATGTGGATTTTTGACTTTTCTTTACCTTATTCACTAAGATAAGTGAAATACACCTTTCAAAGTGAAAATGAACTTTGAAAGTGAATATGATCCACTCCTTTAGTAATTCAGTCAGTGTCAGACTGGGTAGCTACTTGGCAAGTGAGAATTAATGTGGAAAAATGTAAAAGTAGGTACTTAGGGGCCCAAAAACATGCATTCAACATACGATCTAACAGGGACTACATTTAAAATCAAAGGTGGAAAAGGATCTCGGTGTCCTTAGAAATCACTGTTTGAATAACAACCAAAATCTACAAATCCTAAAATTAGCAAAATACTTTCTTGCATTAAATGAAGCAAATACTTAAAAAAAAAGGGGATATTTACCTGATACAAAGCTTGAGACTGCCTACAGAATATGCAGTAGAGTTTGGGGCACACGTTCACTAAATTATTAATCTGGAATGGGTAAAATTAATAGCAACTATACTAATAATGTTTTTTTATGACCCCAGTTATGAAGACTGATTAACAGAATATTTCTCTTTTTTTTCCACATTTGTCTCCTAAAAAGGAAAAAATAAAAGATATAAATACCTTGTATGATTATAAGGCCCATATAGAAAGTTAATTGAAAGTTGTTTACTTTAGGACACCACAGAAAACACAAGGGTACTGTTTGCAACAAAATTAAAAATATTTAACTGCTAAAAAATGTATAGGATTTTTACTGTTTTACTATGGACTTATTCTTATTCATTCAACATTTTATATTGATATATTAAAATATAGTCAAGCCAAACTTGTTATCCAAGCATATATTCTCCTAATCCTGGTTTAACAACTTGCTGACTGACATATATATATATATACGGAATACTTCTTGTCAGCAAGGGATTGCAGCTGCAGGTGCAGCCATGATCCTGGTGTCTTTTACTTACAGCCAGCAATTGTCAGTTTAGTAAGAATGATTCAGGTGGCTCTACGTCCACCTGATCACTTTTATGGTACTGAGCCTGCTTCCCCCTCCCGCCAACACCCATGGTAGTTCCCAGGTTCTCCCATTCCTCCAGAAAGCCCAGGATGATGGTAAACAGTTGAGAGCACTTCACACAGAGGAGATGGATGTTCTTCTATCTCCTCTCAGTGATGCCTGAAGTGTAGATGATTTAATCAATTCTGGTTACATAGCTATTATTCCCTGGCTATTACAGTTAATCAAGCATACTTTGTGCATAGTTAGCTGCTTAGGAGTGCAAGGGAATCGCTGAGGGTCTCCACACATTATTCCTATTACCTGCCCATAGCTATCACATACGAAGATTGTTATCTCTCTTGTAATAGCAGTAAAGTTACATTTAAAATAATTAAAATAAAATTAATTAAAAAAAATTGAAAATACTTAAAAAAGGTGATTTACATCTTAGGATAGGTCTACATGGGTGATTAAAACCTTGTCTACCAAGGTACATTTTTAAATGTCCTGGTATTTAAGAGGTATAAGCAAGCTCACAACAGCTGCTTCTGATGCAACCATGAGCTTGCTATTAATTTGTAAAGTCAATAAAGGGCTTTCAGCTAAAAAAAGTGATAACTTTAACAAAGGTGTGCCTACCCTGACAGTGCCTGCTGTGGTTCTCGAGCTTTCCTATTGCTCTTGGGAGCCGGGAACCATGGTAACAAGCTGTAACATTGAGATTAGTAGGTGATTGGGGAAAAATACATTTTCCAATCTCCCCTGTAACTAATGAACCCAGGAAACTGTGAAACAGAAAAAGTGTGTATTATGTCACTTTGAAGTTCACAGCTGTCATTCTCCAGCTACCGTAGCTTTAGTAGCAGATAATCACTATTATCTGTGATCTTAGCATCAGTAGATGGCAGGGGCGACATAGGATTTCTCCATAAAGAGAGCCTGTATTCTATCTCATAGAGGGCTTTTACAAGTACATGTAAAAATCTGTATTTTTTACACCAAACATTAATATATATATATATATATATATATATATATATATATATATATATATATATATATATATATACAGCGATTTTTCAAACTAAATTTTTTGGGAAAAAATTACTTTTTAATGAATTGCAATGCAAAAAAACACAATATTTAACCCAGTTTTAAGGTAAAATGTAAAACATGATGGTACGGCAAGTAAATAGATACCTAACATGTCATTCTTTAAAATTGTGTACGCACATGGAATGGCACCAAACAATAATATTTAAAAATCTCCATAGGTGATGCTTTAAAATTTTTTACAGGTTACCAGTTTAGAGTTACAGAGGAAGTCTAGCACTAGAATTATTGTTCTTGCTATAACATTCATGGCAATACCTCATATGTGTGTTGCAAACACTGTTCACATATGGGGGCGTGACCTACATATGTGTTTACTTCTGCTTGCCAGCACTACCAAAATGGAAAGTGACGGCAATCCTCCAAGGATTATAGGGATAGCTGGGGACCATCCAGTCCTCAGCCAGCTCTGTGGTATGCCCGCGGCACCACTGAATCAGATCTTGGGCTCTCTAATTGCACAGGAAAGCCTTAAGAGACACCGACCAACTGCAGGAAGGGATGTCCCCTTCTGCTGCCTGTAAAAGCGATCCAGTGGCTAATCAGCCACTGGGATGACTTTTACACTACTGTATAGGGAAGTGCTGGCTGTAGCGACAGGCATCATCCAGATATCTCCACTTCAGGTCTAGGACATCCTATGACATCATAGGGGTGGGAAGTGGTTAGTAAAAAAGTTTAAACATTTTAATAAAATAAATAAAAATTATTTACATTTTTTTAAAAGCTACCCTGTCACCGCCTGTACATACCCTGATGCAAACATTCAAAATAGGGCATGCACATATATGTGAACAAATTGCACTACACAAGTGAGGTATTGCCATTAACATCAAAACGAGAGCAATAATTCTAGGGCCATAATTTATGGTTTACTCCAAACTGATAACTTGTAAATGCTTTTATTATTTTATTTATGCTTTTTTTTTTTTTTTTAAATCATTGCCTATGCAGTCATTTGGGTAGCATAGTCTTTTGCAATTTCATGAGTACATGCAATTTTAAGGCTTGATGTATTTGGTATCTATTTACAAGTTGCAAATCCAAATTTTATATTTATCCAAACAATTGGGTATAATATTTGTTTGCACTTAAATTTGTTTAGTCATTTTTTTATGAAAACATCACTTTGCAACTAGAGTTTTAACCACTTGTCACCTGGAGAACTCTAAATTGTGTTGCTAGGGAGATGATTTACTGAAATACATTAAACATGTCTGGATTGAAAAGATTGAATCTTTTTTGTGGCCCTGGGCTTAAATATAAAATATGTATAATACTAATTCCTATTTGTGAAACAGCACACAACACAGTGACTGATTTCCCAAAGGAGCAAAGAATGCTTGTTTTGCAAAATGTTCACTCTGAAAGGGAATTTTCACTTAATTTTCTAAATAAGGTGGAACTGTGTGGACTATCACCCAATTATATGCATGGAAACTTTTTTTTTTTCTTTTTAGATTTTCTGCATGTTGTTGGGTATTCTTTGTGCAGTGATTTTAGCACTTTATTTAGGTAAGTGCAAATTCCCTTGCACATTAAAAATTCCTTTTAAAACTTGAACATGTTTTATTCCTTTAGTAGATCAGCTACAGAGTTACTATTAAACAATCTTTATTGTAACATAGCAAAACATACATCTCTAATATGTACTATTTAGCACATACAGTACTTGATCTGACCTGCACTCTAAAATACTCCTCTAAGGCATAGGATGAAATAGGAGTCCAAGCATAGATGTACAGTAAGTCCAAAGACAGTCTCTGATGCAGCAATAGATATCATAGGAAAGGGATCCATCAGCTCCTCATTAAGATCAGGGGACGATCCAGTCAACCATATGTAAGGAAAACAAAGTAGCAAGGGTGTAGGGATTAGCAAAAGAGTAGAAAATTTATTGAACTAACAATATATCACATGTTTTTAACATGTCATTGATATATTATTTGTTTATTATATTTGCTACCCTTTTGCTAATCCCGGTGCCCTTGCTACTTGGTTTTCCTTACATTTATTAGACAAAAAGTCCTTATACCTAAATAAATAAATATTTAAATGTAACAGAATCATTTAGAATTTACTCTGCTGATGAAATTCCAGTAACAAATTTATTCTGGCTGGTTGCTATTAGAGACTGCAATTCATAATAAAAATGTAGGAAAAATATATATTTTTTGACTAAGGCATAATGTTTACATTGTCATCACATACAGTATTATTACTATTACATTCAGCATTGATTCATTTGAAACCAAAATTAAACTTGTATTGTGTTTAAATGAAAAAATATTCCAAAGGTAGTATTCTTATTCTCTATCTCTCCTAATTTGCATAAAAAAACTAAATACATTTTTACTTGCACAACATGATAAAAGAAACTTTGAGAGTAATGGCATATTGTTAGTATGCTAAGTATTTTAAGACCTCTTATAAAAAGAATACATCAAAATAATAAATCCCAAAGAAACCAATAACATCCCTATTGCGATGCAATTGTACATGACATATGACACACTTTTCCCTTTTTCTGTGTCTTTTTATGCTTTGTTAGCCAGATTCAATTTTGAGTCCAAGAGATTCCTTAACACAACATGGGACTGGGGCATAATTCCCAAAGCAATAGTTTTTACTTATTTAGTTTTAACATTTTTAATAGCTTTGAATGGTTTGTAAGTGACGACTTTGTCACAGTAAATGTGTGTGTTCCTTTTTAGGTAAAACTACAAAGGAATCTGCAGTATCTGGAGAGTTATTAGTGTTTCTACAAAGAGATAAAATAAGCATAACACTGCAAGCATTCCTTAATAAAATAAGCCATAAATGCTTCTTTTATCTCAAATGCTCACTAGTGAATAGAGTGAACCATAATAGTAAGACAAATAGAGGTGTAAAATAGCACTCAGGGGGTTTTTACTATAAAATGTGTTATCACCTTTAACACTATTCACTGTTCCAAAATTTTACTGACCTATTTTTTTCTTTATTTTAATCTTCTCAAACAATAACTTGCTTGTAAGTAATTTGTTTTTTTATTTTTTTTTATTTTGTTTAAAGAAAAGTTTAAGAACATTGTATTCATGCATAAATTAATGGTACTCAAATATGATATCAAGCTGCAAACTATTCCAGCGAAAGTGATGGGGTTTCTTTTATCAAATCAATATTCTCAGAAACAAAAACTGTAAATTTTTTTAAAAGCTGAAAAATGAACAATTAATGTTTGGTAATGTGGGAAGAATGATGTGCAACAGAAGAGTGATGAGTGACAAGGAGCAAGTGATAAAAATTAAATTAATGTTTCAAAAAAGAAACTGTTAAAGGAAACGGAGGTGGATAAGGTTTGAGTGATAGCACAAAATGTTGTGCTTGAAGTAATAATTAGCAAGTTTTAAAAAAGGTAGATAAAGGATGTTTATTAGTAGTAGCGCCATTGTGTTTTGTATTGTAAATGAGGTTGGGGATAAAATGCTGTTACAGTTTGATCATTTTAAATATGAGAGAAATCTTGCACCTTAGATGACATAACAAAAAAATACAAGTCTTTGAAATACAACACTGTGCTATTAGTGTTGCTGTACCTTGCTCCTGCAGGGCATAATAACAAGATTGCTTTAACCCACACCTCTCCAGAGCAGCACCTTTCCTTCACTCATCTACTGGTCTATTCAACTGCTTATAGCAAAGCACACACCTGGTTCTTCCAAGTATGAAAAAGCTTGTGATTGATTCCATGTGATAGCACTGGTGCTTGGCCTCACTCATACTATTTCAGTTTAACCAGTTTAAAGTAATTTGGAGTCTACATTTGGATTTAATTCTTTACTCCATGTGGCTGAATGAAGTGATGGGGGAGCAAAGAAAATACATTTTGTGGAGCTGAGAGGGGGCAATTAAAGGATATCTGTTACTTTATATTACTCACATGCTAATTGATAAAGTGTAAGTTGTATGATGTTTGGGCAAGCTCCATGGGCTTTGGAAAAAGTAAACTCAATTGGCTCAAACCACAAAGCTAACACACCAGGATGAGGATCCATATATTCAAAAAGGTGACAGTTGTTTTTACAATTTGCAGTCACATGGCTTAAATAAAGTTGTTATCCTGATATATGGTGAAACAAGAAATGCACTTTAAAGTTAGTATTCATGAAAGAGTGCCACTATATTAATAGTAGATAAAGTTATTTTAAATACTGTAGAGATGAATGAACTGGAATAAAACAAGGATGCCCATTTTCTTTTTCTTTTTTTAAAATGTCTGTAGTAAATAAAAATCCATATTATTTTTTTTTTTTTTTTTTACTTAAAATAGTTTTTTATTGAGTGAAAGAAAACAAAAAGGCAACCCAGAGGGTTACAAAATCAGTACAATAGCAGAGCAAGTACACTGTATAACAACACAAGAAATGGCTCTGCTCAGGTACATTAAACAGATAGCAACACATGGTTGGGGATAGTGGGGATAGCTATACAATCAAATAGTATAGATCTAATTAAAATAGTCTATATAATAGTATGAAACCTCTTCTTAATACCTTAAGGAAAAACGAAACCTGGTAAGTTCAAGGGAGCAATGTTTGTTACATATAGTTACAAGTGGGCAGTACATGCTGGATGGAGTAGCCAGGTAGTCCATTGTTTCCAAAAGATTGCATGTACACCATTTTCCTTTGCAAACATAATTTTGTATTGAGTTTGTGTATTGAGATTTTGGAGGAAGGTAGCTCTGTTGGGAGGGTCAGATTGTTTCCATGCCATAGTCTATCAGTGAGAAACACATTTTTAGGAGGTGGTGAGCAGCATGATTGCTTTATGTCTTTGTGTTAATTGAAAGTTCTGCGAAAGTTAAGCCTCCCGTAGTTTCATAGAAGGTTTTTTTTTTCCATGGAGAGATTGTGTGTATGAGTGCGGTATATAGATACATAGTTAGTGAGGTTGAAAAAAGGCTTTAGGAATAGTTTAAAAGAGATTAGGAATAGTTAAAACAAGTCAAGTTTGTTTTGCTATCTCATTGTTGTAAGTATAATTATTTTCACTCCTTGTCTCGTATACAACACGTATACAACAGGATGTAACAAAAATGTTCTCCAAAATAAGGTAAATCTTTTAGACAGTACCCACTGGAACAAGTTTTCCAATTGCAAGGTTTGCTTTATATTTCTTGTGGCAACGTTTCTTGCCACACGACCACAAAATGGCATATTTGTTCCAAACAATGTGATTTTGCTTCACTGATCCTTGCAGCATATATTCATTCATGGCTATGTCCATTTTGCTAATTTTCGAGATTCTCCTGTAGCACAACAGTTCAAAACTTGTAAATAGGCTATTCACTTTGTAAAGGAACTTCACTTTGCAAGGGAATGTTCTCTTAGTGAATGAGAAGAAAGTTTCCTGACTAACATTATCCAATCATGAACAAGAAAAAAAAAAAGTGAATTTTACCCACCTTCCCTAGGCTGGGGAAAAAATTCTCTAGCAAAAATTACCTTGAAAAGTGAACAGCTTATTTATAAATCAAACCCACTGACCCTGACTCAATAAAGGAATTGAGCAAGTTAGCTTTATTAGGAAAATGTTCACAACCTGGTGAATGTGAGAAAGCTAATGTGACTTAAATTATAACATCATGATCCAATTTTTTTTTTTTTGCTGTTTGGTTTTTCCTTGTAAAGTGAAATTTCACCATATTTACAACAGTGAACATTTTTTTTGCAAAGTGAATTCCTTGATTTTTCTGTGCCAAAACTGAGAACAGGCAAGACTTGCATTGGTAGCAGTATTTTTTTTTTTTTTTCCATTTCAGTGAGTTTTTATTTTGTTTTTGTCAAGTAAAACATTTCAAGAAAAAGAGTGCATATTGCAGACTGGCAACATACTGTACTTACTGTGATTACAATACACGGGATACATTGGTAGTGTATAGTTAGATCAGCAGTGAACATAGGCTTTGTGGGTAATTGCGAGTAGTCATGCAAATACCTCAGCACGAGTACCGATACCGGTATCAGCTAAACCATCGTATTTAGTGTGGTGATGCTTTTAATGGTGCTGTCTTTTGACCAAGCGTTGTATTACAGTGGGTTGAGTTTACCTAGCAGTTTTGAACTTACATGTTTGTAGGATAATTCTGATTAACCTTTCATTGTATGTGGTACCAAGGCTGTTGGTAGATGCTCTTCACATATTATTCTGTCGCCAGAAATATTCTGTCGCCATTCCTTGGGAAGTTCCTAACTTTGGTAATTGCCTCTTTTTTAATTTCAGCAAACTTCTACTTTATGTCCTACTTTTTACATGTATTCAACTGGTATTTCATGAATGTCTGTAGCCTTGTTGTTACCCAAGCTTTGTATTGTTTTCATAATCTTATAATTCATATTTTTGTCTAATGGTGCCATATAATTCTCCCATGTAATCTTTCCATCTGCTGCATATCTCACTTTCTCTGGTTAGTACCTTTTCACATTTTTTTTTTTAATATGTAACATGTCATGGATTTGTATGTCATTCTTTCAAAGGGGCCATGCTAATATTTTCTGTATCATTCCAGTTTTAGTGTACAGTATGTCCTGTTAAAGTGAAGACACCTTTTCAACTTTATTTTCAATTCCATTACTACTGTTAGATTTTAGTTGTGGGGCTTGTTTCTTTATATCCACGTATATTGTCTTGCTTCATTTCTCTCTCTTATTTTATTCACATCTGTTCATGTAATTATTTCTGTTTTGCTTGTCAGCACATTCTTCTTATTGCTCTTGTAATTTCTCTAATCTTACTTTGATTGGTTTCTTCTTTTTGTTCACTCAGCAGAGCAAAATTTCTTTAGTGATCCAGTAGTTTCTTCTCTTTGGGTTTGGCTTTGGAATGAGAGTTTATTGACTTTGTGTATCACTTTGCATTTTTAGACTGTGCTGTTGTACTTTTTGTTGATGGCAAGTAGCCTAGCATGCTTTTCCTTTTTCCGTGATCACCATTTTTCTTTTATTGCTTTTGTATTTTTTTTCAGATAAATAATTTTTCTTTGCAATAACCAATCAATATTCTTCCATTCCTGTTAATTTTGTTTGTTTCTTTAGGGCCAACATATACCATTAACTTTATCAGTGCCAGTGTTGATATCATTAGTAACCTATACCTGTCTGTTTATTCCATCAATAAGGTAATTCCAGGTTTTTCATATACAATCATATGTTACTAGAACCTTTCTTTTGTTGATAATATTTTGGGTATATTCTCCTGCAGTATGACTAATGTGTCCTTCTCAAATTGTATAACCATTCAAATTGCAGCATTACTTTTTATTATCATTTTATGCACATGGGGTTTTTAAGTTATTTCAAATCTATAGAGAAGTCCGCACTTTTTCTTCCCTTGCAGTCTTCATTTGATTTTGTAAGTTCTCTCATTTCTTTTAGTCAAGCATATCATCTATTTGTTTCCTTCTTTGGCATTTTTTTAAAGTCCTATTATGTCAATGTTCAGTCTGTTCATCTCTTCACAAATCATTTATTGTTTTCCCACTTCTGTGACTTCTCTCATATTCCATGTTGGTATTTTTGGTGTACTTTTTCTTTTACCTTGACTTTCATTTGATGACAACATGGGAGGTCTCAAGACCATTTGTATTTTCCCCCAATATCCAGATTAGATTTTAGTTTTCTTGACATAGTTGGTTTTATTATTTGTATTTCTTTTGCATACCTCCTGGGACAGAGAGTATCTTCATATTCCTAATGGGTTTATGCTGGCATCTTTTTGGTGATTGGACACCGTCAAAAAAAGACCGAAAGTCCCCCAAATGTAACTCCTCGTTTTCTTGACACAGCTTCTTCTCATCTGACAGGGACTGCTGTACCTACGTACCTGGCAAAGGTCCTGATTTACATGTCATCAGGCCAAGAGCTTTCAGAAAGCAGGGAGAAGGGGATGTAGAGGTAAGGGGTCCAAAATACCTTCGCCTGGTAGGGAGGAACATGGATGCAGCCCCCATGCAATATATCCCCTGGAGGTCAGCATGTTCCATGTGCCTCTGTCTCTCTACCTATTTGGCATCTCCACTCATCTCTTATCTCTCGGGCACCTTTCTCCAGTTCCTTGAGACAAAGGAGGAATTCTTATCTGCTATCACTGGGGTACAGCAGCAGTTTTCCAGGGTAACATAAGATAACAGCATTTGGATCATGACAAGCACCAGAAGATCTTCATTGTTTTCATAGACACCCTCATTTAAAGGATGTTTTACAAGTGGACTTGGCCCATCCTGCTAGGGTGTTTGCCCTGCCAACAGGTTCACGCAGTATATCCCATAAGGAGTTCAGATGGTGCATGCCTTTGAATAATTTGGCTGTTTCCTATATGAAAAAAAACTTGAGATTTCCTATCTAGTGGAACTATCCTGCAAAAAGCATGTGGAATGTTTGCCTTTTAGGGGAACATTTCTTTGACCCTGCTTTGGAAAAGTACTCTTTTACCAATTAAAGAAGGAAAAGGCCTACAATTAAGAAATCTGCTGCTCCTTTGACTTTCAAGAAGTATTCCAATCCTTTCACTATAGGCCATCCTCTTCACAATGAAAGGGCACCCCACTCATTTGGGTGGGGGGACAGTAACATGCCTTCACTGAGGTCAAGAGGGAGATTGGGGACAAATTGGTGACTTCATTACTCACTGCTACAAGATAGAATTTTGGAGCCTCCCCCCTCAGTGATTTTAGCTATATAATGTTTCTTCAGTTAAATAAAGAAATTTTAACTTTTGAAGCCTCTCAATCATCTATCTCAATAAGTGATCATTCCAGTTCCAGAGAACGTAAGGTTTCAGATTTTCTACCCAAACCCCTTCATGGTCTCAAAACCCAATGGCAGTGTTTAATCCATATTGATTCTCAAGAATCCCAACAAGGTTCTAAGGGTACTGACGTTCTGGATGGAATCTGTGAAATTGATAGTTACATCTCTCAAGCTAAGAGTGTTTCTAGTATCAGTGGATACCAAAACTGCTAGCCTACAAGTTCTGATCTTTCCACTGCACTAAAGATTCTGCAGTTTGCTGTAGAAAAAAAATGTTTCTAGTTAGGGCAGGCTGAATGATAGAGTCTCATCTACAACTTTCAGAGTATTCACGAAAATCTGGGCTCCAATTCTGGGACTCTTACATTCCAGGGTATGAATGACATTCCTTGTGATAGCATTGGCCATGACAGGTCCTCTTTATGGAAGGATCTGGGTTGTGTTAGACCCCATATTTCTCCTTCTTGCTACAGATAATCTGATCAAGTTGAGATTGGTTTGATCAGATGCTTTACAAGCTGGTAACGGCTTCTAAACAAACAAACTATAACCGGAATTTATCAAATCTTTTTTGCTTCTGGTTTCTCATGTCACAGAGGGGAGGGGCAAAGTCAAATTATTCAGGCACAAGGAGTATATGTAGACAACTGTTCAAGGAAATGTGCAGCAGTTAGAGCTGTGATAGTCTTTATAGTCCTTGATGTGGGTAGTATAACTCCAAGAGCATGTAATGTGAGGCACTGGTGGCTGCTGTCCTCACTCCTCAAAGTTGAGCCAGCTCTGTGTAAATCACAAGAAGGAAGGAAAGAGGGGACATGCCACCTAGGTGAAGCATTGAAACAAAGGCTTTTTTTCCAAAGGTTAAAAACACTTACAAGTTAAAAATCATAAACACGCGTATTGTATAAATTAATAGATACCGCTCCAGGTGTCCTCTCTCCAATGTACACCTCCACCCTCCAAGCCTGGGTGCTGGCTCTGCCTTTTGTATAAAGTAAAGCAAAAAAGTCCTGGATGTCGGCACACCAGATGCAACACCTTTATTGTGTATAAAAAACTCACACAGCAATGTGGAGATTAAGTACAGCAGCAATAATAGTTGACACGTTTCACACCATAGTCAGGTGCTTAATCATCATTTGGAGTGTTTCCATCCAGGACTTTTTTTCTTTACACGCTTAATGTATAGTAGGGTATCCACCACTGTGCAAACAGAAGAATCAGTGCTACTATCCATATAACATATTGATGAGAGAGCTCCTGGGAAATCGATCAACAGCCATTGGTTGAGTATATAATGTAGAAAGAGGAGGTAGGAGCTATAGTGTTGAAGATGATATAGGATAGCTTGTAGTCCAGCACTGTAGGGGATCGAGGAATAAAGTGCCCTCAAGTCCAATGTAGCCCATACATAGGTAGATACCCATTTGACAGATGTAATATGGGATAAGACTGTGCTTGTGTACCTAATATAGTCAGGCAGTCTCTGTACTTAAGACTGTAGGTGTCGGTCTACCCATTCTCCCAGGTGCTCCGATAAGGAACCAATACCGGCTATGATCGGTTGGCCCTGCAAAGGACAATCCATGTTATGGATCTTAGGGAAATGATGGAAGACCAGCATCACAGGTTTGTCCACATAGAGATATTCAGCTGTTTTGGATGACAATTCTCCCATACTTATGCCCAACTGTAAGTATTGTAGTGTTGATTAAAAGGCTATAGTGGGATTTTTGAACAGGGAAGGATATGTATTACTGTCACTAAGCTGTCTGATAGCTTCAGATCTAAATTGTTCCTTGGTCATTGCCACCATTACTCCCCCCTTATCTGCTTCTTTTATCACTATCCCCTTATCCTCTTTTAACTGATGTGAAGCCTGTTTATCTTGCTTTGAAATGTTTGTTTTTCTAGATGTTGAACTACATTATTTTAGTTGTATCAATTCCCTCTCAGTGACAAGCTGAAAGGTATCTACTGTATAGTTGGGTTTCTCGAGTGTACAGGATAAAAAAAACATATCCACGTGATGTAATCCGTGAAACTCTATAAGAGCCCAAATGCGATTCAGAATTCAATTGTTCTAAAGTTAATGATGTAGATAAGTCCAGAAACATACGGACAGGCATTTTGTTCTGCAGTTGATTGATTTTGATCATATTCACTTACCATCTCTGTCAGTGGGTCACCCATCTGTTCATCTGTTCTCTGTTTGAAATGTTTATATAGCAGAAGGTTCCTAACAAACCTGCTGGTGTCTAATATTGCAATAAAATATCAATATGATAGGTGGGTGAAAACGATAGACCCTGGACAAAAGATTCCATCAAATTTATCTGTTAGATTGACCACTGAAGTAATGGTAGATAATTTACTACTTCTTATTTCCTTCTCCTCTGTGGATACTACCAATCCCTGTCTTCTCCCTCCTCATCTGTGTCTTTTCTTGCAGTGTCCTATTTTCTGGTTGTCTTCTTTCTCTTTGGATACAGATAATATTTTGATGACGTAGCGTTTTTTGACCCCCTCAGGATTAACATTTCCACCAGCAAAAACCTTACCTCAAGAGACTCGAAGAGTGGATGCTCCCAAGGCTGCAGGTGTGTCAGAAACAGACACAACCCCCTCCTCAGCTGTATCTGAAGCCTCAGATAGTGAGTCTGATGCCTCTGGCAAGCTAAAGCCCACTTTCTTGATTACACTAGCAGATCTGTGTATTTTCCTGAAAATAGACAGCGGTGTAGAACTGAAGCTTCCACTGCTCCTCCCCTATTCGTAAAAAGTATTGTTCGGGTAATCATCCACATCTTGGAGGTATTTAGTCCTTTTGACCTGTGTAATTTGTGTTTCTAATTCCTCTATCATCAGCTGTAGTTTGTTTTGTGAATGTGGATAAATGTACAAACTTGTTTACTGCTTCTTTCTGATGTTTGAATACATTTTTTCTAAACAATCCTGTTCATATCGAACAATTAATCTCATTAGTTCAAATAAGCAGTTGGACAGGATGGCATTCCATTCTTGTTTAAAAGTCCCAGAATAGACTGTTGGCTTTTTTTTTAATCTGTAGCCCCTGTGAAATCATTTGTTTACCCAAATACTGGTTTAAGTTGGTAACATCCCACAACAGGGTAACCTATGATTTCATATGGTGAAGTAGCTTGTTAAACTCCACTTCACAGGCTGTGCTGTCCTAAATAGGGATGATCGAACGGTTCGGGTCGACCATCTGTTTGACCCGAACATTGACTGTTCGAAATTCGGCCGAATTCCGAACTTTTTGCTGAAAAAGTTTGGAATTCGGCAACCAGAACCGACCAAAATGGGACAGGAACTGGGCTTTAAAAGCCCGTGATTGGACCAGAACCATCAGTAAAAGCCAATTGAGGGGGCTGGAGGATGCTAGGAATTTTATTGGAGTGACTAGGCCCCCCAGTATATAAGATAGCCCCGCCAAATCTCTAGCACTTTAATACAGGGCTTTGGAAGAGAGTGGAAGCAGTTCTGTTACTCCTGCTTCAAAAGTGTCATTTAGCAATTATTAGTGTGAGGAAAGGGATATCAAGTGTAGTTAGGGTACTATTTTCCACTACAGTTAGATTCAATAATCTAGTTTCTGTAGGGAAAGTGTTAAGTGTCAGGGTGACCGTAGTGTAGTGTAGGGTGAACTGACTCTGACTGCTATGGCAGGGTGACCAAACTCTTCCATGTCAGGGCGCCATAGAAAAAAGATTGTTTGTCTTAGAATTGCAGTAGAGCAGGCATAGGGCTCCGCTACTCTTACACCTGGCTGTTTTTGTTTCAGGTGTTTTATTGGGCTTTTTTGTGGACGTCTTTGGAGGCAGGCATGACATCTGAACTTCTGTGTAGGGGTATATATACACACACACATGTATGTATATATACACATACACACATATAGGTGTGAAAGTAGCAGAACCCTATGCCTGCGCTAATGAAATTATTTGCAGGCATAGGGCTCCGCTCCTATCACACCTATATGTGTGTATGTGTATAAATACATATATGTGTGTGTGTGTATATATACCCCTATACAGAAGTTCAGATGTTATGCCTGCCTCCAAAGACGCCTAAAAAATGCCCAAAAAAACGCCTGCAACAACACACCTGGGCGTTTTGTTGCAGGTGTTTTTTTGGGCATTTTCTGGGCGTCTTTGGAGGCAGGCATAACATCTGAACTTCTGCATAGGGGTATATATATAAACAAACACACATATATGTATTTATACACATACACAATTATAGGTGTGATAGGAGCGGACGGCGTAGTCCCCAACAGCGTAGTACCAATAAAACTTCTCTTTATGTAAAATGAATGCCACTCACAAAGGTAGGAGTTAACCACTTAAGCCCCGGAAGATTTTACCCCCTTCCTGACCAGGGCCTATTTTGCGATTCGGGACTGCGTGACTTTAACGGACAATTGCGCGGTCATGCGACGTTGTACCTAAACAAATTTGACGTCTTTTTTTCCCCACAAACAGAGCTTTCTTTTGGTGGTATTTGGTCACCTGTGCAATTTTTTGATCATGCGCTATAAACAAAAAAAGAGCGTCAATTTTGCAAAAATAACAATATTTTTCACATTTTTTTATATGAAATTCCCCCAAAAATTTAAAAATCAAAATTTTTTAACATTTTCGGCCAATTTGTTTTATGCTACATATGTTTGGTAAAAAAAATCCCAAAAAGCGTATTTTGATTGGTTTGCACAAAAGTTATTGCGTTTACTAACAAAGGGAAAGATTTTTGTCATTTTTGTTCTTTTTTTTAAACGAGTAATGGCGGCAATCTGCGATTTTTTTGCGGTACTGCGAAACATTGCGGCGGACAGATCGGACCCTTGACTGACATTTTTGACAGTTTTGGGGTTACCAGTGACATTACTGCAATAATCAGTGCTATACATATGCACTGTTACTGTAAAAATTACACTGGCAGTGAAGGAGTTAAATGTATTGGAGAGGGAGGGGTTAAGTGTGTCCTAGAGGCATGTTTCTAACTGTGATTGGCTGTGACTACTAGTGTAAGAACAGAGATCAATGGTCCTACATAGTAGAACCGTCTGATCTCCATTCTTACACAGGGAAGAATGACAGGCGGCTTTGTTTACATCAGCCGCCTTCCTTTCTTCCGGTGTAATGGACGATCGCGATTGCCTGGCAGACATCGGGTCCACCGGGCACGCGCGCGGGGGGGTCCATGACCGCGCGGAAGCATGCCTCTGGCGGCGCGCGCTCGCTCCCTAGAGCCTCACAGGCTAGCGACGTAGTACTACGTCGCTTTGCCTGTGAGGGGCTGACTGCCGCAGTAAATAGTCGTGCGGCGGTCGGCAAGTGGTTAAAAACACTCATCTCATGCCTTCCATGCCTTCTTGGGTAACCTGAGAATGCTGCCAGCAGTTTCACTGGCTGACCATAGAGCTGATCGGAGATTAGCACATCCCCAATCATCTCTATGGTCTAAAACTTGAAGCAATAAGCATTTAATCACTTCTGTTTTTGCCGGATGTAAACAGCGCCATTTTTAAATTGGTCGATCTTGTTGGGATCAGATGCTTTAAGGGCAGATAAGAGATCTGGAGTGTAATAGGCCCCATTTTTCTTAGTAAAGAGTACCTGTCACTGCCTATTGCTATCACAGAGGACATTTACATTCCCTGTGAGAACAATACAAGTGATAAAAAAAAAAAAGAAAATAAAGGGACAATGTAAAAGTAAAAACTCAAAATAATTAATTAAAACAAATAATAATAAAAAAAATTAAAGGCCCCCCCCGATACTCACATGCAAAGGCGAACACATGCTTCGATCCCATGTTAGTATGTAAACAACAATTGCACCATGCATGTGAGGTATTACAGAACACGTCAGATCAAGTCAAGTGCAGTAATTCTAGCACTAGACCTCTGGTTTAAATCTAATGTGGTATCCTGTATAGGCTTTTAAAAAATCGCCTATGGTTATAAAAAATGTACATGGCTTGTCGTCATTGCACAGGAGTGCTCTATTTTAAAGAGTGACATGTTTGGTATCTATTTACTCAGCATACCATCATCTTTTATACGTTACCAAACAATTTGGTAATATATTGTGTTTTTGTGCATTACAATTCAAAATTTTTTTATTTTTTCCAAAACATTTTGAAAAACCACTGCGCAAATACTGTGTGGCATAAAAACATGCAGTGTCCACCATTTTATTCTCTAGGGCCTCTGCTTTAAAAAAATATACAATGTTCGGGGAACTTCCTTCTACTCATTTGAAGGTCTTAAAAGTCGCTATTGTATCCCCGACTCTGAATTCTATAAGTATCTTCAAATCAGGCATTTCTATGGCTCTTTGGGCCCTTTGACTGGCCGTCTTGAATCCTCCCTTTTTGAGTCGATATGCCGCAGCTCCTCTAGGGACAGGGGGGTGATCTCGAGACTCTATGGTTACCTCAATGGCTTGCAATTGCCAGACAAGTCTCGGGCCATGCTCGCTTGGGAGGCTGACCTCGGGGTGGAGATGTCCATTGAGACGTGGTCGTCTATGCTTCAGAATATGCATAAATGTTCTAAATCTATGTCAGTAAAGGATATGGTGGTGAAGCTCCACACCAGGTGGTATCTTACCCATGACAGGGTTCATAGGTTTTATCCTGGGGTCTCCGATCGCTGCTTTCGTGGCTGTGACGCGATGGGTACCATGCTCCATACCTTTTGGGAGTGTGGCCGGTTGTCTGTGGTGTGGAGGAGGGTCTCGGATGTGATTTCTCGAAGGCTCGATTCGAGAATCTCTCTTACCCCCCAAATGTGCTTATTGTTTGCTAAGATCCTAGGCTCTTCCTCACCCGCCCAAAGATTGGCACACACACTCTGTTGCTCGGTGTTGTGGACTATAGCTCTTAACTGGCGATCGGAGACAGTCCCTTGGACTCAGGTATTATCGAGAATGGAGGCGATCAGAAGTATGGAAAAGGTATATCACACTTTGTATGATACTATGTATGTTTTTCATAGAAAATGGGAGAATTGGTCTGCGGGCTGATTGGGTCCTTGGTTTTCTTGCCCTGACTCAGCACTCGGTGGCCTACCTAGATGTTTCAACCATATGGTTTTACCTCATCTCTCAGGAATGTATAGATATTACTGTTATTGTTTGTTAACCGAAGTATGCCTTTTTCAGATGGTATATTATTCTACGCTGGTTATACAATTCTACGGTATAATAGTTGCACTGTAAGTGTACACACCTTTCTCTACAGTTAGGATTTTGCACTGATTTACTCTCTGACCTCTGCGATTCCTTTGTTGCATCCTTGTTGTATTTGATACCATACTTGTGTCTTTTATTTTTGATATCCGCGATGCCGTCATACTAGACCTTTTTGTTTTTTCCTTTTCGTTTGCTTCCACTCACACCTGTGTGGGATACTATGTAATTGTACTTTTCTATTATGTCATACTTTGGTTTTGACTTTGGTTTTGTCTGTTTCTAAAACCTAATAAAAACGTTTGTATTAAAAAAATATATATATATACAATGTTTATGCAGGCTCAAAGTAAATTTCTAGCAAACATGACCATTTTTTTTTTTATAATGTTTTTATTTAAAGTTTTTCAAATACAAAACAGAAAATAATCAATAGTACATACAATGCATTGGTACAGTCAAACAGCATAACAGCTTACTATAGTGAACGTTATGTATGTGGATGGCTTCCAAATCTAAGTAAGTACGTAGTACATTAACCTCTATTTGGAGCTATGTAAACTCACAGCCGAACAGGCCCCCTACTACCCCTCACAGACACCTCAATGGGTTCAAACTGTTCCCGGGTGGGGAGGGAACTCCAGATACGCTTAAAACCTAATGGAACTCCTAGTTTTTAGGGGTGAATGTAACTGAAGGTAAAACATATTTAATAATTGCTAATGATAAGGTACTCTCTGGTAGTAATGTAAATCAGTCTTTTAAATAAGCAGGCTAGTGGGTGGAGGCTAGTGGAGGCTCTAGGGTGGAAAAGCCAAGGTGACCATACTGTCCTACAGGTAGACACTTTACTGTCCTTAAAAGCTAGTATATTTTCATATTGACACTGGGTGTTGACTCTTATTATAATTTCCTCTAGTTTAGGAGGTACCATTTCCAATGGTGAGTGATGATGAGTCTGGCAGCAATTATAATTTGTAGTACCACTGTTTTGTACTTGCCGGGAACAGCGCCAATACCCAAATTCAGATGGGCTAAGGCTGGAGAGATAGAGGTGTGTGTGCCTGTAATTTCCTTAATTAGATTCTCAACAGACTTCCAAAATGGTTAAACAACTACACAATCCCACAGAATATGATATAGATTCCCTATATGATTACAATGTCTCCAACAAAGTTTGCTGGAGGTGGGGTAGATTTTAGAGAGTCTATAGGGCGTCAAGTATCACCTATGGTATATCTTAAGATATTGGTCTCAGTGGTCAACGCATTTAGTGAATTTAAAGCTACCTAGTATGACTTTCTGCCATTGCGTTTCAGTGAAGGTTACTCTAAGTTAATTTTCCCATTTAGTCTTACTTGGACACCTAGTATCTGCTTGCACACTATCACGTACCTGGAGATGAGCCTGACACTGTGAGGAAGGCCTCCCTTGCACCTCCGACTCAGGACCCCTGATAGTGCAGACAGGGGACACCTGAGTGTGGAGTAGCACGGGCGCCTGGAGGCTTGCTTGAAGCGGACGATGGCTGCTGGTGCAGGTCGCCAGAGAAGTCCGATGAGCAGGGTGTTGAGCAGGCAGCAGGTGCTGGAAGCAGAGGTTGCTGGGTAACAGGAGGAGCTTCCTAGGCAGGATGGATGGATCTGGGAATGACAGAAGCATGGTAAGACAAGCCGGGTCAGGAGCCAATCGGTAACGTAGAAGCCAGTAGGAGCAGACAGGAAGAGAGGTCATGGGACAAGCCAAGGTCGGTGCAGGTGGAGATCAGAGAATCGTCAGGACAAGCCGGGTCTGGAACTTAGGAACAAGATGCAGGTAAGCAGATAACAGGTATCCAAGGCTGAAGACAAAGCAGCACTAGAGCAGTGTAATGGCTGGATTTAAATAGTCCTTTTGGCGCCAATGTCTAATGAGCGTTCGCGTACCCGCGAACGTGCGTGCAAGGTGCACGTTGGCGTACTCGCGAACATGCGTGCGCGGTTACACGAGTTCGTGCATGTGCATTGGCCATTGTCAGGTTTCTGACAGGAACATGTCTTTGCACAGCAAACGTTCTCTTACATTGCCCCCTCCCAATGGGCAGCCTCCGGATGCCCAACCGGGCCAACCTCTCTGGGTGATTATGCTTGAAAGCCTGAATTAAGTCTTTTGCATGGATATTGTCCACTGGCTCCCAAGAGTTCTCCTCAGGTCCATAACCTTTCCATTTAATCAAATATTGAATTTGATTACCCCTTATTCTGCAATCAACAATGGCTTCAACCTCAAACTCCTCTTCACCGTTGACTACCACAGGTTCAGGGCATGTGCATTGGCCATTGTCAGGTTTCTGACAGGAACATGTCTTTGCACAGCAAACGTTCTCTTACACATGCTCATTAGCAGGTTGTAAAAGAGTGAGATGCCCCACGTTTTTGCATTGATTTGACCCTGAAGAAACTTCCATGCATTGGTATGAATGAATATGTAATATGCACACTTATTGACAGCATGGAAGTTGTGAATTTGGGTAATTCTATAGCTGTCTGGGGGTTGAGGACTATCCTTAATACTCAAAAATTACAATCACCTTTCGACCAATCTTTTACTTTAAAAGAAGGGGATCAGCCATTCCTATGCCCCTAGTGAGATATCTAAGTTACTCAATTCCCACGGCTGATTTTGTACGTTAAGCATCGTTCGTCACGCTTCCAACGTGGCTTTGATTATTGGGTGTGCGGTATAGATACCCATAGTTTATCTTCTGGTGCCTGTATCCAAAATTTTACCTGGTCTAGGAGAGTGGCCCTGTGATAGTTTAGTAGGTCAGGAAGGCCTGCTTTTTCTGGGACCAAATCAGGTTCCGAAGTAATTTATTACATTTAACAAATACATTTGGGGGCAAAAGTATCGGGAGAGTTCTAAAAGTATAGAGTATTTTGGGGAGAATCTGCATCTTAAATGCAGCTATTCTTCCTATCCAAGATAGATGTGGGTTGTCTATTTACTTAATATCCTCTTCAACAGTTGAGAGCAGAGGAGGGAAGTTAGCCTCATACAGCATTGAGCTGTACGGGGTTAACTGAATGCCTAAATAGGAGATGGCTTTAGATTCCCAGTGGAAATTGAGCTTTGCTCTATTTTGGAGTAAGGTATCTTGGGTAACATTCAATGGCTGTGCTTGGTATTTGTTCACATTTATCTTATGATACCTGACCTAAATTTTCCACTATACTTTGTGTGTGAGTAAGAGAATTGCATGGGTCAGAGAGTGATAGGATGATATCAAAAAGCCCTATCTTGTGGTCTTGGTCACCAATTGTCATGCCCTTAATGAGTGGCTATGCTCTGATAGCTTCTGCTAGAGGTTCGATGGCAAGGGAGAAGATAATCAGGGATAGTGGGCAACCCTGACGGGTGCCATTGGTCAGATTAAAGGATTTAGATAGTGAACTGGATGCAAAAACTCTTGCCGATAGATTCCTATACAGTGTCATTATAGCTGAGTGGATGGGGCCACTAAGTCCAAATTTGCGCAGGACCCTATCTAAATAGGCTCAGTTTTCTTTGTCGAATGCCTTTTCTGTGTCCAAACTCAGGATTACGGCAGGCATCGACGAGTCTCTGCATATTGGATGAGATTAATCCTCCTTCTCGTGCCATCCAGTGCCTGTCTGCCCTTGATAAACCCGACCTGCTATGGACCCACAAGAGCCGGAGTGACTTCTAGGAGTCTGTTTGCTAAGACCTTAGAATATATAAAAAATACACATTTTACATGTCAACAAAAAGTGTCAGAAAAGGCTTGATGTTTAGCAGAAGCTTCTCATTTTTGGCATAAAATGTCAGGACAGTTTAAATTCCCCCCTCCCCCCTCAAATGACCCCTTTTTGGAAAGTATACACCTAGGGTATTTGCTGAGAGGCATGTTGAGTCCATGGAAGGTTTAATTCTTTGCCACAAGTTTTTGGAAAGTTAAATTTTTTTTACACAAGTTTTTACTTGAATGAGCTATTTCTCCCACATGCCATGGGTAAATAGAGAATTAAACCTCAAAACACATTCTGCTGGTATATATACTGGAATTTACGCAGCGTTCACTTTCTGACTACTTTCTGATTTCACTTCCTGACTACCTATCAGTTTTAGAGGCCTTGCGATACCATTATAGTAAAAAACAACCTCCAAATTACCACTTTGTGGAAAGTAGACACCCTGAGGTATTTGCTAAGAGGCATGGTGAGTATTTTTCAGATCTCACTTGTTGCCGAATGTTTTTGGAAAATTAAGAAAGAAAACAAAAACCTTGTGACAAAAAATGAGATCTACATACTACTTACCATGCTTCCTTTCAAATTCCTTGGAATGTCTACTTTCCAAAAAGGTCATGTTTGTACTATCCTGACCTTTAATGGCCTTTAAAACCATGATATGTAGTAAAGAAGCGACATACAGTGGGGATCGAAAGTTTGGGCACCCCAGGTAAAAATTTGTATTAATGTGCATAAAGAAGCCAAGGAAAGATGGAAAAATCTCCAAAAGGCATCAAATTACAGATTAGACATTCTTATAATATGTCAACAAAAGTTAGATTGTATTTACATCATTTACACTTTCAAAATAACAGAAAACAAAAAAATGGTGTCTGCAAAAGTTTGGGCACCCTGCAGCGTTAATATCTTGTACTGCCCCCTTTGGCAAGTATCACAGCTTGTAAATGCTTTTTGTAGCCAGCCAAGAGTCTTTCAATTCTTGTTTGAGGTATCTTTGCCCATTCTTCCTTACAAAAGTCTTCCAGATCTTTGAGATTTCTGGGCTGTCTGTCACGCACTGCTCTTTTAAGGTCTATCCATAGATTTTCAATTATGTTGAGTCCCTAACTCACATTCATACATACATAGTAGGGCCAATTTTTTTTTTTTTTTTTTTTATACAGGATCCAATTAACCTACCAGCATGTCTTTGGAGTGTGGGAGGAAACTGGAGTACCCGGAGGAAACCCACGCAGGCACAGGGAGAACATGCAAACTCCAGACAGGTAGTGTCATGGTTGGGATTCGAACCAGCGACCTTCTTGCTGCTAGGTGAAAGTGATAGTTAATACTATTGGTTAGTTTGAAATAAACTTAAGCTACAATCTTGCTTGAAATTATTACATCCAATAAATTAATAATATATTTACTCCATTGATACTCAAGTGTAATATTATTCCTATTCTTGTTAAGTTCTGCTAAACATATTTAAACTCTCCTTCTCAAAAAATCAGGAAGTCATCTATAATCTTCTGGTAGAACAATAGTTCCATTCTCTGTGATACTAAAGTTTTATTTATTTTTTCTTTAAAAATAACACACTTACCTGCTCTGTGCAGTGGTTTTGCACAGAGCAGCCCAGATCCTATTCTTCTCAGGTCCTTCTTCAGTGCTCCTGGCCACACCCTCCTGTTGAGTGCCCCCACAGGAAGCAGCTTACTATGGGAGCACCTGAGCTGAGCCACAACTCTGTGTGTCCATTCAGACATGGATCAGCAGGACAGCCCTGTCCCCTCTCTCCTGATTGGATAACTGACTTTGACATAAATGGGAGCCAATGACGCTGCTGCATTGTCTCAGCCAATTAGGAGGAACAGTCTTGGACAACCGAGGCACTCGTGCATATCGCTAGACAGAGATGGGACTTCAGGTAAGTATTAGTGGGGCTAAATTTATCCTCCCACTTTGCCATAAAAATGTTTGCAAGACTGGGCAAAAACTTTGCACCCAATGCAACACCACTTTTCTTGGTGTAAAAGGAACCCTGATAGCAAAAAAATAGTTGTGTAAAAGACAGATCACAAACTTTTTACAAAAATGATTTTTGAGCATAAGGAATCTAATTTCTCCCGTTCAATGCCAAATTAAGGGCTAATAGAGCACCCATATGCTGTATAATAGTATACAGTGATGATATATCAGGTCTTCCTTCCAATTTACCTCTTTCAATAATTATAATACTTTTTTTTTGTGTCTTTTAGGTTGGCCTTTGTCTAAAGTACACTTGGCTGAAGAAATGTATCCAAATACTCCCCTAACCTGGCTGAAACAGAACCAATCCCTTTCACAATGGGATGGCCACTGAGAACTGAAGATTTTATGTATTTTAGGTAGAGTATATATAATAAAACTCCAACACACACTTGGTACCAGATATACAGTATCTTTTTTTTTTTTAACACCTCTAGCATCATGCTACACCACACTCAGCTTTAATATACCCCCAAACCTGAAATTTAAAAAAAAATGTATCTTCAATGTAACCTTTGAAGTCTGAAGAACAGAGCCTCTTGCTTCTGTTCGTCTTTGTTTTCTTGTATTTTTTTTTGTAATTGGTACTTGCCCTTCATGGCAGTGTCCAACTTTCTATGCCTATTTTTTAGCAATATTTTGTTTATAAGCTTCAAAAAAGGAATTCATATAATAATGATGATAATAATAATGTTTTTAAGTGTTTTTTTCACAACATTTTTACACCTATTGCCTAAAACATCTCAACTAAAATAAACTTTACTCAAAATATACATACTCATGAGCCATTCAAAACTCTTTAAAATACCCTAAAACAGCCTTACCACAACCTCCTTTAATTTTGCATTTCACATTTTCTCTATTATATTTTGCCTACACAACAAAATCTTGTTATTTTAGGCAGTAAGATCTGAAGGTAATCATTCTTAAGCTGGCCGTAGATTGATTAAATGAGGCCAGTTCTACAGGAACCTGACAAATTTTAATCCAAGTATGAGCAGACTGGTTGTACTGAAATCAATATATCAACCAGCCTGTTATTGTTTTTTTTAATTTAATCTTGCTGCCAGCAATGATCATTGTATTCTAATGCCTGGAAACCTCTCACATACAATAGCTCCATGGGAGCACACAGTCAGTGTTGATGGGGAATCAAGCAATTTTCTTTACTTCAACCTATGGTTAAAGGAAAGAAAATTGCATAAAGTATGGCCTGCCCTAGACCTGCAATTGAGTGCAAATTAAGGGAGGAAATTTGTCTGTGACAAAGGTATCATAAGTGACAACCACTATGGATTTACAAAAGTCCATTCTTTCATCAACAGTATCATTCAATGTAAGGGAAAAATTGGATGGTGAAAGTCCAATGGCAGTAGTTTAACTAGATTTTGCTAAAGTATTTTGGAACTGTACCCCCTAATCATTTAAAATATAAAATATCGTAGGGATGGAGTTAATGAAATCGTATGTATAGTAAATTACCAGGAAAATAGTTACATGTTTGTACATTACAGGTCAAGTGTGTCCAAAAAGTAATAATTTTTCAAAAGCCTCACAAGGTTCTGGAATCAAATATTTAAACTCATATCCTCAGTTACGGGTATACTTACCCCACCCGACCCAGCACTGGCCCTATTAAATCTCAGAATAGGGGAATTCCCCCCACAATTCTGAGTCATAGTGGCACACATTCTCCTGGCCTCTAGATTACATATCACCAAAAAGCGTAAGTCGACCTCCACCCCAACCATTTCAGAGGTTGTCACATACGTAAATCTCACATATGAACATGAACGGCTCATCGCTAAAAGACTAGGCAAAATGACATTGTTTCAACGTGTCTGGGAGTCATGGATACCATGGACTACTAAATGAATGATACTGTATGCAAATGTGATCAGTACTTGTTGATTTTCTTACTCTTGTGTGATGCAACTGTTTGTAACCCCCTTTATATACCTGTTCTTGTTTTTGTTGTTCCTTTCTATGAAAACTCTATAAAAATTGAATTTGCAAAAAAAAAAAAAAAGTAGTAATTATTCAAGTTGTGAGTGTTTTGCTCTGGAGTTCTGTTTTAGGACCAATGCTATTCAATTATTGATATAAAGATTGGGTTTAAGAGCTCAAATACAGTGTTTGATGATTGTGACGGGAGTCACTTTGGTTGGAGGTCCTGTGGAACTCAGCTTACCTTAGAGGGGTTGGGAAAACCCTCTCTCGGGCCCCTAGTCTCCTCTTATGTGTAAGTCCCCTGTGTCTTTCAGGGGCACAGGGTGACCAAGAACCCCAGTTGGGTCTGCACTAACCAGACTCGCTGTAAAACCACACCGGACTCAGCATTTGGTGTTATCCCGGCTATCCTGGGTTCTGTATGTGTGGTTTGTGTTGAACCTATGACAGTAATATTTAAGAACAATATTCCTCAAAGAAATATATAAAGATGAACAATTTCAGACTGTTATAATATTGGAAATGGTGTTCCATAGACCTCTGCTAGAAAGGTTAAGATGGGGTGGGGTTTGTTATGGTTAAGTACCCTCATTCCTTTGTTCTATTGTTCTTCTGTCTGCCTTAAGATCAACCTATTATGGGATGTACATGTGTATGTGCATTAGCTTCTAGAGGGGAGGGGGGATTTCTCAAGCAGCCCTTCCTTAAAGACTGTCTACTGTTGGAAAGTTGAATACACCTGTGTGTCATGTTACAGAATGTTGTTCCCCGCCCAGTGTGTTGTTATTATGCAAAGAGGGGGAGGATTGTCCCCTGAGTTTTTATCTTTTGTGCCTGTGTTCAATAAAGAGTGGGTTGCTTTCAGAGACATACAAGCTAAGTTCAGGCTAGTTTTTGTATGTAGGGCAGCTGGAATATCTCCATCTATGTCCAGACTGGAGGAAGCCACATACTGACGGAAGACCACAAGTACGGTGTGGGTCGACGGTTCCGTTACACTGGTTGGCAGCGGCGGGATGCTTCCTGCAGTCTGGGAGATCCAAACCTCCACCGGGATCCAAGGTCCGGATATCAGAAGAGGAGAGGTACAGATATCAGCTGCCATGGAAGAGGAATTCGGAAGGAGGTTGCGAGAGATGCGGATACAGCACAGGGGACAAGTGTCAGAGAAGGTCCTGCTAGGATGTTATGATTCAATCCGCTTTGAACTCTGGAAGGAAACACTAGCTTGTGAGCAGCGACACCAGAGAAAAATCCTCCCCTCCATCCAAGAAAGGTACTGGTCGCAGTATGGATTGTGGGTGCTGGTTTTGGGAGATAAACCGCACAAGGAATGGAAAGCGGAGTTAAGCAGGCTTGTCCAGGAGGAGATACGATTGGATGAGAGGTACAGAGCTCTCCGCTGGTACGTAACCCAAGTGTGCCCATGGACAGCGGACGACAGCCCAACAGAAGGCTATTGCTATGGCGGCCTGGGGCTGTCATTAGAGAAGTGGTCAGAGGACCCTAACTTTGGGAGCGACTTGGAGTGGCGATTAGAGGAAATTATGGATTCCAGAGAAAAGATCCTGAACATCTCGGAAGTGCTCTGGGCACTGGAAGATATGGAGTTTCTGGCCATTCAGGAATGGGAGCTGGAGATCGCCTACAGACGGCTGCTAGACTCTGCTCAGCACCAGCCAGAGTTACCGGGAGAGGAGATTGTAGGTCTCTCATCCCAGCAACAGCCAACAGCACTGGTAGTGGAGACAGTAAGTCCCACTACCCAGCTCCAGCCAGCATTACTGGTAGAGGAGATTGTAGGTCCCTCATCCCAGCAGCAGCAAACAGCACTGGGAGTGGAGACGGTCGGTCCCCCTACCCAGCACCAGCCAGTGTTACCGGGAGAGGAGATTGTAGGTCCCTTGTCCCAGCAGCAGCCAACAGCACTGGGGGTTAAGATGGTCGATCCCACTACTCAGCACCAGCCATGGATTACAGATTTACCTGGCTTTTCATCAAAGGATGATGTGGGTGATAAATCACCTGCCAAAGTGTTGGCACTGGGCCTGAGTGCCACCAGCCTGTGCCCTGGACTTTCAGAAATTCCAGAGACTGAGGATTTAATAGTCTTTTCTGCTGAGGAGGAACATCTCAGTGAGCTTACAGCAGAAGAGCGGGCATCCAGGCCTAGCACTGCTGACCTCTGCCTGCAACAATTGGTGGCCCAGGAAGATGTGTGCAAGGCCACTGACTTTTCAGCTTACTTCCCTGCTGAACAACGGGCATCAGGGCCTAATATAACTGAGCTCTGCCCAACACCAACAGCAGCATCTGTGGAGTTACAAGAAGCTTCTACGGCAGAAGAGCTGACAACTGGACAGAGGGTCCAAGACATCTTCCCCACACCTGAGGCAGTTCCGGAGGTCCAGGGTGAGAAGGTGGAGGTCACTTCCCAGCAGCAGACGGCTTCCCAGAATGATGACACCAACCCAGCAGAAGAGCTGGCAACAGGGCAGATTGCTGCTGGCCTCTGCCCTCAACTAACAAAGGATGGGTTTCCTGAGAAAGTAGATGGGACTACGGTCTTTACTTGCATATCCCAGGGATGCTGGGCAGTCGGCCCAGATCCCCAACAACCTGAGAAAGTGAGCCCAGCCACCCTGTCTTCTCTCCAGCAGCTGAAAGGACTCCTGGGAGAAGGGCCAGCCCACACTTCTCCCCAGCGGCGGGTATTTTTTACACAAGAGGCAGAGGTTGGCTGGGTGAGTAACGCTGTGTTCCGGACAATTTGTTTGGGGTACTGTGTGGTTACAGACATTGGGGGATGGGAACTATGGACTAACTTCGAAGTCAACCCGTTTGGGGTCTCCTCCTGCATTAGTCTCCTTTGGAAAGGGGAGAGATGTGACGGGAGTCACTTTGGTTGGAGGTCCTGTGGAACTCAGCTTACCTTAGAGGGGTTGGGAAAACCCTCTCTCGGGCCCCTAGTCTCCTCTTATGTGTAAGTCCCCTGTGTCTTTCAGGGGCACAGGGTGACCAAGAACCCCAGTTGGGTCTGCACTAACCAGACTCGCTGTAAAACCACACCGGACTCAGCATTTGGTGTTATCCCGGCTATCCTGGGTTCTGTATGTGTGGTTTGTGTTGAACCTATGACAGTAATATTTAAGAACAATATTCCTCAAAGAAATATATAAAGATGAACAATTTCAGACTGTTATAATATTGGAAATGGTGTTCCATAGACCTCTGCTAGAAAGGTTAAGATGGGGTGGGGTTTGTTATGGTTAAGTACCCTCATTCCTTTGTTCTATTGTTCTTCTGTCTGCCTTAAGATCAACCTATTATGGGATGTACATGTGTATGTGCATTAGCTTCTAGAGGGGAGGGGGGATTTCTCCAGCAGCCCTTCCTTAAAGACTGTCTACTGTTGGAAAGTTGAATACACCTGTGTGTCATGTTACAGAATGTTGTTCCCCGCCCAGTGTGTTGTTATTATGCAAAGAGGGGGAGGATTGTCCCCTGAGTTTTTATCTTTTGTGCCTGTGTTCAATAAAGAGTGGGTTGCTTTCAGAGACATACAAGCTAAGTTCAGGCTAGTTTTTGTATGTAGGGCAGCTGGAATATCTCCATCTATGTCCAGACTGGAGGAAGCCACATACTGACGGAAGACCACAAGTACGGTGTGGGTCGACGGTTCCGTTACAATGATTATATCAAATTATGCAGGAAAATAATTTAGCACAGGATGTAGCATCATTACAAGAAGACATTGATAAAATAGGGGGTTGGCCAGGTACATGGCAAAGTTATGCACTTGGGTGGTAAAAATGCACATTCAAAATACACATTAGCAGGAGCTCCCCCATGAGAATTAGTGATAGAAAATGATCTAGTGATGTTTGTAGATCCCAGACTTAGAAATAGCATGCAACACCAAACCCCAGCTAACAAAACTAGTGAAATACTTTCATGCATTAAAAAGGGCATATATTCAAAGGATAAATCGATAATTCTACCCCTTTACAAAACTCCAGCCTTATTTTAAATACGCAGTACCGTTTTTATCACCAAACGTAAGAAAGGAAAAACATTGTTAAATTATAAAAAGTTCAATAAAGAGCAACACAATTAATAGGGGGAATGGAGAACAGCTATGAGAATTGATTATGTAAATTAAAGTTTTTTTATGTTTGCTGTAACTACTTATAAAATGTAAGCTTGAGTTTAGCTTTAATTTGCTAATCAAGTCTATCTAAGCCTGCTAGTCTAAGGCTGGCCTTACATTATACAATTTTCTTTTAGAGTTACCAAAACCATATAATATGAGGTCTAACCTAGACACTTTCAATTTGTATGCAATCAAGCATGCCCTTTCACTACATCGTTAAAGGAAATTCAAAAGGAAATTGAATAAGAATATTGTAAAATGTATGCCCAGCTTAACATTGCTCCCTTCCTGACTGTCAATCCTGCTGTCTAAAGATGTCTGCTTTAATACTTCATCAATAATACACACACCCAGGCAGGAAGTGTGGTACTGACAGGATCACTAGGTGAAATAAAGGAAAAAACTTATAACTAAGCCAGATGCAGCCATCGGAACTAGGGATTGGTAAGCCGCAATACATTACATTTTTGTTTTGGGTTTAATACTGAAACGTATTCACTCTGGAAAGGAGGCGCTTAAAAAAGGATATTATTACACTGCAGAAATAGATCAAAGGGGAGTACAGTAACAGTAATAAACTGTTTTTTCTAAGGTCACTGAGGATTACATATGGCCACAATTTGAAGTTCGAAGAAAGAAGATTGCAACCTAACCTGTGATTGCAGAAAGGGCTATTTCCTTTAAGAGCAAAATATTGTGGAACTCTCTCCTCCAGGAAGAGGTACTAGCTGTGAGTGTTGACATGTTAAAAAAAAAAAAAAACTTTTAGTTATCTTCCTCGGGAAGCAGAATATTCAGGACTATGGGAATAATTAGAGAATGAAAATCAAACACACATGAACGCACACAGATTGAACTGAATGGACCTTTGTCCTTGCCAACACCAAATGTTTATTTAACCACTTGACCGTGCTTTAGCCAAATTATGGCAACAGTGCTGCAGGCTAGTTCTGGGAGGGCGTCTATTGAGGTGCTCCCATGCTCACGCTTCTTGCGTGCCAATTGGGGCATGCAGCCAGAAGTGTCTTTAAAGGCTGGGTCCTCGGGACCCAGCGCATCATGGATTGGGGTAAAGGGCCAATTACAGTGGCCCTTTACCACGTGATTACTCCGACCAATGACAGAACAAACACTCATCAACAAACCAGCATTATGGTTGGTTTAGTTTGCACTGCTAGGGGGTTTCTTTCTTCTTTCCTCACACTCTATATCAGTGTGAGGAGAGGAGAGAAACACTGCAGCAGCGTGATTTGGCACGATCCTTTGTGCCCCTCCAGTGCTCCCACAGTGCCATCAAAGTGCCATTAGTGCTCCTACAGTGCCATTAGTGCTCATACAGTGCCATAACAGTGCCATAAGTGCTCCTACAGTGTCATCAGTGGTCCTACAGTGTCATCAGTGCTCCTACAGTGCCACTATAATGCCATCAGTGCTCCTACAGTGCAATTGGTGCTCCTACAGTTCCACTACAGTGCCATTAGTGCTCCTACAATGCCATCAGTGCCTTTAGTGTCCCTACATGCCCCTACAGTGCCCATCAGTGCCATTAAAGCATCAGCAGCCCTGATAGTAGCGTCGGGGTCCGGTAGTGCCACACCCCCATGCTTTTTAGGCAGGATGAGTAGGCGGCGAGCTAACCGGGGTCTTCTCCCGGCCCAAACAAAGTTTGTAAAAGTGGATTCAACCTTCTTAAAGAAAGTCACTGGAATGAAGACGGGTAGCGTTTGAAACAAAAATAAAAGCTTGGGTAGTACCGACATCTTTAGGATGTTGCAACGTCCGAACCAGGAGTGAAATCCCAGTGACCAAAGCACCGCGAGATGTCTTTGGGGAGATGTACTTTGGAGCCTCTGGCATCTACCAGGTATGGGACATATGATGCTGCCTTCTGGTCCCTTAGGGATCGAGCCAGGACCTTCCTGCATTTGTCCCCGTACTCAAAGGAGATCTTCTTGCAATGCTGAAGTGCCGCCTTGGCATGGTAATGCAGCAGATCTGCGATCTGGTCCCTAAGACGGGCAAGTTTGGAGCCGTCCTCCGGGTCCAGTCCCCATTTTTGGCTGTTCTCCAGAGCTGCCACTTCCACAAGTAGTTTGTCCAACCATGCCTCCCTCTCTCTTTTAACCTCCCTGGCGGTATGATTATGTCAGGAATTACATACCAAAAGCGGTACAATTCTTTTCATGGAAATTTGGCGTTATGTATTATAGGCCTACAATTCTTAGTAATTACTGACTTAAACCTGACCAAAACAAGAGTCTAGTAGACATCCCAGATGTGATAAATTTGAAACACAAACACGTGAATTATAATCGAATCAATAATATTATTTTATTATTTAATATATAATATATATAATAAAATTATATTATTGATTAGATTATAATGATTATAATTCATGCATTATATATTGTATAGAGATATATGTGTGTGTGTGCATATATATATATATATATATATATATATATATATATATATATGTATGCATGCATATATACATATATATACATATATATATGCATATATATATATATATATATATATATATATATATATATATATATATATATATATATATATATATATATATATATGCATATATATATATATGCATATATATATATATGTGCATATATATATATAATATAAAATGTGTTTTGTGCAACGTTTTTTTTTTTTTTTATTTCCTTCCCTAGTTCCGCTCCCATGCAGCATTGCTGCTGCAGGGAACGGAACTAGGAAGTGATCAGAGCGACGGAGACTGACGGAGGAGCGGCGGGACTCTCGGCTGGCGGTCACAGCAATGAGAGATCATCGCTGGATCGCCAGGAGAAGGTAAGAGACACCGCTGCGCTCTCTGCAATCCACCCCGAGCGTGACTCGGGGTTACCGCTCCTGATATGAAAAACCAACCCCGAGTCACGCTCGGGATTACCGCTAAGGAGGTTAAGGTGAGCCCCATGACTGATGAGGATCCCTCTGATAACGGATTTGTGAGCTTCCCAAATCACACCCGGATCACTGTCTTGGGTGGTGTTCAATTGAATATATGTCTGTTGATTTTGGGTGACATCAGCCAATAGGGATGGCCTTGCGGTTCGCCCCGGCGGTCGGTTCGCTGCAAATTTTGCTTGTTCGCTACCCGCCAAATTTGCAAACACATGGCGTTGTTCACGGCGGCCATATTAGTTTACATTGGGGAGAACTTTGACCCATGACACAGCTGTCAGGTGGAACGGGACAGCCAATTAAAACATTTCAGCACATGGACATGCCCCCTACCCTATAAATAGACCTGAGCTGTCGGCCATTTCACATTCTGCTTTTTGCCAGTGTAGGGAGAGGTCTGCTGTGCTCATGAGGGAGAGATTGCCAGACACAAATAGCTCTGTGAAGATCCACAAAAGTCCTTTTTGGGGCTGGTATTTTGGTATATGTCTACTAGTATCTTCTCAGGTTAGGGGCAGGTATCCAGTCTGTGCTTTAGGGGCAGTTAGAAATCGGCATCTGCAGTGACACAAATCGCTCTGTTAATGTCCACAAAAGTCATTTAAAGGGCTGCAATGTCGGTATAGGTCTATAACAGTCTCTTCAGTATAGGGTCAGGTATCCAGTCTGTGCTTTAGGGGCAGTTAGAGATCGGCATCTGCAGTGACACAAATCGCTCTGTTAATGTCCACAAAAGTCATTTAAAGGGCTGCAATGTCGGTATAGGTCTATTACAGTCTCTTCAGTATAGGGTCAGGTATCCAGTCTGTGCTTTAGGGGCAGTTAGAGATCGGCATCTGCAGTGACACAAATCGCTCTGTTAATGTCCACAAAAGTCATTTAAAGGGCTGCAATTTTTTTGGTGTTGCTGTGCAGTGCACTAAAAAGGGGGGGGAGGGGGGTAATCCACAGTATAATATACTTTGTAAAAAGCATATTATAGTGGATTAGTAGTATTATTGTACACTGTGCAGCATTGTGACAGGTGTGTGACTGATCATTACTGCAGCAATACTAGACACTAGACTTATAATGTACTATAACTGGTGTGATAGACCAATGGCCCCCAATACCACATATTGAAGTAGGGTGTTATCTGAGTATACTTTTACATGTTTATTTGTGTCCTGCAACAATATTGCCTCTTTTGCTGAGTTAAGTCTGGTACACACAGTGCCAAACTCACTGGCCAATTTTTTGAACTGGTGTGATAGACCAATGGCCCTCCAATACCACATATTGAAGTGGAGTGTTATTTAACAGTATCATTTTCTAAGAGTGTATTTTAGTCCTGGAAAAATGTGGCCTCTTGCTGTGTAAACTGTGCTACACACAGTGACAACAGTTACTGGTCAAGTATTTGTAGAACTGTTGTAATAAACCTGTGGCCCCCCAATACCACAGATTGAAGCAGGGTTTTATCTGAGTATACTTTTACAAGTGTATTTGTGTCCTGCAACAATATTGCCTCTTTTGCTGTGTTAAGTCTGGTACACACAGTGCCAAACTCACTGACCAATTTTTTGAACAACTGGTGTGATAGACCAGTGGCCCCCCAATACCACAGATTGAAGTGGGGTGTTATTTAACAGTATACTTTTCTAAGATTGTATTTTAGTCCTGCAAAAATGTTGCCTCTTAAGCTGTGTTAACTGTGCTACACATAGTGACAACAGTTACTGGCAAATTATTTGTAGAACTGGCAAACTGACAGACCGGCAGATAGGGAGGTGAGTCAGGCAGAACTTGCATTGCACAAGAGGTACAAAGCCAACTGCAAATGTATCAGGAGCAAGCCATCAACCATGTACAGTCACATCTGGCGCTCCCAGGACACGTCACATGGCTCTGCAGTGTGGGCTTTCTTTAATGTGTCCATTGCTGACAACAGTGTTGCCATCTGCAGCCTTTGCAGTCAACGCATAAGTCACGGTAAGCTCAACACTCACCTAGGGACAACCGCCTTAAGAAGGCACCTGAAATCTCATCACCAAGCCCGGTGGGAGCAACACCGTCAGAACCCACAAAGCCACACTCCAGGCTCTTACAGTCCAGCCTCTTCTCCTTCTCATATTCTCCTGTCTCCCCACAGTTGTCCAACACTCCACCTTCCATGATGCCGTTGTCACGTTGTTCTGGCTTCTGTGGCTCAAATGTTGGAGCGTAAAAAAGGTGTCCGACAGGTGTCTGAATACATAGTGTTAACGGCTGATGTGGACGCTCTGAGGAGTGATGAACCCCTGGACTACTGGGTGGGAAGGCTTGACCTCTGGCCAGAGCTTGCACAATTGTTGGCTTGCCCCCCATCCAGTGTCTTGTTCGAAAAGGACAGTCAGTGCAGCAGGGGGGATTGTGACCGATAAGTGCACTCGCCTAGCTCATGACAGTGTAGACTACCTCACATTTATAAAAATGAATGAGGCATGGATCTCTGAGAAATTCAACCCATGTGACCAGTAGACCATGTTTCATTGAAATTCCTCATGACAGGCCACAAATATCTGCCAGACCACCATCCACCCACAATAATTCCTGGTCCTTGTTTTCGCTAAATACAGCGGCATAAAAGGCATTTTATGTCCATTGAATGGCTAATTTTTGCAGCCTATACAGGCCGACCCTTACTTCTGTATTCTATGTGAATGCCTAGTGTACCTCTAGCCATCAAATACTACGTTCTTTGCTGTCAGTTAAACCCATGTGAGCCAATTTTTGGAGCCTATACAGGCCGACACTTACTTCTGTATACTGTGTGAATGCCTAATGTACCTCTAGCCATCAAATACACTACGTTCTTTGCTGTCAGTTAAACCCATGTGAGCTAATTTTTGGAGCCTATACAGGCCGACACTTTCTTCTGTATACTGTGAATGCCTAATGTACCTCCAGCCATCAAATATACTACGTTCTTTGCTGTCAGTTAAACCCATGTGAGCTATATTTTGCAGCCTATACAGGCCGACACTTACTTCTGTATACTGTGAATGCCTAATGTACCGCTAGCCATCAAATACACTATGTTCTTTGCTGTCAGTTAAACCCATGTGGGCTAATTTTTGGGGCCTATACAGGCCGACACTTACTTCTGTATACTGTGAATGCCTAATGTACCTCTAGCCATCAAATACTACGTTCTTTGCTGTCAGTTAAACCCATGTGGGCTAATTTTTGGGGCCTTTACTGGCCGACACTTACTTCTGTATCCTGTGAATGCCTAATGTACCTTCAGCCACAGAATACTACGTTCTTAGCTGTCAGGTAAACCCATGTGGGCTAATTTTGGGGCCTTTTATAGCCAACACTTACTTCTGAATCCTGCGAATGCCTAATGTACCTTCAGCCACAGAATACTATGTTCTTAGCTGTCAGGTAAATGCATGTGGGCTAATTTTTGGGGCCAATACTGGCCGACACTTCTGTATCCTGTGAATGCCTAATGTATCTTCAGCCCCAGAATACTATGTACTTAGCTGTCAGGTAAACCCATGTGGGCTAATTTTTGGGGCCTATATTGCCCGACACTTACTTCTGTATCTTGTGAATGCCTAATGTACCTTCAGCCATCAAATATTACGTTCTTTGCTGTCAGTTAAACCCATGTGAGCTATATTTTGCAGCCTATACAGGCCGACACTTACTTCTGTATACTGTGAATGCCTAATGTACCTCTAGCCATCAAATACACTATGTTCTTTGCTGTCAGTTAAACCCATGTGGGCTAATTTTTGGGGCCTATACAGGCCGACACTTACTTCTGTATACTGTGAATGCCTAATGTACCTCTAGCCATCAAATACTACGTTCTTTGCTGTCAGTTAAACCCATGTGGGCTAATTTTTGGGGCCTTTACTGGCCGACACTTACTTCTGTATCCTGTGAATGCCTAATGTACCTTCAGCCACAGAATACTACGTTCTTAGCTGTCAGGTAAACCCATGTGGGCTAATTTTGGGGCCTTTTATAGCCAACACTTACTTCTGAATCCTGCGAATGCCTAATGTACCTTCAGCCACAGAATACTATGTTCTTAGCTGTCAGGTAAATGCATGTGGGCTAATTTTTGGGGCCAATACTGGCCGACACTTCTGTATCCTGTGAATGCCTAATGTATCTTCAGCCCCAGAATACTATGTACTTAGCTGTCAGGTAAACCCATGTGGGCTAATTTTTGGGGCCTATATTGCCCGACACTTACTTCTGTATCTTGTGAATGCCTAATGTACCTTCAGCCATCAAATATTACGTTCTTTGCTGTCAGTTAAACCCATGTGAGCTATATTTTGCAGCCTATACAGGCCGACACTTACTTCTGTATACTGTGAATGCCTAATGTACCTCTAGCCATCAAATACACTATGTTCTTTGCTGTCAGTTAAACCCATGTGGGCTAATTTTTGGGGCCTATACAGGCCGACACTTATTTCTGTATACTGTGAATGCCTAATGTACCTCTAGCCATCAAATACTACGTTCTTTGCTGTCAGTTAAACCCATGTGGGCTAATTTTTGGGGCCTTTACTGGCCGACACTTACTTCTGTATCCTGTGAATGCCTAATGTACCTTCAGCCACAGAATACTACGTTCTTAGCTGTCAGGTAAACCCATGTGGGCTAATTTTGGGGCCTTTTATAGCCAACACTTATTTCTGTATCCTGCGAATGCCTAATGTACCTTCAGCCACAGAATACTATGTTCTTAGCTGTCAGGTAAATGCATGTGGGCTAATTTTTGGGGCCAATACTGGCCGACACTTCTTGTCCTGTGAATGCCTAATGTATCTTCAGCCCCAGAATACTATGTACTTAGCTGTCAGGTAAACCCATGTGGGCTAATTTTTGGGGCCTATATTGCCCGACACTTACTTCTGTATCTTGTGAATGCCTAATGTACCTTCAGCCATCAAATACTACGTTCTTTGCTGTCAGTTAAACCCATGTGAGCTATATTTTGCAGCCTATACAGGCCGACACTTACTTCTGTATACTGTGAATGCCTAATGTACCTCTAGCCATCAAATACACTATGTTCTTTGTTGTCAGTTAAACCCATGTGGGCTAATTTTTGGGGCCTATACAGGCCGACAATTACTTCTGTATACTGTGAATGCCTAATGTACCTCTAGCCATCAAATACTATGTTCTTTGCTGTCAGTTAAACCCATGTGGGCTAATTTTTGGAGCCTATACAGGCCCACACTTCTGTATACTGTGAATGCCTAATGTACCTCCAGCCATCAAATACACTACGTTCTTTGCTGTCAGGTAAACCCATGTGGGCTAATTTTTGGGGCCTATACAGGCCGACACTTACTTCTGTATACTGTGAATGCCTAATGTATCTCTAGCCATCAAATACTACGTTCTTTGCTGTCAATTAAACCCATGTGAGCTAATTTTTGGGGCCTATACTGGCCGACACTTACTTCTATATCCTGTGAATTCCTAATGTACCTTCAGCCACAGAATACTACGTACTTAGCTGTCAGGTAAACCCATGTGGGCTAATTTTTGGGGCCGATACTGGCCGACACTTACTTCTGTATCCTGTGAATGCCTAATGTACCTTCAGCCACAGAATACTACATTCTTAGCTGTCAGGTAAACTCATGTGGGCTAATTTTTAGGGCCTGGAATGACCGACACTTATTTCTTTATCCTGTGAATGCCTAATTTTTCAGTCTGGAATTGAAAATCAATGGGTCTGTAAAAGTTCCGCCAAATTGTGGAATGGATGCGGACCCATTTTACAGATGTGTGAATGGACCCTTCTTGGATGAAGGCGATGTCCGCATTAAGACGTCGCAACTCACCTAGCAGCATACGTCATTTCTCTGGCACATTAAGCCCCCTGGCGTTGAGCGAAGTCACCCGCACAGGATCCATGAGGAGTAGTAGATGGGGGACAGCATAGAGTAAGAGGAAGGAAGAGGAAGAGAGGAAAGGGAACAAAAATACAGGGAGGGGGGAGCTGGGAGAGGGCCACAAGAGGAGTCAAGAGAATAGCAACAGCCCCTAAGTTCCCAGTGGGGGGGAGAGAGAAGAGGTGGGATAATGAGTAGTGGAAAGGAGAGGGAAGGGGGGGTAAGGTGTTGGAGAGGGATGGAGAAGAAGATGGGGGGGAGCAAGAGGTACCAGAGAAGGAGGGGAGAAGGTATGTCAAGGGTAGGTAAGTGGGAAGTACTCTAAAACACCAAAACTAAGACACCCCAAGGTTCTCTGACCTGAAGATGAAAATGACACAGGGGAAGGTGAGCTTAGTGGTCAGAGCTCCCCCTGTCCAAAATGCAAAAAAACATTTAACTGCCAAAAACGTAATGAATAAAACAAGATAAAACAGAAGAGCACGTGCAGCCGGAGCCTCCATCCTCACGGAATTCCCAGTTAAAGGGGAAGATAGAGGCAATCATAGAGCACTGAGCCTCCTGAGCCACAGAAGAGGTATAGTTATGCAGGTAGTCCACTGCATGCTCCTGCATCCTCAGAGGGCAAGGACCTCTATCCCATCAGTCTCAGAGGAACAGTACCGTAGAGTGGTCTGCCTTCCCTGAGTTATGCTCATATAGAAAAGTAGTAAAACCAGTGCATTCATGCTACCACCAGCTAGCATGCACCATTCGGGCAACAGATTCCATGCTCCACCTAGGGGTCCAAGGGACCACTGGCCAACTGGAGCCGACAACCGCCCCCCACCCAGCCGCGGCACCCCGCCCCCCACCCGGAGCAGTACTCCCCCGAGGCCCGGTCAGTGGCCCGCCGTCAACCCGACCCCCACGCACTCCCCCTCCCAAACCAACATGTGCCCCAGTGCTATCGCAGAAATTCCGGTACATCCGCGGTCACACCTCCCCCCCCCAAGCCGGTGGGAACCACTGTGGGGATCGGGAGGACAGAGGGCGGGCATAAGTCAAGGGAGTTGCAATGTCATCTCCCACCCGGCCTCTCCCACCGTATTGTCTGAGCTATGCAGGGCTATAACACAAGCCAAAACCCCCCTCCCCCCATCCGACCGCCACTACATGCCCAGATGAACACATCATCATACAATCCCTCATATTGAAGGCAAGTGTTAACAACAAAATGCTATATCGAGACCTAGCCCTAACATTAAAAAGGCACATGAGAAATAAAGAACTAAAACAGATACAACTATAACTGAGGATTCTTGTCGGTAGCAGTAGGGCAAAACAAAAAGGCATCCAAGTTCTCTAGGTGGGTAGGTATGGTGAGTCTGCAGTTTACCTGCAGAAAGCCATTGAGCAAGGTGGGTGGATGAAATGGGAAGTCCTCCTTGCTCTGTCTGCATGGGCATCTGAGTAAAGCGAGCACCTGGGGTAATGGTATACGCGGTATCCAGGTGCCAGTCACATCTGTCCGGAGGGTGAAGCACAGGGGCAGGCCAAGAATCCTACGGTCGTGGGGGGAAGTTAAAAAATTTGGTTCCAATGTAGAGCAGGGAACCATAATTATGGGGGAGGGATGCAGGTATACATGCAGTGATCAAGTCCTCATCTGGGGGTAAGGCTTAGGGGCAAGTCAAGGTCAGGTCAGGTCAGGGGCAGGTCAATCCTCTCTCACCGCTGTCGCCGGTTCCGGGTGTAGTCGTCGACGGCTTCTAGGTGTGCGAGGCGGGAAGCTCCCTACCCGGTCCAGGGGTGGATGGTAGCCTACGTCCCAGTTGGGAACCGCAATCGGTTCCATATCAAGGAAGGTGTAAAAGGCCAGGAGATCATCTGGGTGGTGGACCGAAAACGAGGAGGATCCTTTACGGACCGTGAGGGAAATAGGAAATACCCACCGGTATGTGCAATCCAGCTGTCGAATCCATTCTAGTAAGGGGCGCATCAGGGCTCTGCATTGGAGAGTGGCCCCGTCAAAGTCTACGTCGCCAGCCTCCTAGGCTTGTCTGATGATGGCGTCCTTATGGGCATAACGGTGAAGCCGGCAGATGACATTGCGCGGCCGTTCAGCATCGGAGGACCGGGGCCTGAGTGCCCTATGCACCCGATCAAACTCCAGGGAGGCAGGCGGAATGTTTGGGGTCAGGTATTGGCAGATGGCCCGGACTGTGTGCTGCAGCGACTCCTGGCCCGTGGCCTCCGGCATCCCCCGCAGCCACAGATTGTCCCTCCTGGCTGCGGTCCTCCATCTCCTTCAGGCGCAACTGCAGATCACTGACGTGGACAGCCTGCACAGTCTGGGCAGCCTCCAGCCACAAAACTCTCGCCTCCAGAGATGTGATGGACGACTCTCCCATGGACACCCTGTCGGTAAGTAGTTGGACATCAGAGCGCACCACCTGTATGTCTTTGGCTTGGGCCTCCTCCAAACGCAGGGCCAAGGCCTCAAAGTTCTGCTTCATGGGTAGAGCCTGGATCAGGGCCTGGAGGTCCCCCGCATCCCCCTGAGAAGTATTCATTGAAAGGGAGTTCATGGAGGGAGCTGCGGGAGTCAGGGATTGTGACCTGAGTTCAAAGAGGAGGGGGGCAGTCGGCGATACCAGTGCGATATGGGTGCGGAGGATGCCACACATGTCCAGGGTTGACCAGCCTGGGCTGAAGAGGAGCAGGTCCCGGGGAAATACCGGTGCAGTTCCGATCCGGGCAAGGTGCGGAGAGGTTTCCTGGGTCCTCTCCTGTGGCCGGTGCTCATTCCAGGGTAGATATTGGCAGTAAAACGGTTGTGGACAGGGTGAGATGGCCAGAGCTCAGGCAATGTGCTTCCTCACGCTGCCATGTTCAGGACACGCCCCACTTACCTTGTTTTTAATGAAAATAAACTTACCTTCCTTCCTCTTCCTCCTTGCGTGGACACGGCCACCGACGTCACTTCCTCCTTTGCATTGCGTCCTGGGAAATGAGCGTCATCAATCCCAGGATGCAATGGGAATGGCCGGCCGCAATTCTGAGTGCCGATCGCAATCTACAGCGCATGCGCGAGATTGCGATCTGCATTCTGGGTAGCCCAGAACCAGGAAAGGAACACAGCGGGGGACACCACGGCTTCAGATGCCCACCCCGGAGATGGCCGTGCTCTGAAATCAATTTTAAAGGTAAGTATTTATCTTTATTCAGTAAATGTAATGTGCTGTAATGTGGGGTTAGTGTTAGGGTAATTGGGGGTAGCTTAGGATTAGGGGGGTATTTTTAGCTCAAAAAAGTGTATGTGGCCAGAACTCCACTTTAATTACTGCAGTGTAAAAATGTAGGAACAGATCTTGGGGCAGGTAGAATTTCCAGAGCAGACAATTATAGATGGTGTGAGGGAATAGCGTGGGTGCCTTCTCCTGAAACCTCTCATCTCCATTTTTTAAGTGTGCTGAGCTCCTGGCCTTACACAAATGCACCGGGGAGCCTGCAAATCTGCTTCATGCCTTTCGGCTGACTCATTGACATATCAGATGAGACCATTGACAAGTGTATTAAATGCATATTTACACCTTAACAGATGAAATCCTTGAGGTGCAGTATAGGGTTGAGCGGACACCTAGATGTCCGTGTTCGACGGGTTCGGCCGAACTTTAAAAAAAAGTCCGGGTCCGTGTCCCGGACTTTTACCGAACTTTTCCCGGACACCGAACCCCATTGAAGTCAATGGGGACCCGAACTTTAAGGCACTAAAATGGCTCTAAAACACCAAAGGAAAGGGCTAGAGTGCTGCAAATGGCAGCAAAACGTAATTAAGAGCATGGCAAGTGCTCTGCAAACAAATGTGGATAGGGAAATAACTTAAAACAACAAAAAAAAACAGAAAAATAAAACAATGTTCTTCTTCATCTCTGAAGGACGAGGCCCATATGGAGTAGGAGGGAGGTTGAGGTGGTGGTGGATGTGGCGGTGACATAGGCATGCGCACAGGGTGTGCCGGGTGTGCCGGGTGTGCCTGGGCACACCCTAATCACCTAGGGCACATAGCATTGCCAGTGAGGAGATGGGAAAGATCTCCCTCGGACCTGCTCTGCTCTATTTCTCTTTGCCTACAGGTACATGGCCCCGATACATTACTCTCCCTGCTGGCAAACACATGCATGTGTATTTAAACTTTGGGGTGCACACCTTAATGCAATAGGCTGCGCACACCTATGGGCGGTGTAGGTGGAAGCGGCGGTGGAGGAGGACCAGGGCTGGATTAAGAGCATCATGGGCTTGGTGCTGAGGATTTTGAAGGGCCTTAAGGGCCGTGCCTTGCCATGCACCCAGAGGAGGAAGGGTGCAGCCATGCATGCCTGATTCAACATGGGATGCTGTCTCTGAAGCCCATAAACACATCCATGCATCGGCAACTGTCCCTCCTTGTCCGGCCTTCGCGCTGTGTGGGGAGGTTCTGAGGGTGCTGCCTGGGGAAGCGAGCATAGAAGCCAGACTTCTGTGTTTACAAGTGACAGAAGAGCGGTAACAGTGAATATGGCCAACCCGGGGCCTATATAAAAGGTAGGGGCCTGGAGCTGCAGCTCCAATAGCCCCTACGTTAATCTGGCCCTGAGGAGGAGGACGAGGTAGCCAACACCGCTTCTTTTCACAAATTTTAAATGAGGGTACACCCCAAAAGAGTGAGAAAGAGCAAAAATGGAACAATGGGTGGGTAAGGTCGGTATCCATTGCTATTCTGCACAAGGTACGGAAAAGTCCCGTGGGATCCATGCCTGGTTCATTTTAATGAACGTGAGCTTGTCCACATTGTCTCTGGACAGGCGGCTGCGCTTGTCTGTTATAACGCCCCCAGCCGTGCTAAATACCCGTTCAGATAATACACTGGCTGCAGGGCACGCCAGCACCTCCAAGGCGTAAAGGGCAAGCTCAGGCCATGTGCCCAATTTGGAGACCCAGAAGTTGAAGGGGGCAGACCCCTCATTCACTACATGTAGGCGTGTGCACACATACTGCTCCACCATGTTGGTAAAATGCTGCCTCCTGCTAAGACGTTCCATCTGAGCTGCTGGTGCTGCTGTTTGTTGTGGCGTGCTGACAAAGCTTTTCCACATTTCGGCCATGCTAACCCTGCCTTCTGAGGTGCTGGCGGTGCCCTGGTTGCGTTGGCGACCTCCTCCTCCTCCTCCTCCTCCTCTGCCTTGTGCTTCCACTGCGGCCCCGCTGTCAGATGGGAATGCCAGCAGCATGGCGTCTACCAGCGTGCGCTTGTACTCGCGCATCTTGCGATCGCGCTCCAGTGAGTGAATTAAGGACGGTACGTTGTCCTTGTAACGGGGATCCAGCAGCGTGGCCACCCAGTAATCAGCACAAGTTAGAATGTGGGCAACTCGGCGGTCGTTGTGGAGACACTGCAGCATGTAATCGCTCATGTGTGCCAGGCTGCCCAGAGGCAATGAAAGGCTGTCCTCTGTGGGAGGTGTATCGTCCGTGTCCTCTGTATCCCCCCAGCCACGCACCAGTGATGGCCATGAGCTGGCCTGGGTGCCACCCTGCTGTGAACATGGTTCCATCTCCTCCTCCAGCTCCTCCTCCTCCTCATCCTCCTCATCCTCCAGAACTGTGCCCCTGCTGGACAATTGTGTCCCTGGCGTTTGTGTGTGCAGGAACCCACCCTCGGAGCCCCTTGCGAATGACTGCCCTGAAAGCCTTGGAAATGTTACCTCTTCATCCTCCTCCTCCTCCTCATCCTGTGCCACATCCTCTTCCATCATCGCCCGAATTGTTTTTTCAAGGAGGCATAGAAGTGGGATAGTTAAGCTGAGAACGGCGTCATTGCCACTGGCCATGTTGGTGGAGTACTCAAAACAGCGCAACAAGGCACACAGGTCTCGCATGGAGGCCCAGTTATTGGTGGTGAAGTGGTGCTGTTCCGCAGAGCGACTCACGCGTGCGTGCTGCAGCTGAAACTCCACTATGGCCTGCTGCTGCTCGCACAGTCTTTCCAGCATGTGCAAGGTGGAGTTCCACCTTGTGGGCACGTCACATATGAGGCGGTGAGCGGGAAGGCCGAAGTTACGCTGCAGCGCTGCCAGGCGAGAAGCAGCAGGGTGAGAACGCCGAAAGTGCGCACAAATGGCCCGCACTTTCTGCAGCAGCTCTGACATATCGGGGTAGTTTTTAAGGAACCTCTGCACCACCAAATTCAGCACATGCGCCAGGCAAGGGATGTGCATCAAACCGGCTAGGCCCAGAGCTGCTATGAGATTTCGCCCGTTATCGCACACCACCAGGCCGGGCTTGAGGCTCGCTGGCAGCAACCACTCATTTGTCTGCTGTTCCATGCTCCTCCACAACTCCTGCGCGGTGTGTGGTTTGTCCCCCAAACAGTCAAGTTGTAAAACTGCCTGCTGTCGTTTACCCCTGGCCGTGCTGAAGTTGGTGGTGAAGGTGTTACGCTGTCCGGATGAGGAGGCGGTAGAGGATGAGGAAGCGGAGTAGGAGGAGTTAGGAACAGGAGGCAAACTGAAGCGCCCTGCAATCCTCGGTGGTGGAAGGACATGCGCCAAATTGCTATCCGCCTCAGGCCCATCCGCCACTGCATTTACCCAGTGTGCCATTAGGGAGATATAACGCCCCTGACCGTGCTTACTGGTCCACGTATCGGTAGTTAGGTGGACCTTGGCACAGATGGCGTTGCGCAGTGCACACCTGATTTTTTCCCCCACTTGGTTGTGCAGGGAAGGGATGGCTTGCCTGGAAAAGTAGTGGCGGCTGGGCACGACGTACTGTGGGACAGCCACCGACATAAGGTTTTTAAAACTGTGCGTCTCCACCAGACGGAATGACAGCATTTCAAAGGCCAATAATTTTGAAATGCTGGCATTCAGGGCCAGGGATCGCGGGTGGGTAGGGGGGTACTTCCTCTTCCTCTCAAGTGTTTGGGAAATGGAAAGCTGAACGCTTCCACGGGACATTGTGGAGATGGTTGTTGGTGACCCAGGTGGTGGTGTTGCTGACAGATCGTCTGTTTGCGGGGTGGCAGGTGCCGGTATCACTACAGATGTGGCTGGAGCGGCCGAGACTGCAGCAGAAGAGGAAGCAGGATGAGCCAGAGACGTTTCTTGGTTTTGAAGGTGAGTACTCCACTGCAGCTCGTTCTTTGCACTTAGATGCCTGATCATGCAGGTTGTGCTCAGGTTGAGAAGGTTTATGCCTCGCTTCAAGCTCTGATTGCACAGGGTGCAAACCACTCGTGTCCTGTCATCGGCACATTTTCTAAAGAACTTCCACGCTAGAGAACTCCTTTGAGCTGACTTTGGTGCGCTCGTTCCCTTGCTGCGTTGGGCAGTAGCGGGCGTAGTGTCTAGGGCACGGCCGCTCCGCTTCTGCACCCTGCTCCCTCTTCTGCTGTGCTGGTGGCTCTGTGCGACCACCGCCTCTTCCTCCAAACTACTCAGGTCACCTGCATGACGTTCATTCCATGTGGGGTCGAGGACCTCATCGTCCTCCACATCATCTTCCACCCAGTCTTCACCCCTGCCCTCCTTGTCGGTCTCCACAATGCTGAACGCCGCAGCAGTTGGCATCTGCGTTTCGTCATCATCGGAGACGTGCTGCGATGATCCTTGCATGTACTCATCTTGAGAAATAAGTGGTTGGGCATCGCTGCACTCAATCTCTTCCACTTCTGGGGCAGGGCTAGGTGGATGGCCCTGGGAAACCCTGCTGACAGAGTCATCAAAAAGAAGAAGAGACTGCTGTATGGCTTGGGGCTCAGACTGCTTGCCTGATATGCAAGGGGGTGAGGTGAAAGACGGTTGGACATCGGCTGCAGGTGCCAACTGTGACCTTTCTGCAGCAGACTGGGTGGGAGACAATGTGAAGGAACTGGAGGCACTGTCAGCAGCAAACCAATCTACTATCGCCTCCACTTGTTCTGGCCTCATCACTTCTAGGGGCGTATGATGCCCTACCAAATACTGATGCGGGTTCTGTCGCCTACTCACACTTGAGGAAGGTGTTTCACTTGTGCGTGTAGCTGGCACAGATCGACCAAGTCCTCTCCTTGCAAAAGGAGCTCTACCAGCAGCACCACGACCCAGGCCACGGCCCTTATTTGACGGTCTCCTCATATTTCTGTAATTTAAGATCTTGCCCTAGAAAGGTTTTTATTGAATAGCGGAATAGGAAATATGATCCAAAAAAGTGTATGTATCTCGCACGTACAAAACCACACTAGGCCCAAATTACTATTGTTTCTACCCCTAAAAGGATGGTTGAGCAGTAGGAGGAGGAGTATGGAACAGGCAGCACCCTCAAATCTTCAGAAGTATGAGATGAACCCCAAAAACTTGGAAAGGTGGATCTCACACGTACCGACACAGACTATCACGCAATTTAATTGATCCCCAAAGGTTTTAATTGAATAGCGGAATAGAAAATATGATCAAAAAGAAAGTGTATGTATCTCACACGTACACCACCACACTAGGCCCCAATTACTATTGTTTGTACCCCTAAAAGGATGGTTGAGGAGTAGGAGGAGGAGTATGGAACAGACAGCACCCTCAAATCTTAAGAAGTATGAGATGAACCCCAAAAACTTGGAAAGGTGGATCTCACACGTACCGACACAGACTATCACGCAATTTAATTGATCCCCAAAGGTTTTAATTGAATAGCGGAATAGAAAATATGATCAAAAAGAAAGTGTATGTATCTCACACGTACACCACCACACTAGGCCCCAATTACTATTGTTTGTACCCCTAAAAGGATGGTTGAGGAGTAGGAGGAGGAGTATGGAACAGGCAGCACCCTCAAATCTTCAGAAGTATGAGATGAACCCCAAAAACTTGGAAAGGTGGATCTCACACGTACCGACACAGACTATCACGCAATTTAATTGATCCCCAAAGGTTTTAATTGAATAGCGGAATAGAAAATATGATCAAAAAGAAAGTGTATGTATCTCACACGTACACCACCACACTAGGCCCCAATTACTATTGTTTGTACCCCTAAAAGGATGGTTGAGGAGTAGGAGGAGGAGTATGGAACAGGCAGCACCCTCAAATCTTCAGAAGTATGAGATGAACCCCAAAAACTTGGAAAGGTGGATCTCACACGTACCGACACAGACTATCACGCAATTTAATTGATCCCCAAAGGTTTTAATTGAATAGCGGAATAGAAAATATGATAAAAAAGAAAGTGTATGTATCTCACACGTACACCACCACACTAGGCCCCAATTACTATTGTTTGTACCCCTAAAAGGATGGTTGAGCAGTAGGAGGAGGAGTATGGAACAGGCAGCACCTTCAAATCTTCAGAAGTATGAGATGAACCCCAAAAACTTGGAAAGGTGGATCTCACACGTACCGACACAGACTATCACGCAATTTAATTGATCCCCAAAGGTTTTAATTGAATAGCGGAATAGAAAATATGATCAAAAAGAAAGTGTATGTATCTCACACGTACACCACCACACTAGGCCCCAATTACTATTGTTTGTACCCCTAAAAGGATGGTTGAGCAGTAGGAGGAGGAGTATGGAACAGGCAGTACCCTCAAATCTTCAGAAGTATGAGATGAACCCCACAAACTTGGAAAGGTGGATCTCACACGTACCGACACAGACTATCACGCAATTTAATTGATCCCCAAAGGTTTTAATTGAATAGCGGAATAGAAAATATGATCAAAAAGAAAGTGTATGTATCTCACACGTACACCACCACACTAGGCCCCAATTACTATTGTTTGTACCCCTAAAAGGATGGTTGAGGAGTAGGAGGAGGAGTATGGAACAGGCAGCACCCTCAAATCTTCAGAAGTATGAGATGAACCCCAAAAACTTGGAAAGGTGGATCTCACACGTACCGACACAGACTATCACGCAATTTAATTGATCCCCAAAGGTTTTAATTGAATAGCGGAATAGAAAATATGATAAAAAAGAAAGTGTATGTATCTCACACGTACACCACCACACTAGGCCCCAATTACTATTGTTTGTACCCCTAAAAGGATGGTTGAGCAGTAGGAGGAGGAGTATGGAACAGGCAGCACCCTCAAATCTTCAGAAGTATGAGATGAACCCCAAAAACTTGGAAAGGTGGATCTCACACGTACCGACACAGACTATCACGCAATTTAATTGATCCCCAAAGGTTTTAATTGAATAGCGGAATAGAACATATGATCAAAAAGAAAGTGTATGTATCTCACACGTACACCACCACACTAGGCCCCAATTACTATTGTTTGTACCCCTAAAAGGATGGTTGAGCAGTAGGAGGAGGAGTATGGAACAGGCAGCACCCTCAAATCTTCAGAAGTATGAGATGAACCCCAAAAACTTGGAAAGGTGGATCTCACACGTACCGACACAGACTATCACGCAATTTAATTGATCCCCAAAGGTTTTAATTGAATAGCGGAATAGAAAATATGATCAAAAAGAAAGTGTATGTATCTCAGACGTACACCACCACACTAGGCCCCAATTACTATTGTTTGTACCCCTAAAAGGATGGTTGAGGAGTAGGAGGAGGAGTATGGAACAGGCAGCACCCTCAAATCTTCAGAAGTATGAGATGAACCCCAAAAACTTGGAAAGGTGGATCTCACACGTACCGACACAGACTATCACGCAATTTAATTGATCCCCAAAGGTTTTAATTGAATAGCGGAATAAAAAATATGATCAAAAAGAAAGTGTATGTATCTCACACGTACACCACCACACTAGGCCCCAATTACTATTGTTTGTACCCCTAAAAGGATGGTTGAGGAGTAGGAGGAGGAGTATGGAACAGGCAGCACCCTCAAATCTTCAGAAGTATGAGATGAACCCCAAAAACTTGGAAAGGTGGATCTCACACGTACCGACACAGACTATCACGCAATTTAATTGATCCCCAAAGGTTTTAATTGAATAGCGGAATAGAAAATATGATCAAAAAGAAAGTGTATGTATCTCACACGTACACCACCACACTAGGCCCCAATTACTATTGTTTGTACCCCTAAAAGGATGGTTGAGCAGTAGGAGGAGGAGTATGGAACAGGCAGCACCCTCAAATCTTCAGAAGTATGAGATGAACCCCAAAAACTTGGAAAGGTGGATCTCACACGTACCGACAAAGACTATCACGCAATTTAATTGATCCCCAAAGGTTTGAATTGAATAGCGGAATAGAAAATATGATCAAAAAGAAAGTGTATGTATCTCACACGTACACCACCACACTAGGCCCCAATTACTATTGTTTGTACCCCTAAAAGGATGGTTGAGCAGTAGGAGGAGGAGTATGGAACAGGCAGCACCCTCAAATCTTCAGAAGTATGAGATGAACCCCAAAAACTTGGAAAGGTGGATCTCACACGTACCGACACAGACTATCACGCAATTTAATTGATCCCCAAAGGATTTAATTGAATAGCGGAATAGAAAATATGATCAAAAAGAAAGTGTATGTATCTCACACGTACACCACCACACTAGGCCCCAATTACTATTGTTTGTACCCCTAAAAGGATGGTTGAGCAGTAGGAGGAGGAGTATGGAACAGGCAGCACCCTCAAATCTTCAGAAGTATGAGATGAACCCCAAAAACTTGGAAAGGTGGATCTCACACGTACCGACACAGACTATCACGCAATGTAATTGATCCCCAAAGGTTTGAATTGAATAGCGGAATAGAAAATATGATCAAAAAGAAAGTGTATGTATCTCACACGTACACCACCACACTAGGCCCCAATTACTATTGTTTGTACCCCTAAAAGGATGGTTGAGCAGTAGGAGGAGGAGTATGGAACAGGCAGCACCCTCAAATCTTCAGAAGTAAGAGATTGTGTTCACTGTACCCCACAAAGATTGTGTTCACTGCACCCCACAAAGATTGTGTTCACTGCACCTCAAAAAGGATTTTGTTCACTGCACCCCACAAAGATTGTGTTCACTGCACCCTAAAAGGATTTTGTTCACTGCACCCCAAAAAGATTGTGTTCACTGTACCCCCCCAAAGATTGTGTTCACTGCACCCCACAAAGATTCTGTTCCCTGTACCCCACAAAGATTGTGTTCACTGCACCCCACAAAGGATTTTGTTCACTGCACCCCAAAAAGATTGTGTTCACTGCACCCCAAAAAGGATGTTGTTCACTGCACCCCAAAAAGGATTTTGTTCACTGCACCCCAAAAAGATTGTGTTCACTGCACCCCACAAAGATTGTGTTCACTGCACCCCACAAAGGATTTTGTTCACTGCACCCCAAAAAGATTGTGTTCACTGTACCCCCCCAAAGATTGTGTTCACTGCACCCCACAAAGTATTTTGTTCACTGCACCCCAACAAGATTGTGTTCACTGTACCCCCCAAAGATTGTGTTCACTGCACCCCACAAAGATTCTGTTCACTGTACCCCACAAAGATTGTGTTCACTGCACCCCACAAAGGATTTTGTTCACTGCTCCCCAAAAAGATTGTGTTCACTGCACCCCAAAAGGATGTTGTTCACTGCACCCCAAAAAGGATTTTGTTCACTGCACCCCAAAAAGATTGTGTTCACTGCACCCCACAAAGATTGTGTTCACTGCACCCCACAAAGGATTTTGTTCACTGCACCCCAAAAAGATTGTGTTCACTGTACCCCCCAAAGATTGTGTTCACTGCACCCCACAAAGGATTTTGTTCACTGCACCCCAAAAAGATTGTGTTCACTGTACCCCCCAAAGATTGTGTTCACTGCACCCCACAAAGATTCTGTTCACTGCACCCCACAAAGATTGTGTTCACTGCACCCCACAAAGGATTTTGTTCACTGCACCCCAAAAAGATTGTGTTCACTGCACCCCAAAAATGATTTTGTTCACTGCACCCCAAAAAGGATGTTGTTCACTGCACCCCAAAAAGATTGTGTTCACTGCACCCCAAAAAGGATGTTGTGCACTGCACCCCAAAAATGATTTTGCTCACTGCACCCCAAAAATATTTTGTTCACTGCACCCCAAAAAGGACGTTGTTCACTGCACACCAAAAAGATTATGTTCAGTGCAGCCCAAAAAGATTGTGTTCACTGCAGCTCACACACAGAAAAATGGATGTGGATCACTGACACCTGCCTATCTCCTATCCCACACCACACAGCAATATCGATTGTAGTTTGTAGAACACAGTTTCCCTAAAATTCAGCAGCAGCCTCTCCCTAACAGGATTGAGAAGAGATCGTAGATCGGGACTAAGTGCAGACCCCACACAGCAATATCGATTGTAGTTTGTAGAACACTCTGACCCTAAAATTCAGCAGCAGCCTCTCCCTAACAGGATTGAGAAGAGATCGTAGATCAGGATTGAGTGCAGACCCCACCCCCCACACAGCAATATTGATTGTACTTTGTAGAAGACACTGACCCTATAATTCAGCAGACTCTATCCCTAAAATGCCTACAACTCGCCCTGCCTAAACACTCCGACCTGTCCCTCAATTCTATCCGGACACAAATGGTTTTTTCCTGCCTGTCTTTCCCTAATCAGCAGCCAGCACGTTGATGTGTGCTCTGTCCCTGATCTAAGCAGCAGAATGAAGACGCTGCGGCTGCCTGGAACTTATAAAGACTTGGTCACATGCTTCAGACGGCCAATCACAGCTACTGAGACATTTGCAGGCATGGCTGGGATGGCTTAAGGCACACCAGTTAAACGATTGTTGATTGGCTGTTGAAAGCCCGCCATGAAAAGAGCGCCAAAGCATGCAAAACCCGGAAATAAAACGACCGAACACGGATTTTTACCCGAACATACAGTAAAGTGTCCGTGTCCGTGTTCGGGTACAAAAAATCCAATTATTCGGTACGAACACGAATAATACAGTCCGTGTTTGCTCAACACTAGTGCAGTAAATTATACAGAGGAACAAGAGTAGTTGGGAGGTCACAGATCCTTTGGAAATGTCAATACTAACTGTCCAGGTACTGGATATAATTTCCCAGACTCAGCTGTTCCAGTCATTCACCAGGTTAGTAATCCACTACCAGGTAGAGACAGGCACAGTGAGCTGGGTGAATGGAGGAGATTTGGAGTAAAGGTTTTGAAAGCCAAGCTGAAATCCACAAACAAAATCTGATAGATAAGATTTATTGTCATTTTTTCAAATTTACAATGAAATTACATTTCTACTCCACACATTATTCATATATCACAATCATCAACTATGTGTTTACCATACATGATGTAATTATACCAAAATATGTCAAGATGTTGCAATATGTAGTGCAGCCCCATGTTGATAGCATTCTCCACTGACCTGTTTCCGAACTGCAGAGGGATCAGTGAGGGCCCGTAATGGCCTTTAGTTGGATATACATTATTTCAGATAGTTTTCTAACACTCTTGTTATTACATATTATGATGTTACTTTATTAATACATTTTTTGTCACTAATATTGTCACAGATTTTTTTTTTTAATGAATATGTATGTTTTTAAAAATTTTAAGTCGATTTCCTGTCTCAATTTAAGCATAATGAAATACCTTAGGCCATAATGCATTCATGAACAAGTCGAAATTGTTAGCTCTGATGATAAAATCACTAGAGCACTCAAGAGCTGAGTAACAATAAATTCACTTTGTTGCAGCATCCCATTCAATTTTCATTTGATGAGCAGCAGAGTAAAAAATGTAAAGTGTTTTGTAGATTACATAAAATGTAACTAAATAAATCATGTTTTGAGTTTCTATTTTCATTCAGGTATATTAACTTTTGAGCACTTCTGGGAAATATTTTTCATTGATCGCCCATATTAAACTATCATCTGGTACAACATGGTATCTTAGATCAGTAATTTTCAGTTTGTGCTGTAAGTGAAATATTTTTACCTCAAAAACTTGTATTCAGTCTATGACTATTAATCAAAAAATACTTTCTTATTCAGTTTATCTGAATCTATCTGGGTATATTAGTACAAAAATAAAATAAAGGGAACCACTTTCTATGACTATATTTGGCAAGTAGTCTCATGAATGCCATTTAATAAGTCAAGCTATAAAAAAATGTTATTAAATGTATTTTGTGCTGCAGAATATATCACAGCATGAAAAACATAAAAGACATAAATGACTGTGGGGAAGGAGGAGGAGAAGGGAACTTCAGTTCGGATCACCTAGGCGATCCAAGCAGAAGTAGGAGCCGGTACCTGTCAAAAGGTAGGTACCCGCTCTCCCCCAAAAAAAATGAAATGTAAAATGTGGCAGAGGTCGGGGGGGCGGGGACTAAAGCAGAACTTCCCCTTTTGGGTGAAGCTCCGCTTTAAGATCCCCGTTAAAGTGTTACTAAACCCACAACAGTAAAACCAGTCTGTATACACAGCTCAGCATGCTTATAATACTCACTGTAGAACCTAAGGGGTTAATCATCCACATTGTGTAAAAATGCTGTTTGATCCTGTCTTCTCTGATCCTCCTCTTCTTACACAATCCCCAATCTATTTCCTAATAAGACAGAGCCTTTCAAGTCACTCTGCACATGTTCAGTTTGGTGTGTATTGCTAGGGAGTTTTTTTTTTTTTTCTTGGAAGGGTGCATGTGATCAGCAAAGGGCAAATTAGTACTGTTCAGAGAGAGTCAGTGATCATGCAGCCTAGAAGGACAGTCAGAGTAGAATGAAAACTTATCCTACAAGCTTTAACTAGACACTGACAAAAGTCACATGATTGCTATATACTGCTAATGAGAAAAGGTATTTAGCAGTTTATATTTACTAAAATAATTGCATATCTTTATTCTGTGTACTGTGGGAGACCAGATATAGTGAATGCAGGCTCCTGGGTATAGTAACACTTTATTGTTAACAGACCATCTACGTCTCAACTTCTCAACTTAACCTCATCTTTTTTTGACCTAACACAATAGACACTTCTACTCCCTCTGATGGTAACACCCTTGACCCTTGTATTCTTCCATCTCTGCGCTCCTCACCAACACACTCCATCCTCTATCTGATCACAGCCTCATCAGGTTCAGTGTCCTTGTCTTCAACCACCATTTCCTTCAGGAATAAAGCAATTACTGGTAAAAACATTTGGTAATTTAACCCTTTGCCTTTTTTTTCTGCTGACCACCTCTATGACAAAATCTCACCCCTGTCCTGTCCTAACCTGGCCAGTTCTGTCTACAACATTTCAGTCTCACTTGACTTATTTGCTTCTCCAACTACACACCGAATCAAGCTCCAACTGTTAAAACCTTGGCAAACTGATGACATCAGAAATCTCAAGAGACATAGCCATGTTCTTGAACAACTGTGGTGCAAAACTTAATCCCTGCAAGACTTCCCGCTATACAAATCTGCCCTTCTAAAATACAATTCCTGCCTCCATATTGCCAAACAAATGTATGCTGTCACTCTTATTAAAAACTTGTCATCCAGCTCCTATTGGCTCTTCTCTACCCCCACCACCGCCACCTACCTACTCACTTAATGGCCAAAAGATTACCAATCACTCAAAATGGAGGTTGATGTAATTTGTGAGAACATCTCTACTGTATGCCCACCTGAACAATTGTCCCCTGGTTTCTCTACCCTTCTAACTATTACGGTCACTCTTTCCTTGTGCCCTATGTGCTCTTACTCACATCTTCAATCACTCCCTCTTTACTGGCACCTTCCTTCTCACTTTAAAAGGCAGATCACCCCCATATTTAAAAAGCACTCACTGTTCCTCCTCAACAAACCTGACTCCCTTTGCCTCCAAGATTCTGCTCTTTTCTGGTTTTCCAACTATGTATAAGAGTGCTCCTTCAGTGTTACCTACAACTCTGTCTCCTCCTCTCCACTTTCTTTCTGTAAGGGTGCTCTAAGGCTCTGTTCTTAGACTTCTTTTCTATTCGATTTTAACTTCTATTGGTCACTTGATAACCTCCCACAGCCTCCAATACCATCTCTAAGCTGATGACACTATCTCTCTGCCCCTCACCTCACTCCTTCAGTCTCTTCTAGCATTACTAACTTACTAACTGACAAAACAACATGGATGTCATTTTTATAAAACCAAGCTTGTAATATTCCCCTCAGCCTATGCCCTCCTCCCTGCCTTTTCCATAAAGATTAATAATACAGCTGTCAGTCTAATAGTCAGACTTCACCTCTGTAGCATCTCCAAAATATGCCCCTTCTCAAAGACGTAGTAAACAACATTTTTTATAACTTGCAAGACATTGGCATAATGTGCTAGTATGCATCTTTTTTTAATAAAATGGGTTTACTTCCACTTTAACTAATGATACCACCAAGCTACTCATTCAATCCCTTGTAATTCTTGCTTGACTATTGCCACTCCCTTCTGTTAGGTATACCTCATGCATGCTACTGCCAGACCAATCTACCTTATCAACTGCTCATTGTCTGCCACCCCTCTCTGCCAAACTATCCACTGGCTTTCAATTTCCCAGCAATTAAATTCAAGCTATATCACCAATCATGTCTCAAAATGTCACCCAAACTGTCCTACTCCTCCCAAGACCTCTTGCTGCCTCACTCTCTTATCTTCTCCTCCCATGCTCATGCCCAGGCCTTTCCCATTCTCTGGAACTCTCTACCTCAAGTTTTCTGGCTATCCCTTACTCTAGCCTTTAGACAATCCCTGAAAACTCATCTCTTCAGGGAAGCCCATCCCACCTCTACTTAACTACTGAGATTTTAATTCTTCCATAAGTTTATCCCTACATTACCATTTGTACCATTTAACCTTACCCTATTAAAGGATAAGTTCTCCTTTTAAAAAAAATAAAAAATGCAAATCTTTTTACAGGTAACAAATATGTGCATCTATTATTTTTTTCGCTTGGAGCCTGTAAAGCATTTTCACAGGTGCATTGCAAGACTTGTCATTGCATCTGTCTGCTCATACGGGGAGGCAGATACTCACTGAAAGGAAGAGAGAATGAAGTACCACAGTGCTCAACAGTGCTGTGGTAGTTCATTGAGAACTACATGCCAACAGCCACAAGGGCTTTGGGGTTTGAAGTTTTTTAATTCACAGAACACTGTGAATGAATGATGTGGCCGGACAAGCGCAGCCCCACATGGTCGCATTTTCTTCACGTACTGTCAGTTAGCGGGGGGAGCTGAGAGTCAAAAAAGGGACTTAGGGAGGAAGAACAATTGTAACATGTTACTGTCTCAGGGTTTCCAGAAGAGGCTTAACAGCCTGTCTATTCTTTAGTTTGATGGATGAGAGGTCCTGGAAGAGCTGTATAGGCTGGTCATTAAAGATATCTTGATCATTCTGACAGGCCTTGAACAGTATTTCTTCCTTCAGAGGATGACTAGTTAAACAGCAAATCATTTCTCTGGGGGGAGCCGTGTCAGGGGCTCTTGGTTTAAGGGCCCTATGAGCCCTATCAAATTAGATGGGGGATTCAGCCGGTCTTTCAAGGAGACCATTGAAAATGGAGCACAAAGAAGTTCTGATCTGATCATTTTCAATTGCTTCGGGTATACCTCGGACTCTGATATTATTGCCTCTGCCTCTGTTGTCAAGGTCTTCTAATTGCCGGTTCATGGCTATCAGATGGTTAGAGTGGGTCAGGGTAACTTCTTTCAATCTTTTTATGGCTTTTTCTCTGTGTTTCCATGCCCTCTCAACAGCACCCATTTGCTTTGTGAGTCTGCTAATGTCAGTTTTTAGATCAGTTATGGCTGCAAAGAAGGATCCCTTAATATCAGCTGCAATGGCAGTCATATCGTTAAAAGTAAGAGGACGATCGTTTTCATGTAAAATCTCCAATCATATCCTCGGAGGTAGCAAGCGACTCCACTTTGAAGTCTTCCTCCTCCTCATGATCCGGTGCCCGTGCCATCTTGGGGCCTACAGCGCTCTGTCTCCCTTGGGATTGCGATCTGAACAAATCCGGTATAATCTTACCACTGGAAGAGCCCCCAGAGCGCTGGTGCTTAGTGTGGGTGCCAACCTTTGAGATTCTGCCCATATTGCTGGGATCGTGAGCCATAGAGCGTAATGAGAGCTGTGTTGCCGGTGGTGCTCCTTCACTGAGCGGCAGACTCTCCCGCGCAAGTAACATGTTACTTGTTACACCCGGAATATGGGTGTAACATGCAAAATATTACAGAATGTGACTTTCCTTTAAATTGCAAGCTCTTTTGAGCAGGGCCCTCTTAACCCTGTAAAGTGGTATGCAAACTGTTATTATTATATCCTGAATAATAATAATAATAATAATAATAAGCTGGGAAATGCTTCCTCCTAACTATCCCTACATGGACCCCGGTCCAGTTCAGTTGGCAAAGCACAAGCTCTTGGATTTTGATGTTTTAAACCACCTTTGGCTGTCTAACAGATAAATACTGTATATGTAAGTACAGAGTATGTACTGTGTATGACACATTGCTTGATGTAATTTTGGACATTTGCTTATGTTTATTTGTACAACTATACAGGTAGATCTGTCATTTCCTATATGTTTTCCAGAAGAAGTGGACTTTGGTTCAAGAAACTCTTTTAGAAGTGCCCATTTAGATTTAGAAATGGAAGTAATACAAAATATATGTACATAGGTCTGACTACTCAAGTATAGTATGTACCCTAAATGTCCTGATAATGTTATGAGAATGTCTTTTGCAGAGTTTACAGAACTCCATAACAGTTTCCTATGATTTAATCAAATAATTGATGTCTCTTAAGCTAGTCCATAGTGCTTTGGGATCCTTTGTCATGTATTTAATACATTTTTGGAAAAACAGAGTGTACATACATTTTAATAAAAAATAAAAAAACTATAAAACAACACTTAAAAAGTTTAAAAAAAACACCAAATATTTAATTGATCCCACACCATTATTGCTTCTCTTTAACCACTTCTGAATCAAGGCCTTTTTCTGACACTTGTTGTTTACGAGTTAAAATCATATTTTTTTTTTTTTTTATAGAAAATTACTCAAAACCCCCAAACATTATATATATTTTTTTTAGCAGAGACCCTAGAGAATAAAATGGAGGTCATTGCAATATTTTTTTTTATCACACCGTATTTGCGCAGCGGTCTTACAAATGCAATTTTTTTGGAAAAAAATTCACTTTTTTGATTTAAAAAAAAGTTAAAAGTTAGCCCAATTTTTTTTTATAATGTGAAAGATAATGTTATGCTGAGTAAATAAATACCCAACATGTCATGTTTCAAAATTGCGCATGCTCGTGAAATGGCGACAAACATTGGTAAGTTAAAATCCCCAGAGGCGACATTTTAAAAATTTATACAGGTTACCAATTTAGAATTATGGAGGATGTCTAGGGCTCAAAATATTGCTCTTGCTCTAACGATTGCGGTGATACCTCACGTGTGGGGTTTGAACACCATTTACATATGTGGGCACAACTTTCATATGCGTTCGCTTCTGCGCGCAAGCTAACAGGGACAGGGTGCTTACATTTTTTTTTACCTAGTTATTTTATCTTTTATTTTTTATTTTTATACTGTTTTTTTTTTTTAATATTTTTTTTCATGGTGAAAAAAAATGGGCTCTCTGAATCTGCCATCTTTCCCTCACTCAACTTCCTGCCTGAGAGGAGAGTGGACCAGATTGTTTTCCCTGCTACCGATGGGTCCGGTAAGTGGGGAAAACGACCTGGAAGCAGTAGGAGGGGAACACCTCTCCCGCCGCCCATAAGGGTGATCCTGCAGCAAAGACGCTGCTGAGACCACCCCTATATTAAAGCGGACGGTCCGCTGTTTAAAAAAATACCAGGGTTATGGGAGCTATTTGCTGCCATAACCTTGGTATTTAACATCAAAGTACCGGTGTAAATACACGGTGGGCAGTCGGTCTGAATTGTTTAATCTAAGAAAAGGATAATAAGATGGAAAGAATTTTATAAAAATTATATGTCAGTTTACATTATTATATATTGCAAGCAATGCATTCCTAAAGTCATGTTGTGCATGTGTGTAAAAAATATTTTGGGAATTCTATAACTTTATTAATAAAAATAAAAATAAAAAAACTCCAGGAAAAAAGTTAATAAATAAATGTCTAGATTATGCGGCTTTAATATACAGTATGTACAACAAGACTTTTAGAATCTGGAATTTATTATTTATGCCATTTTGTTACTTCTTCCTAGCTCTTTTTTATACTTTTTTTATTAAAAAGATGGCATCTATAAAAAATGCCACAGTGCTGTTGGGCAAGGTACCCGTATGTCTTTTTGCTGATGACACAAAGGTTTGTGATTGGGTGATATCCCTTGAGGTGTCTGTAACATGTAACATCATTTGGCATTGCTGGAAGATTGGTCAAAGCAGTGGAGATTGCAGTTCAATGTTTCGAAATGTAAAATAATGCATCTAGGGAAAAAGAATCCCCTGAGAAAGTACAACATTGGGGGTACAGTGTTGGCCAGCACTACAGAGGAAAAAGATTTAGGGCAAATTTCAGAGCAATACCCAAGGAAGTGAACAGAGAAAGGAAGGAGGTACTATAAAGTGAGAACAAAAGTGAGCAAAAGTGAGAGAAGGAAAATAATAAAGGGATATGAGGGGAACCTATAGGACAAAGAGAGTGGCATGTTAACCTTAGTGACCACCACATGGAGAGGTTATAACCATTAAAGATTAATATGCACATGCAGTAGCTAGCCCATGGACTCCAAACCTTTTCAAACCATTTACTGGTGTCATTAACTGGCAAGTTTCTCATAATGCATAATCCAAGAAACCTTTTGCCCCAGCAAACAAATTGATCTCATTTGAGAAAGGGGTTTTTATTTTGAAATATTGTGATTAGAGTTGGATGAATAGTTCGGGTCAAGCAAAATTTTGACCTAAACATTGCCTGTTCGCCCATTAGGCTAAAACCCGAATTTGCTGGGCACTCGGTGGGATGTTTTTCTTTATTTTACTTTCACTTTCAATGATAATGGTAAACATTACAAATAGAGAGGCTGAGTCACCCTAATAGGGGCATATAAAGTACTAAAAACCCAACAGGTTCGAATTCTTCTCCACTCTATCCAAAACTAAAAAATGTGTTGCCTTTAGTTATACTTTAAACTCTGTAAGGGGTTATTTACTGTTACAGCGGTAATGATGTGGAACACCCTTCCACAGTTGGTGGTGTCAGCAGGCAGTGTAGATGAATTCAGAAATCTTTTAGATGTGTTTATTAGCTAGTGCAATTCACAGGGATCTTAGTGACATAAATGCACACAAACAAATACAAACACACACACACATGAACTCAGGTTGAACTGCATGGACTTGTGTCTTTAGTCAACCTTACCAATTATGTAACTATATAACTTTATACTGCTCTTTCTACAAATGAGCCCATCAAAACATAAATTAATAAATAAATAAAATACTTTTACAAAATTAAATACAAATAAAATAGAGCTAAAGGACAAAAAAGTAAATCAGCTATAAAAACCCAAGGAGAACCCTAAGGCTGCATTCACACTTGAGCGTAGCGTTTTTTACCGCGATTTTACAGCGATTTTTACCGCAATTTTTACCGCGATTTTACCGCGATTTTTTCAGGCGTTTTTCATTGACATCTATCAAAAACGCTGGTAATCAGCCCAAAAAGAAGCTCATGTACTTTTTTCAGCTACAGGCGTTTTGCAAAACGCTCAGATGTGAACAGGGGCCATTTAAATGAATGGGGTTTTACTTGTTGGGCGTTTTGGAAGCGTTTCTTTTGAGCGTTTTTGGAGCTGAAAACGCCCAGGTGTGAATGGAGCCTTAATCATTACAAGAACAATAAAAACCTTTCTTTTTAGTGCAGAAAGGACATTCTAAATACAATAATAAATAAATAAATGCCACCAAAAAAATTAATAAAAAAGAGGAACAGCAGCTGCAGAAGTTGCTGACGAACAAAACAAAAAAGAGAAAAAAATTGTCCTAAAAAGGACTGTTGAAAGAATAATACATGTAGGTAAGCTTACACTCCACCCTACCTAGCTACACAAGCTTCAGTTTACTGCAAAGTATCAGTGGCACTAGACAGCGCTGAATATAGTACTGTACTTAACACTGTATGTGTAGCAGCACGCTACACTGTGAACTCTCTCTCCCTGACAAAAATAATTTAGCCCCCGTATACACCAGTGTGACTTGTCATGTGATTTGGTCGATCAAAGTGGAATGTCAAGTCACTATTTCTGGCTATGGAACTGTGCTAATCAGTGCGACTCCGACTTGCACTGACTTTGAAAAGTTTCCTGCACTATTTTTGCTGATTTAACGTTCAACTTGCATTGACACACGTGCATGAAGTTTCTCAGATGTTGGCAAGCAGCACATGAAATCACACTGACTGGCGGCTTTGAAATCATGATTAAGTAGCGCAATTTCAAAGCTGCATTCGGTGTGAACCGGGGCTTTTAGTGTGTGGGCTGGCTGCAACTTTATTAAAAGTCATTATTAACCAATGACTTTCCCCTGAGCAGATGTGCAAGTCCTTGTGAGGAGGGCCTTGTGGGAAAGATGCCCCTTACCAATTTTGGCAACCGCTTACCTGAAGGGGGTATCTGCACATTTTAGATGCTCACCAGTCCAGTGGATCCAATGTTGTCATGCTGAGATCCTCTCATACCCAGCCACAGCTCTGTCATGTCCCGCAATGTTCTCTCTGACATCATCAAGAGGCCCGCCAGCTCTTCCAGATTCAGCAGGCAGGTCTCTCGATGATGCACCAATAGGCTCGCCCCCTCTGCCTTTCCTTAAATGGAAGGCTATGCCTCCTGGGATATATGACGTGCATATTCCAGGAGGCACAGTGGACAGTGTGCATGTCAATTGCCTAAGACGAATGATGTGATTGGCTGGACAGTTTTGCAAAAAAAAGAGGTAAACAAAAAAAATCAACAAAAAACAGAGCAATACTTCTTCAGGATGGAAGAAATACGTGGAAGGGGGTAAGGGTCCGCTTTAGCCAGTTCTGGACCTATTATGGCCATATTTAAGTAAACGGTCACAGCGACCCCAAACACAGGAGTTGGAGTCACCTGGTTTAAAAAATTGCATGAAGTGTATATCCTGCATATGTACCTTTTTAAGAAAATTGCATAAAGTGTATACCCTGTTTATTTACGTATATATAACACTATCCAGTAGCAGCGCCTCACTACTTCTCATGTTCCACATTTAAGTATTACCACTTAAATTGAAGGCAGCGCTACCCAATATATTGTTAGTCTACCAGGGGAGGCGCCATACTCCTTATACTATCCCATTTTTAAAACAACTAGAACTACATACAAATTTGGGGAAATAAGGGAAATCTATACTAGGAGGACATATCAAAATCATATAGAAGCTGGGTAAGACATTGTGGAAGTCTGCGATACTAATAGGAGAATTAAGGGGACAGGAGTTGGGAAATTAGGGGGGAAATAAAGATATCTCTCTGTCTTTTTAAAGTGTTTTGTAAAACTGAATGAAATTAATAAAAATTACAATGGAAAAAAAAAGTATTTAAATGTATCTTGAAATCTGCTCCCCCATAATTTAATGCATAACAAAGTGGGAGACACAAGGCATTAATGGTACTAATCAGGTTTTGCTACAATGCCCATGTGCTGACAGTGTATATGCTGACAGGAGGAGAAAGCAGAATGAGCAGAGGAATGACTCAAGATCCGATGTAAGATACTATCAGAATTGAACTGACCAGTTACAATGGTTTTAGTAATATATGGAGTATCTTTAAGTACTTGTCTATTGTCACCCCAGGTGAAATTCCTTACAGAATATATTATTGACTGTGTGGTAAGATTTCTCATAGGATCATCAAAGAGTGTTTGTAAGCATATCAATAAGCTGTGCTGTATAAATGACCCACCTCTTATGACTATAGAAACGTTTACAAGATGCATGTTTTTATAAATGTTTGTGGGGGGGGGGGGGGGGCATCTGACATCCTATGGTCAACCTATAGAAAATTGCACATTTATTGATAACTAGAATCTGTCTGTATTATGTACATTGCAATGAATTACCACTTGACCCCAGGCCAGTTCTGACACTTCTCACATACTTTGGAAAATCAGCAGTTTTTTTTCTTTTTTTACTAGATAATTACTTAGAATCCCTGAACATTATATATTTTCTGAAAGCAAAGGCAGTGCTTTTTCAAACACAGTTTTTTTTTTTTTTTTTTTTTTAGATACACTTTAATTCATTTTATTGCACACAGACACCATATAATACCCTATTTTTTTTTAAATATAAAAAATGATGTTACACTGAGTAAATAGATAAATACATTGCCATGCTTTAAAATTGCATGACTGGAATGGTGAAAAACGAAAAACGATAGTACTAAAAAATCTCCATGGGCAACACTTGAAAAGCTTTTACAGGTTACCAGTTTTAGGTCGCATAGGAGATCTGGGGCTAGAATCATTGCATTCACTCTGACTTTTTAACCTCACATGTGTGGTGCGAATGCCGTTTACATATGCCCGTAGGACCGACATGCGCATTCCAATTTGCATAAGAGCATAGGGGTGCTTTAAATTGTTTCAATGTTATTTTTTATTTTAATTACATGTATTTTTACACTGTCTCAAAAAAAAAAAAAAAAAAAAAAAAAAGGTCAACTATATTGCCATCACAAGGGATGAACAACATCTCTTGTGATAGCTAGGGCAGTGATAGGTAATCTTTACTGAGAGATCAGGGGCCTATTAGACCCCAGGTCTGTCCTCTGCCCTCAAAAGCATCTGATCAAACTGAGATAATCGTGATGATCAGATGTTTTACAAACCAGTAACGGCTTGTAAACAATAGACCAAACCCAGTAGTGATGCTTCCGGTTTCATAGACCATCAAGATAAGTTCCTCCTTTACCTCTATGGTGTTCCACCCCAATCTATAGAATAACGTGCAGCGCTAAGAAAATACTCAATAAAGAAGCACAATGATTAAAGAGAACAATGTGACTAAGATATCATAAAAGTCCCAAGTGCAAAAATGTAAAAATCAATTCCAGGGTGATGTGCGTGATCCACGTAGCACAACAGATCCCAACACCAAGATGAAAGACATATGATTATGCTCACCGGAACAAATGGACCCAACTTTTCATATGACAAAAGGGTCAGATAAGCTCATAAGATATCCTGAGGGTCTTCAAACTGCAGTAGAGGATGTTCACGTTTGCAGTCAAAGGGCCAGATGTAATAAATCTCCTCTCTCCCCAGATTACATGGAAAGGATAATCCCAGACAAAGCAAACATAGTGTAATTCCACTTAAAATAAGTTTATTAAAAGTAAAAAAATACACTTACAAACATAGAGGAATATTAGTCAGTGAATGACAGAGACATGAATCCAGCAGTCTTTGGCATAGTCCTGGCTGCATGAGGCAAAGGTCTGACGCGTTTAATCAAAAATGATTTTATCAAAGGTAAATGCCAACTGGAATAATGAGCCAAACATTTATATATAGAGTAAATAATCAAGTAGACTCGTATTTCTCTTTTTTTCACCCCAATCAATGGTTTCAATCCTGGGCTTCTGGTGGAACAGGAGAGGCGGTGGAAGGTGGCAAAGGGAAACCACATTGTGTCACATGTAAAAGTGATTCAGCTGCTGTATCATTTTTACATTATAGAGCATTGGCAGTGGGAGCTCTAAAAAAAGATACTAGTGTCATATTTACAGCTGCAGCCATGACTCTGGTAGAACCACTGAATCCTGAGGATGTTCCCGTATGTCCATTTGGGAGAAGTGGTTCAGTCAACTAAATTATGGATCCTTACTTGTGTCTGCTCTGTATATTCTAAGATAGACATTTTCTACAAATTTTCCTCAAATTGATGAAACTGAGAATGTGGGGGTCTGCCCACTGTAACTTAGTTCCTGTACCAATGGTATAAACAAACAAAATGGGAAAAACAGTAAGCTATTCACATTTAGGCTCCATTCACACCTGAGCGTATCATTTCCAGGCGTTTTTTCAGGTGTTTTTTGCAGGTGTTTGGAGACAGGCATTGACATCTGACCGAAAACGCTTGTAATCTGCCAAAAAAGAAGCTCATGTACTTTTTTGAACTTCAGACATTTTTCTTCAGGTGACAAAACGCTCAGATGTGAACAGGGACCATTGAAATTAATGGAGGTGTGCATAGGGCCAAAAGGTGTATGCGTTTTGTACACAAACGCCCACAGTCCTGATTTGGTTGTAATGGCAGCAACTAGAATTTCATGACAATTATAGAAAATCATAGCAGGATGCAAATTCAGATGAAATGTATCGCTAAAAACATAAAATTACGAAGTGGCCTGTATATGTCAATGACATATAGAGGTGTACCGAACTGTTCGCCGGCGGACAGTTCCCGGCGAACTTAGCATGTTCGCGTTCGCCGCTGCGGGCGAACATATGCGATGTTCGGTCCGCCCCCTATAATACATCATTGAGGCAAACTTTGACCCTGAACTTCACAGTCAGCAGGCACATTTCCAGCCAATCAGCATACCTCCCTCCCACACCCTCCCACCTCCTATAAATAAGCAAGGGCAGCATCCATCTTAGATCATTCTGAAGCAGTGTGTGTTAGTGAGAGCAGGGAGAGCTGCTGCTGCTGCTGCTGTTAATAGCTAGGGACAGTTGTCAGTGTTCCTGGTCTTGCTAGTCAGTGTTCTTGGTCCACTACTGCTGTAAGGACAGCATCCTATTCCTGACAGCACCCCAAAAAGCCCTTCTAATGGCTGGTATTTGTGTAATTTTTTATATATATATATATATATATATATATATATATATATATATATATATATATATATATATATGTCTAGTGTCCCCAAAAGCCCTTTTAAGGGCTGGTAATTGAGTTTTTTCTTTTTATATATATATATATATATATATATATATATATATATATATATCTAGTGTCCCCAAAAGCCCTTTTAAGGGCTGGTAATTGAGGATTTTTTTTATTTATATTTATATATATATATATATATATATATATATATATATATATATATCTATCTAGTGTCCCCAAAAGCCCTTTTAAGGGCTGGTAATTGAGTTTTTTCTTTATATATATATATATATATATATATATATATATATATATATATATATATCTATTGTACACTGCAGTTGCCTGCCCGCTGTGTGTGAGAGGCCACAGACCCACCACAGACTGTACTGTGTGCACACCACACTTATTTCGGGTGGCACAGGCACAGTACCATGCATTTTAAAAAAATATATTTTTTTTTCCTCTGTCATAATTGCAGTGAGTGCTGTGTCAGGTCCACATAGTGTACTGTACCCACTGCAGTGCACTGCCCACCACTGATATATATACGGTGGCACAGCATCTTGTTGCAAATTTAAAAAAAAAGAAAAAAAAATTATTATTGCAGTTGCCTGGGCTGCCAGTGACTGTCAGGTCCACAGAGTGTACTGTGCCCACTGCAGTGCCACTGCGTGCCCACCCACCACTGATATATACGGTGGCACAGCAGCTTGCAAATTAAAAAAATATATATTTTTTTATAATTGCAGTTGTCTGGGCTGCCAGTGACTGTCAGGTCCACAGAGAGTGTACTGTGCCACTGCCCACCCACCACTGATATATACGGTGGCACAGCAGCTTGCAAAGTAAAAAAATATATTTTTTTTTTATAATTGCAGTTGCCTGGGTGCCAGTGACTGTCAGGTCCACAGAGAGTGTACTGTGCCACTGCGTGCCCACCACTGATATATACGGTCGCACAGCAGCTTGCAAATTAAAAATATATATATTTTTTTATAATTGCAGTTGCCTGGGCTGCCAGTGACTGTCAGGTCCACAGAGAGTGTACTGTGCCACTGCCCACCCACCACTGATATATACGGTGGCACAGCAGCTTGCAAATTAAAAATATATATATTTTTTTATAATTGCAGTTGCCTGGGCTGCCAGTGACTGTCAGGTCCACAGAGAGTGTACTGTGCCACTGCCCACCCACCACTGATATATACAGTGGCACAGCAGCTTGCAAATTAAAAATATATATATTTTTTTATAATTGCAGTTGCCTGGGCTGCCAGTGACTGTCAGCTCCACAGTAAGTGTACTGTGCCACTGCCCACCCACCACTGATATATACGGTCGCACAGCAGCTTGCAAATTAAAAATATATATATTTTTTTATAATTGCAGTTGCCTGGGCTGCCAGTGACTGTCAGGTCCACAGAGTGTACTGTACCCACTGCCCAACACTCCTATAGGGTGGCACAGCACCTTGCACTCATAGTACAACACATTAAAAAAAAAATGACAGGCAGAGGCAGGCCACCCCGCAAGGGCCGTCGTGGTCGTGGTGCTGTGATTTCCTTAGGCCCTAGAATAATGCCCAGTGTTCAGAGGCCACCACAGACCCTGAACTCAAAAAATTCCGAGGACATAGTTGACTGGCTTACACAGGACACCCAATCGTCTACAGCTTCCGCTCGGAACCTTAATGCACCATCCTCCTCCAGCTCAGCTTCGGGCACCTCTCAATTTACCACTCGCCAGCCCGCCGGCACCACCACCAACACTAGCACCACAGCCGCTTCACTTGATCCGTCAGAGGAGTTATTTTCACATCAGTTGGAAGAAATAAGTGATGCGCAACTATTAGTGCCAGAGGATGTAGATAATGGGGATATGTCTCAGTCAGGCAGCATTATACACATGGAAGTACATTGTGATGATGATGATGATGTTGTACCTGCTGCTGCTGCCTTTGCTGAGTTGTCAAGTGAAGCGGCTGATGATGACGATGTGTCTGTGGATGTCACCTGGGTGCCTGCTCGAAGAGCAGAAGAAGAGGGGGAAAGTTCAGATGGGGAGACAGAGAGGAGGAGGAGGAGACGAGTTGGAAGCAGGGGGAGGAGGTCATCGCAAGGAGCTAGTGGCGCAGTCAGACAGCATGTAGATTCGGCACTCGGGGTCAGCCAGACAGCACGCCAATCAACGCAAGCTGTTGCCACCACCAGAATGCCGTCCTTGCAAAGCTCAGCAGTGTGGCATTTTTTTTGTGTGTCTGCCTCTCATATCAGCGATGCCATTTGTAACCTGTGCCAAAAGAAACTGAGTCATGGGAAGTCCAACACCCACCTAGGTACAACTGCTTTGCGAAGGCACATGATCTCACATCACAAACGCCTATGGGATCAACACATGAGTAAAAGCAGCACACAAACTGAAAGCCACCATCCTCCTCCTGGTCCAGCATCTTCAGCCACATCAACCACTGCTGTCCTCCATGCCCCCTATCAACAACCCGCCCCTCCGCCTCTCACCTTCAGCAGTTCCTGCTCATCTGCCCACAGTCAGGTGTCTGTCAAGGAAATGTTTGAGCGTAAGAAGCCAATCTCACAGAGTCACCCCCTTGCCCGGCGTCTGACAGCTGGCTTGTCGGAACTCTTAGCCCGCCAGCTTTTACCATACAAGCTGGTGGAGTCTGAGGCCTTCAAAAAATTTGTCGCTATTGGGACACCGCAGTGGAAGGTACCCGGCCGAAATTATTTTTCACAAAAGGCAATCCCCAACCTGTACTCTATTGTGGAAAATGAAATCATGTCACGTCTGGCACACAGTGTTGGGGCAAGGGTCCATCTGACCACTGATAGCTGGTCTGCAAAGCACGGTCAGGGCAGGTATATCACTTACACTGCGCATTGGGTAAACCTGCTGGCGGCTGCCAAGCATGGAATGCGTGGCTCTGCTGCAGAGGAGTTGGTGACACCGCCACGACTTGCAGGCAGGCCTGCTGCCACCTCCTCTACTCCTCCTACTCCATCCTCTTTGCTAACCTCCTCGGCTGAGTCCTCTTCTGCTGTTGCGTCTTGCTCCACACCAACTGCACCCCCCCAGCTCCCCAGGGGCTATTCCACATGCCGGATACGACAGTGTCACGCTGTCTTGGGGTTGACTTGCCTTAAAGCAGAGTGTCACACCGGACCAGCACTACTGTCCGCCCTGAACGCACAGGTGGATCAGTGGCTGACCCCGCACCAACTGGAGATCGGCAAAGTGGTGTGTGACAACGGAAGCAATTTGTTGGCGGCATTGAATTTGGGCAAGTTGACACATGTGCCGTGCATGGCACATGTGTTGAATCTGATTGTACAACGCTTTGTGCAGAAGTACCCAGGCTTACAGGACGTCCTCAAGCAGGCCAGGAAGGTGTGTGGCCATTTCAGGCGTTCCTACACGGCCATGGCGCACTTTGCAGATATTCAGCGGCGAAACAACATGCCAGTGAGGCGCTTGATTTGCGACAGCCCGACACGTTGGAATTCAACACTGCTAATGTTCGACCGCCTGCTCCAACAAGAAAAAGCGGTCAACGAGTATTTGTATGACCGGGGTGCTAGGACAGCCTCTGCGGAGCTGGGTATTTTTTTGCCACGTTACTGGACGCTCATGCGCAATGCCTGTAGGCTCATGCGTCCTTTTGAGGAGGTGACAAACCTAGTCAGTCGCACCGAAGGCACCATCAGCGACATCATCCCATATGTTTTCTTCCTGGAGTGTGCCGTGCGAAGAGTGCTGGATCAGGCCGTAGATGAGCGTGAAGAGGAAGAGGAAGAGTTGTGGTCACCATCACCACCAGAAACAGCCTTACCATCGCTTGCTGGACCTGCGGCAACACTGGAAGAGGAGTCTGAGGAGGAATGTGGCTTTGAGGAGGAGGAACACCAACCACAGCAGGCATCCCAGGGTGCTCATTGTCACCTATCTGGTACCCGTGGTGTTGTACGTGGCTGGGGGGAAGAACACACCTTCAATGACATCAGTGAGGACGAGGAATTGGACATGAGTAGCTCGGCATCCAACCTTGTGCAAATGGGGTCTTTCATGCTGTCATGCCTGTTGAGGGACCCTCGTATAAAAAGGCTGAAGGAGAACGACCTGTACTGGGTGATCACGCTACTAGACCCCCGGTATAAGCAGAAAGTCTCTGATATGTTACCTAATTACTGGCAGGCGCAAAGGATGCAGCAGCTACAAAATAAGTTGAAAAGTATGCTTTACACAGCATATAAGGGTGATGTCACAGCACAACGGGAATCCAACAGGGGAAGAGGTGAAAGTAATCCTCCTCCTACCACCACAACCACGCCGGCAAGGACAAGACGCTTTACAGACGTCTTGTTGATGGAGGACATGCGGAGCTTTTTTAGTCCTACGCATCGCCACAGCCCTTTGGGGTCCACCCTCAGAGAATGACTCTACCGACAGGTAGCAGACTACCTTGCCTTAACTGCAGATATCGACACTCTGAGGAGCGATGAACCCCTTGACTACTGGGTGTGCAGGCTTGACCTATGGCCTGAGCTATCCCAATTTGCCATTAAACTTCTGGCCTGCCCCGCTTCAAGTGTGCTGTCAGAAAGGACCTTCAGCGCAGCAGGAGGTATTGTCACTGAGAAGAGAAGTCGCCTAGGTCAAAAAAGTCTTGATTACCTCACGTTTATTAAGATGAATGAGGCATGGATCCCGAAGGGACTGACAGTGGGGGATGCATTTGACTAAAAAAGGCCTGGTGATGACTGAGATGCCTTGGGCTAAAAATGGTCCACACGCTGCTGTATTTAATCATTCTCTGCATGCCGGATGACTTACGTGATGTCTCCGCCACCAACTACGGTTCAAGCCGCAATGTTTTAGTGCACTTTCTGCCTTGAAAACCTCAATTTTTCAGGCCGTTGCTAAAGCAGCGGCTGCAACAATACCTACTTTTTCATGCATGTGTACATGCCTAATTTTTCTGGCCTCTGGTGCTACACTGTGGCTGCAAAAAAACAAAAAACAAAAAAAAAGGCACATACATGTGTCAATGCCCCTTTGTGATCGTTACCTTGTCGTGGTGAAGGGGCTTGCGTATCACAATGAAGCGATCACCTCTAGGAGTGTGTTGGCACACCCCAGATGATAAGGTCGTTGCTTCATTGTGAACAGACCAAAAGCGATCCGCGGGATAATTTCATAGAAAAAACATTCATTTTCTTTCATTCTTTCTGCGGAGCTGGGTATTTTTTGGCCGCGTTACTGAATGCTCATGAACAATGGCTGTAGGCTCATGCGTCCTTTTGCGGAGGTGACAAACCTGCTGGTCAGTCGAACCCAAGGCAACATCATCGACCTCATCCCATATGCGTTTTTTCTGGAGCGTGCTCTGCGAAGAGTACTGGATCAGGCTGTAGATGAGCATGAAGAGGAAGAGTTGTGGTCCCCATCACCACCAGAAGCAGCCTTGTCGTTGTCAATTGCTGGACCTGTGGCAACGCAGAGAGAGGAGTCTGAAGAAGAGAAGTCAGAGGAGGAAGGTGGCTTTGAGGAGGTGGAATACCAGCCACAGCAGGCGTCCCAGGGGGCTTGTTGTCACCTTTCGGGGACCCTTGGTGTTGTACGTGGCTGGGTGGAAGAAGAGACCTTCAATGATGTCAGTGAGGACAAGGAACGGGACATGGCTAGCTTGGTATCCAACCTTGTGCAAATGGGGAGTTTGCGGTTGTGCAAATGGACTGACTGACTGACTGTTAAACGGGGAGTTTGGTCTGTCAGAGTTTGGTCTGTCACTGTGAAGCGGGCGTAACCCTTACACTACTTGACCGATACAACATCATACCTGATCGTATTCACACACTGGATGTTTTAAAGCACGTTATTCCAAACAATTTAGGAATGTTAGGTGATTTCTGCCCTTTATGGATCAAAACCCGACTCTGCGTCAACTACGTAATTTTCCATGGGAGTTTTGCCATGGATCCCCCTCCGGCATGCCACAGTCCAGGTGTTAGTCCCCTTGAAACAACTTTTCCATCACTATTGTGGCCAGAAAGAGTCCCTGTGTGTTTTAAAATTCGCCTGCCTATTGAAGTCTATGGCGGTTCGCCCGGTTCGCCGGTTCGCGAACATTTGCCGATGTTCGCGTTCGCCGTTCGCGAACGGCGAAATTTAAGTTCGCGACATCACTAATGACATACATACGTTTTTAATTATAGTGACCTTTTAATTTACCTGTTATGTACTTGGCTTGTCTTTAGTATATATTTATATAAGATATAATTTTAATATCATATTGGCAATAGTTTTTGTATTAATATTATCTCTATTTTTCTAGAACCACAAAAAATAAAAAGGCTTCACAGATAATGCATAATTTAAGAATAGTATAAAAATGAAAAAAAAAATCTGTTTTTCCCATTATTGCAGGACATTTAATTAACCTTATCCTGTACTGCACGTAAAGTATGTTTAAAATACCATACCATTTTAAGCATGCTTGTAAAACTACCTGTTCCCCAAGGACAAGTTTAGATTCTAAGCTGCAAGAGCTGGATTTGTGGTAGTGCTTCTCAATTCTTCATCTGAGTTTCATTAACACTTGTGAAGATCAATCTTTCTCACCTACCACATTTCCAACCAAGTTTATGCCAGAAAGAGAACTCATTAGCATCTCTAAGAAGCATGAAGCAAGTATGTTTTACCACTCTTTCAGCATTTAATCCCACTCTGACAGGAAGAACAAAAGAATTTTAAGTTGAAAGTTATATCTAAGTAGCACTGAAGGAGAAACTTAAAGCAGAACTGCAGTAAAAAATAACTGGATAAAAACAAATAGTCAATTAAAAATAAAATAACAAAACCAGCTTTTCCTGCAATACCTTCAAACCAGAGATTTCCTCAGCAATGCATTTGATGTTCTCACTCTGATGGACAGCATTATTTACCCACTTTTTCTGAGTCCAGGTCATACTACACTTGCTCCAGCTTTTTCTGGACAGTGAATGCAGATGCCACACAATGATGGGCTCATCTCTCTGGCACTCTGCTTTCATTTCCTATTGGCATGCTTCTTGTCAGCACATGAAATTATCTATTTTTAATGCTTCTTCCTCTCAAATTCAAGTCCTACTGTACAGGGACTGCTAATACAAGTTTAAATGCATATACTTACTTACTGATCATATGTTAACCACTTGCTGACCACCAGCAGTACATATACTGTGGCAAGTCGGCTCTATTTTGTGAAACTATGTACCTGTACATCATTTTATGCAATAGCCAGTGGGGGCCTCAAGCGGCATGCGCTGATTGGCCAGAGGGGAGCCAATCAGCGGGTCCGTCAGACGTGATGTCTGCCGGCCACCCGCAATCGCTCTCCAGAGAGAAAGAATGGCGGTCTGCCTGTATAAAGAAGGCAGACCGCCGTTCTGTCAGAGATGAACACAGTGGTCTTGTGTTCTTACTATTCAGCAACATGGATCTCTGTGTTCATCTAGTGAGTGCATCCCCCATACAGTTAAAAAGCATCCTCTAGGGACACACTTAACCCTTTGATCACACCTGGTGTTAGCCCCTTCTCTGCCTGTGTCATTAGTACAGTAACAGCATATTTTTAGCACTGATTACTGTAGTAATCTCACTGCTCCCCTCAAAAGTGTCAAAAGTGTCAGTTAGGTGTCCGATCTGTCCGACACAATGTCGCAGTCCCGTTAACCACTTTCCCACCAGTCACATTGCTGCTACTGCAGCAATGTGGCTCGTTATCGTCCAGCGACGTAGACCTACGTCGTTGGACTCCTCCCCCTGTAGGCGGCGCTCGCGCGCCGCCGGAGGCTCGCTCCCGCTGTTTTTAGTCACAGCGGGAGTCGGGCCAGGGGAGGAGCAGCGGCGATCGCCGCCGCTCTTCCCCGATCGTCGGGGAATCGAGTGAGGAGATCCGCCCGCTTGTGTAAACAGAGCGGGCGGATCTCCTAAGTGACAGGCAGGGACAGATCGGAGTGTTCAGCATAGCTGAACATCCGATCTGTCCTTGTGTCACTCAGTCACCTCCCCCCCCACACGTTAGTAAACACCAGGCATACATTAACCCCTCCCTCTCTAATAAAATTAACCCCTTCCCTGCCAGTGTCATTTTTACAGTAACAGTGCATATTTATAGCACTGATTACTGCAGTAATGTCACTGGTACCCCCAAAAGTGTCAAAAATGTCAGTCAAGAGTCCGATCTGTCCGCCGCAATGTCGCAGTCCCGCAAAAAAATTGCAGATCGCCGCCATTACTCGTTAAAAAAAAAACACCAAAAATGACATAAATCTTTCCCTTAGTTAGTAAATGCAATAACTTTTGCGCAAACCAATCAAAATATGCTTATCATGATTTTTTTTACCAAACATAGGTAGCAGAAAACAAATTGGCCAAAAATTTAAAAAAAATTAGATTTTTTACATTTTTTGGGGGGGAATTTCATATAAAAAAATGTTAAAAATATTATTTTTTCAAAATAAACGCTTTTTTTTGTTTATAGCGCAAAAAAGTAAAAATCACACAGGTGATCAAATACAACCAAAAGAAAGCTCTGTTTGTGGGAAAAAAAGGACGTAAATTTTGTTTGGGTACGGTGTCGCACGACCGCGCAATTGTCAGTTAAAGTTGCACAGCGCTGAATCGCAAAAAGTGGCCTGGACGTAAGACAGCAAAATCCTCCGGTGGTAAAGTGGTTAAAAATCACTAATCGCCGCCATTACTAGTAAAAATTAAATAAATAAATAAAAATGCCATAAATCTATCCCCTAGTTTGTAGATGCAATAACTTTTGCACAAACTAATCTATATACACACTTATTGGGATTTTTTATTACCAAAAATATGTAGCAGAATACATATTGGCCTAAAATGATGAACATTTTTTTATTTATTTATTTTTTTAATTGGCTGTGTTTTATAGCAGAGAGTCAGCCCCCGTTCACACTGGGGCGACCTGTGAGGCGACCTGGTCGCCTCACAGGTCGCCGCAGGTCGCCTCCCATAGGGAAGCTGCGGACCCGTTCTGATAGGAGCGACACAAGTCGCTCCGACTCAGAAAAAGGGTCCGGAGCTTCTTTGGGGCGACCAGGAGGCGACCGCCATAGACTTCAATGTTACAAAGTCCGTGGCGGCCGCTCCGAGGTAGCGGCGCGCTGCTCGCACCGCGACCTCGGAGGTCGCGGTGCGAAGTAGCGTCGCCCCAGTGTGAATGGGGGCTAAAAAATAAAAACAAAGGTGATCAAATACCATAACGCGCACCTCAATGTTAAGAGGGAAGTTTCAGGAAAAAATCTGAAATTTGAAATAAAGAACTTTGAACTCAGGGCTTTTTTTTTATTTAAATGCAGCTTCACCAGTGCCCATTAATGCAGCCTCAGCAGTGCCCATGAATGCAGCCTCAACAGTGCCAATGAATACAGCCTCAACAGTGCCCATGAATGCAGCCTCAACAGTGCCCATGAATGCAGCCTCACCAGTGCCCAAAAATGCAGCCTCACCAGTGCAGTGTCCGTCAATGCAGCTTCACCAGTGCAGTGCCCATGAATGCATGGAACCCATTACACAGGGGAGATTACACAGAGTGAGGATCTCCTGCTTACCCGGCGGTTTCTGTCATCTGAAGTTCCACCTCCTGGACCAGTGCCTATGATAGGCATCACACGTTTCGGCATTGGACCAGCGTGCTGGAGTTTTTATGACAGGGACCTCCAGGTAAGCGGGAGTGCTTGCCCACCCTCCCCCTCAGCCCAGCTGCCCCCCTCTGCCTTTGGGCGCAGCGCACTCTGTGTACCCAAGCAAGATCGGCCCTGCCTGACGTCCTCTCCCTATTGCCTTTTTTTTTTTTTTACATTGGCGTAAAACACACACGCATGTTTTTTACTCCATTTTCAGGAGGAAAAAGTGCATGTTATATGCAGATAAATACGATACCACCAAAAGAAAGCTCTATTCATGAGAAAAACGACATCAATTTTTTTTTAAAGTAACGCAGTGCCGTGTCGCAAAAAATGACCTGTCAATTAGGGGATAAAGTCTTCTGGTCTAGTAGTGGTTAACACTGGAAGTTCTAAATGAACCCTTTGCATACTGCTATATACCCTTACAGACCAAAACACTGGGCAGCAAGGGATGTGCCGTAAAAAAAAAAAAATACCATAACATATCAGTAGAGGGTCATCTCTAAAAGATGAGAAAAGGAAAAAGAAATGCCCATGCTTGCAGGAAATACTGTAGACTCCAGTTACTGACCTTCAATTACTCAAGAGCACATCGGCCGATCTTACAGTGTGCCTCTACAGCCCCCATACCTAACTGCATCATTGCCAAACATGTTGTTCCCTTATATAAAAGGGGCAGAAACATAGGCACCTCAACAGGGCTCCTGCCTGTGCCCCCTACATCAACATGTGGCATTGGTGGGAAGCAGGCAGATATATCTCCGGGCATGTGTCCAGAGCTCCAGTGTAACCCGCATATATCTGGAAATGGCGGTGCAGAGTTCCATGGCCAAACTTCTGGAATGGACTGGCAAAGACCGGAAGGTGACGCACAACAAGCATTCACTCACCACTCTCCAGTCTCCACCCCAACACATCTGGATGAAAGGAGGAAGAGCCACTGCAAAGGAGCCTCCCTCCACCAAGGACCAAAAACACTTCCCTCAAATAACCCACAAATCTACAATAAAAATGACAAGGACAGAAAACAAAAACAAACAACAAACAGGCAAAAACCAGTAACACCACAGACAAAACAGAAGAACTGAATACAACCTAATCCAAAACACAAAAATGAAAACAAAAACAACCACAAATATAAGACCAAACCAATTAAACAAGGATAACAAACAAAAGGAACACAGTACAAATGAAGATAAATCAAAACTTTTTAAATCACCACACATAAAATGGAGGATAGAGATCATGGCCTACGTACCCAAAGCCGAAAAAAAACCCCAATGTGTCACTATCCATACAGGGCACACGTGGGACTTCCATCAAGGTTTAATTACTACCTCTATACTTAAACCACTTAAGGACCCAACCATTTGCTGACATTTGTTGTTTACAAGTAATAATCTGAATTTATTGCTAGAAAAGTACTTAGAACCCCAAAACATTATGCATATTTTTTTTTCTAGCAGAGACCCTAGCAGTCATTGCAATTTTTTTTACCCACACTGTTTTTATGTGACATACAAAAACCGTGTTTGTTATGAGATAACAATACAGCATGTCAGGTCCTCTTTATGGAGAGGTCTAAAAACAATTTTTTTCATCTTTTGCTTTAAGAAAAAAAACTTGTTTACATGGGCCATGCACTGAAAGTAATGTCATGACGCCGCTCCGGTCCTTTAATAGCAAAGAAATGAGTGGTGGCCATCTTGCCATTGCTTATCTTTATGGCAAGCTACCGCCGACGCTGGATGGTTCCTGGGTTCAGCGTTTCGGTAATGTAAGCCAAGGAATCATCTCCCACTGCTTCTAAAAGTGATCCCACAGCGAATCCGCCATAGGGACCACTTTTTTCTTAAATCAACCGCCTAAGGAAAAATAAAATACTGGGGATATGGCATTTAGCTGCAGCCAGTATTTACCGTCAAAATAATGACATAAACCCCCAGTTAGGCGGTCGGCAAGTGAATACATGGTCATCAAATGGCAACACTTTGACAGTCAATAAAAGGGGAGGGATACAAGGAGAAAGAGGAAGGCATTGTTGTTCATCTTATAAGAATAGATTATAACTGATATGTTCATTTACACTAGGAACTTTAGTAGCATTCAAAGTTACAGTCCATTTAGTTTATAATTTCAGAAGTTGGGGATCAATGTCCCCACCCCGCTCAAATGCAGATAGGTGTTTTAGCACAAAGAACTGCACCACAGATAACTCAAACCCATGGTAGAGATTAGCGTGCCTGCTAACCCTCCTTTCCATTTTCCTATTTGTTATTAGATACATATGATCTTGAATCCTTTACCAATAAATATCTATTGGACTTTCCTACATAAAATGCATTACATTTGCATCTCTTGTCAATTGTAACAAGCCACCCATTCTGCAGGACAACAAGGTCCTTCACGATGCATAGTAGATCTCTTGTATCTTGTATGTATGATAGCAGAGAAAAAAACAAAAGGTCTCAAACAGTCATCTACTAATTTGCACGGTGACACAACCTATAAGATACAACTGGACGTCCAGGAGGATCCTGAAGACTCTTATGGTCTTTAGGTAAAGCATAAAAGGTAGGCATGACCGGATGTTTAGGCCTCATGAAAACAGTGCATTACAAAAAATGAGCTGCAGAGCTACTACCAAAGCCAGGAAAAAACAGCTGTAAAAAAGTGCTTTTAGTAGCTTTTTCCATTGGCGTTAATGCGCGTTTAGCCTCATTGGCTTTTAGCAGCATTTTTCTGCCTCTATTGAAAATCATTGGTTGCCTATGAGCCATCTTTGATACAGATTTAAGCCCATTGATTTGAATAGAATTTGCATCCAAGTCAGATCATGATGATCCGACTTGTGGTGCAACTTGCGCTCTGAGGATCTTGAGGGGAAACTCCATGACAAAATGGGAAAAAAACAGCATGGGTCCCCCCAGGTTCTATACCAGGCCCTTTGGGTCTGTTATGGATTTTGAGGGGGAAAAATTACGGCATGCCCCCCCCAAAATCCATACTAGACCCTTATCCAAGCATGCAGCCCGCCAGGTCAGTAAAGGGGAGGGGATGAGCGAGCAGCCCCACCCTCTCCTGGACCATACCAGGCCACATGCCCTCAACATGGAGAGGTGGGTGCTTTGGGGCAGGGGGGGCTCTAAACCCCCCACCCCAAAGCACCTTGTCCCCATGTTGATGGGGACAAGGGTCTCTTCCGGACAACCCTGGGTGGTGGTTGTGGGGGTCTGCGGGCAGGGGACTTATTGGAATCTGGACACCCCCTCTAACAAGGGGGTGCCCCCAGATCCTGGCCCTCCATGTGAATGAGTATGGGGTACATTCCACTTCTACCCATTCATCCCAAAAAAGGCAGTGTAGTGTAAATAATGTCAAGAGATGGTTTTGAGAAGTCCTTTATTAAAAATCTTCCTCCGATCTTCTGCCACCTATCTTCTCACTCAGGTCTTCTCCCTCAGGTCTTCTCTCTCAGGTCTTCTTCCTCAGGTCTTCTTCCTCAGGCTTTTTCTCTCTGGTCTTCTCCACTGCCAACCCGGTCCTCCTCCGACGATGTCTCCCGTGATTATGCTGGCTCCGCACTTTGCGGCTTCTTATATAGCCATAGGATGTGGCCACCTGGTGACGTCACCCAGAGACCCGGCCCCATGTGTCTTCACACATCGTCAAGTGACGAAACAAGGGTCTTCGGGTGACATCACCGGGTGGCCACAACCCATGGCTATATAAGAAACCGCAAAGAGCGGAGGTGGCATAGTCATGGGAGACATCGGAGGAGGAGGACTGGGATGGCAGCAGAGAAGACTAGAGGGAGAAGACCTGAGGAAGAATACCTGAGGAAGAAGACCAGAGGGAGAAGACCAGAGAGATAAGACCTGAGGGAGAAGATCGGAGGCAGAAGATCGGAGACAGAAGATCAGAGTAAGATTTTTAATAAAGGACTTCTCAAAACCATCTCTTGTCATTATTCACACTACACTGCCTTTTTTGGGGTAAATGGGTAGGGGTACAATGTACCCCACACCTATTCACATGGGGGTGGCCGGGATCTTGGGGCATCCAGATTCCGATAAGCTCCCTGACCCAGACCACCACAACCACTGCCCAGGGTTGTCAGGAAGAGGCTCTTGTCCCCATCAACATGGGGACAAGGTGCTTTGAGGTGGGGGGCTGGGGGGGTGCAGAGCTCGCTCATCCTCTCCCTCTTCCTGACCTTCCGGCTGTATGCCCAGGTAAGGGTCAGGTATGGATTTTGGAGGGGACCCCACGCTGTTTTTTTTTCCATTTTGGCGTGGAGTTCCCCTTCAAGATCCTCAGAGCACAAGTCGAACCACTTGGATGCGTCTTCCATTCAAATCAATGGGCTCCCATCGGGAATCATGGATTTTCACATGAAAGAAAAAAAAAACATATGACGTGGCTTAACAATGTATGCAGCGTTAAGCAATGTTTAGCAGTGTCAGATGTTTTTTGCAGCTTGAAAACACCTATGCCACTTACAGCTTCTAAACATCTGTGTGTGCATGAGGCCATGAAATAAAATAGAGGGGCGTTTTTAAGCTGCAAAAAAAAAGCTAAAAGCATCTGCAAAAACGCCCTGTGTGTATGAGGCCTTAATGTTTCAATATTGCCAGATATCTTTATCAAGAAGACTAGGGCAGTAGGCTTTATTGATAAATGCCCTAGAAAATGAATAAATATTACTAGAAAAGGGCGGGGAACGAGTTGGGCTCCTTGTGTACATCGATATGAGCTGGATATTACCGGGCACGACAGGAGGATTGAAGCAACGGCAAATCATGCTAACAGAATAGGAAGGAAGGGAGAGAAAGCCCTTTATGGATGGTCGGATGAGCATGGACGTGTAAAGGTGCCAGGATCCTTAGGCTGTTAAGATCCAGGGTTGAGACGGGAGAATAAAAGTGTAACCGGCTTTTGAATATCAGCATCCATATGCCTGTTAGCCTTACCTGCGTGAGTGGGTGGGCCACTACATCTGGTGAGTTACCATCCTCACTTAATGTCAGGGCGTCTGATGAATCAACTTTTCTGGTGTCTCTGGTCACACAGCGGTGTCTCCTATCTTGGGGGATTGGGCTTTTGAAGTGATCTTGATCATATGAACTTTCACAAGCATCCTGACCTTTGGAAATGTTATGATGGACTTTATAGATTAAGTTTATCACATGTTATAATTTGTGTCTGCGCTACTAAGACTTTATTTATGATTCCAAAATTGGGATTTGAGTGGAGTGTTTTTGTTTGATAAATGCCCTATACTTCTCATGCTACTTGGAAAGTTGAGCCTCTGTGATTAGTTTATACATTTCTTTATTGGAAAGGCTTTTTTGGCACATCGTAACGTACTGGCATCTATTTAGCAGAACCACATTTCCTCCCTTGTCCAAGGGTTTTATCAATAAAACCAAGTTGTTTTTCAGTTTCAAGAAGTAAGTATCTGTATCGGCTTTCACATTCTCAGGGTCTGATATCTCTAGTTGTAATGTATCCATCATCCACTTCCATAATTGTCCACAATAATTTGTCATCTTGAATATGCCTTGAAGCCAATAGGGCAATACTATGAGTGTGTTTTTTTGGAGTTATGTCAGACTATCTGCTTCCAAGACAATTAGGGGTTATTTTACTAAAACTGGGGAGTGTAAAATCAGGTGAAGCTGTGTATGGTAGCCAATCAGCTTATAACTTCAACTTGTTCAATTAAACTTTGACCAAAGATCTGAAAGCTAATTTGTTTCTATGCAGAGCTACACCAAATTTTGCACTCTCCACTTTTAGTAAATTACCCCCTTTGTGTCTACCATCTAAAAGTAAAAATAACTTAAAAAAATGGCGCACAGATCACTGACATGGTACCACATCCATAAACATTAGGAAAAAACAAAAATAGGAGAAAGTGGACTTAAACCTTATTGAAGGCTTCTTAAAAAAAAACAGCACACATGCCTTTCAAAATGTCCCCCACAACAGAGCATAATAGAACAGTAGGGGTCTAATATGTATTTTGTAATTTGGGGAACATTTGGGGTCTGGGTGCTGTCTTTTCTTTTAACCACACGCTCTCTGGGCAATTATTGCTGTCACTTTTATGTGCATGGCAACAAATGCATACAGAGCTTTTTTTATTAATCATTTTTATTTATTTTATGAAAATTTATATTTTTACACTTCTTTTTTCATTTAACATTTATTGCTATCACATACTCTTGTTATGTCGATTTTTCTGCCACTTCACTTATTCACATAATAGTAAATATAATAAGTGATTACAACCTTTTGTCTATAAAAGAATCTAGCCAATGCTGTTGAGGCTATTACTATTAGAATCAATAATGAATGATAACTGCTAAAAAAAATAAAGATCTAATTTATTTTACAGAAAATAAACTTTAGATTAATAAATTAATAATAATCAAATATAACGTAAATGATAAACTTTTAAAAGCAGTGATGTTACAAATAGAGTGTTGCCAATGAACAAAGAAAGTTACTAATGCATAAAGGAAAGAAAGACAGAAAAAAATACACAGAAAAGCCTCACGTTACAATCTTGTCCAGGGATTAGAAGGAAAGAGAGAGAATGAGACCCCAGCTGGCCCCTTTTATTGCCCCACACCCACCCAGGTAGGGACACTCCCTTTTAGCATATCAACAAGGAAAGAGAGGGTTTCCATAGAAAAAAGTTGCTTTTCCATTTATGGTCAAGTACTTCCTGCTCTCAATCCCCCCCCCACCGCACTTTTAACACAATACAATTTATGGTCATGTACTTCCTGTTTTTCAACCCCCACCTAGATTCTTTTTAACACATTTAACACTTCTATTAAAATCAACCCCCCCCCCCACAGGGCGTGCAACCATATCGTCTTTCAGAGAAGTAAAATTCACACAGCTGTGCAGGTCACCTCACTGCAAGTCACAAACAAATTCAGAATAATGTAAATTTCAGGTCAAAAAGATATTAGACTTCAATATTTCTATATTACATTTCCCCCTGAAGTTCATTTTTTGAACTTATAATTTTGTACCCACCCACAACAGCCCAGGAGGTCCAACCCCCCCCCCCCCCCAACAGCACCACCACTGCGACCTCCACTTCTTTTCTTGAACACAACAAAACTCTTTATCTGTTCTTATGAACACATCAACATAGACTTTAGCCTGAGAAGCCATAGAAATCCTGATGTCTCTTAGAACTCACATCCGGACCATGAGTGCATGTGCAACAATGTTTACTCACTCCTCTGCCTTGGAAGAGCGGAACTCCAACATCGATGGCAGGATCTTGGCATCTTATAGCCCCGTAACAAGGGAATGCTGTGTGATGTTTGCAATGGTTGGATCGGACCGCGAGATGCCACTTTTCAACATGGTTAAGGAAAGTCTAGTCTTGCACCTTTTGTCTCAAGCTATGGCATGGTGGTCGTTTTTGCTTCTTCGGGTGGTGGTAGGGAAGGCCTCAGGACAGTCATGCATGAATACAAAAAGAAAAGGGGGAATGTCAGAGTACAGTTATTGAGGGGAATCAAGATTGTTGCAGCTGTGTGGCCATTAAGGATTATTTCTTATAAGTGTTATAATGTTAACAGGTAAAGCTCAGATTAAAGCAGCAGGCAGTAGGCAGACTGAGGGATTTAAAATATAATAACATAAGACCTGGATTTACAGGGATACCCTGCTTTTGATGGTTGTTAAATATGGTTCTGTGGGTCCCCACCTGACTCTTGAAGCTGAGTTGGAAAGAATTTCATAATTCACAACAAAAAAATTTAAGACTGGTGTCTTAGTTACATTATCTAAGAAAATAGAAATCAAAAGAACAACTTAGAGAGCATAATATTAATCTAGGAAAGGGAAGAAAGATAGGTAAGTAATGAAAATGAACAAGAAGGATAATACAAATAAAAATAAAAAAATATAAAAAATAAAAAAATAAAAAAAACTACAGATTAAAAAAAAACTACAGATTTAATGCTGCTCCAACTAAGATTTTCATTTATTCAACTTTGGATAGTTACAGGGCATTGAATCTGTATTAAATGAAAAAAAAAAAATCACTAATACATAGTTGCCCTGAAAATTATTGTTGACTGCACTGAAAAAGGAAAAAACTAAAACATTGCAGCAATTACTTCAAAAAGGGCAACTCCTCTCCCGTAATGGTGATTAGCAGTATAAATTTGTAGGTCAGGTACACAGATATTAAGGAGAGAGTAAAAAAGTTGATAAAAAAAAATTTTTTTTAGAATTTAGGTAAACCTGATTGCACTTTCTGACTCCAATTTAGAGGCTTCTCCCTAGGAACAGAAACAAAAATACAGTATATTGTTCTAGGGTCCTCTCTTAATTCTGTAAATTCTTTGTACTTGTCTGGATTTGATCAGGCTTCTTCAGAGATTAGTTTCTGAGTTAGTGGCCTCTTTGTTCTTCAAGAGGAGATACCTTGTTGAGATACACATTCTCATAGCTTTGGCGTTAATTTTCCTGATAGCAATGCACATTATTAATTGCATCAGGAAAAGCAACAGGGAAACACAGATCAGGACAATAACGGGGTGGGGTAAAATATTTAGGAAAGCTGTGGCTTTAGGACTGTACCTGAATAAACTTTCCCACCAGGAAACCTTAGCATCTCCATCTAATGCATGGGATACTTGCATTAATTTATTTTGATCTCGAGATATCACCCAAATCATTCACTCCGCTCCTCTTAAGGCATCCTGATCTCCAGCTCCCATGTTTAGAGATGGCCTTGCGGTTTGCCCGGCGGGCGGTTCGCGGTTTTTAGCATTGAATGGGTGAGTGCATACCCTTATTGGTTCAGGAGAGAGGCTGTAGTGGTCCTTAACCACTCACTGCTTCAATCCCACCAGTGTCTGGTAAGAGGCAGTATGTGGTGGCTGGGAACTCACATTTGTTTGAGCTGATTAAACACCTGGGTGGACGTTCTTAAAAGTGTGCATGTACATATTTTCAAGCGCTTAATGTTGGACTTTCGCCAGTTTTTTGCTGTCATCTTGCACGCCCGCATCTTCAAGCAATTGAGCACATGTGGACTGTTGTGAATAATTATTTTTTAGCGCAACTCCTTTTTATATTTATCTATTTTTAACATACCAGTGTTTGGAGCTTGCTGCTTGATTCTAATTAGGGGCGTGGGGTATGTTTGTGTTTTATTGATGTATCCTGTGAATGCCTAATGTACTTCCAGCCACCAAATACTACGTTCTTAGCTATCAGGTAAACCCATGTGGGCTAATTTTTGGGGCCTATACTGGCCGACACTTACTTCTTTATCCTGTGAATGCCTAATGTACCTCCAAGCCACCAAATACTACGTTCTTAGCTGTCAGGTAAACCCATGTGGGCTAATTTTTGGGGCCTTTACAGGCCGACACTTACTTCTTTATCCTGTGAATGCTTAATGTACCTCCAGCCACCAAATACTACGTTCTTAGCTGTCAGGTAAACCCATGTGGGCTAATTTTTGGGGCCTATACTGGCCGACACTTACTTCTGTATCCTGTGAATGTCTAATGAATCTTAAGCCACAGAATACTACATTCTTAGCTGTCAGTTAAACCCATGTGGGCTAATTTTTGGGGCCAATACTGGCCGACACTTACTTCTGTATCCTGTGAATGCCTGATGTACCTTCAGCCACAGAATACTACGTTCTTAGCTGTCAGGTAAACCCATGTGGGCTAATTTTTGGGGCCAATACTGGCCGACACTTACTTCTGTATCCTGTGAATGCCTAATGTACCTTCAGCCACAGAATACAATGTTCTTAGCTGTAAACAAATGCCTAATTTTTCAGACTGGAATTGAAAATCAATGGTTCTGTAAAGGTTCTGCCAAATTGTGGAATGGATGCGGACCCATTTTACAGATGTGTGAATGGACCCTATATGTATTTGACATGTATTTACCAGCTGCTGTCAGTTCTGGCTGATTTATGAAAAAAATAATAATAATTTTTTGCTGTAAAAAAAATATAAAAATTTAGGGCAACCTTTCCAATTGCAATACTTCTGTTATGACATTGTCCATGTGCTGGGACTATTTGTGCACAGCTAGTACGTCTTTTGTGGCTGCAAATATGACCTAAAGGTTTTTAAAGTTCGCCTCCCATTAAAGTCATTGGGGCCCGCCGCGAACTTGCCGTTTGCAAACTTTTGAGAGAATTTGCGGCTGACGTTCACGAACCGCCCCGGACCATGTTCGTCCATCACTATATTTGATCACCACTGCATTTCTTATTTTTTACGCTATAAACAAAAACAATAACTGACAATTATAAAAAAAATATATATATATATATATATATATATATATATACAGTGAATAGCAAAAGTATTCGGCCCCCCTTGAACTTTTCAACCTTTTGCCACATTTCAGGCTTCAAACATAAAGATATAAAACTGTAATTTTTTGTGAAGAATCAACAACAAGTGGGCCACAATCATGAAGTGGAACAAAATTTATTGGATATTTCAAAGTTTTTTAACAAATAAAAAACTGAAAAATTGGGTGTGCAAAATTATTCAGCCCCCTTAAGTTAATACTTTGTAGCGCCACCTTTTGCTGCGATTACAGCTGTAAGTCGCTTGGGGTATGTCTCTATCAGTTTTGCACATCGAGAGACTGAAATTTTTGCCCATTCCTCCTTGCAAAACAGCTCGAGCTCAGTGAGGTTGGATGGAGAGCGTTTGTGAACAGCAGTTTTCAGTTATTTCCACAGATTCTCAATTGGATTCAGGTTTGGACTTTGACTTGGCCATTCTAACTCCTGGATATGTTTATTTGTGAACCATTCCATTGTAGATTTTGCTTTATGTTTTGGATCATTGTCTTGTTGGAAGACAAATCTCCGTCCCAGTCTCAGGTCTTTTGCAGACTCCATCAGGTTTTCTTCCAGAATGGTCCTGTATTTGGCTCCATCCATCTTCCCATCAATTTTAACCATCTTCCCTGTCCCTGCTGAAGAAAAGCAGGCCCAAACCATGATGCTGCCACCACCATGTTTGACAATGGGGATGGTGTGTTCAGGGTGATGAGCTGTGTTGCTTTTACGCCAAACATAATGTTTTTGCATTGTTGCCAAAAAGTTTGATTTTGGTTTCATCTGACCAGAGCACCTTCTTCCACATGTTTGGTGTGTCTCCCAGGTGGCTTGTGGCAAACTTTAAACAACACTTTTTATGGATATCTTTAAGAAATGGCTTTCTTCTTGCCACTCTTCCATAAAGGCCAGATTTGTGCAGTATACGACTGATTGTTGTCCTATGGACAGAGTCTCCCACCTCAGCTGTAGATCTCTGCAGTTCATCCAGAGTGATCATGGGCCTCTTGGCTGCATCTCTGATCACTCTTCTCCTTGTATGAGCTGAAAGTTTAGAGGGACGGCCAGGTCTTCGTAGATTTGCAGTGGTCTGATACTCCTTCCATTTCAATATTATCGCTTGCACAGTGCTCCTTGGGATGTTTAAAGCTTGGGAAATCTTTTTGTATCCAAATCCAGCTTTAAACTTCTCCACAACAGTATCTCTGGCCTGGCTGGTGTGTTCCTTGTTCTTCATGATGCTCTCTGAGCTTTAAATGGACCTCTGAGACTATCACAGTGCAGGTGCATTTATACGGACACTTGATTACACACAGGTGGATTCTATTTATCATCATTAGTCATTTAGGCCAACATTGGATCATTCAGAGATCCTCACTGAACTTCTGGAGAGAGTTTGCTACACTGAAAGTAAAGGGGCTGAATAATTTTGCACGCCCAATTTTTCAGTTTTTTATTTGTTAACAAAGTTTGAAATATCCAATAAATTTCGTTCCACTTCATGATTGAGTCCCACTTGTTGTTGATTCTTCACAAAAAAATGCAGTTTTACATCTTTATGTTTGAAGCCTGAAATGTGGCAAAAGGTCGCACAGTTCAAGGGGGCCGAATACTTTCGCAATGCACTGTATATACTGTATATATATATATATTACTTTCTGTTATCCAATAAAAAAATTGAAAAAATCAAATTTCTTCATAAATTTAGGCCAAAATGTATTCTGCTACAATAATCCTAATAAGTGTATATTGATTGGTTTACATGATCATTATAGCATCTACAAACTATGGAATATATACTGGAATATTTTTGTTTTTAAGTAGTAATGGTGGCAGCGAGTGACTTAAAGCTGGACTGTGATATTGCAGTGGACAATTGGATAGTAAGGGGTTTATTTACTAAAGCTAGAGAGGTCAAAATTAGTCACAATTCTGCAGAGAAACCAATCAGCTTCTGACCTCATCTGTTTAACTCAGCTTTAGCCATAAAACCTGGAAGCTAATTTTGCCCTCTCTAGCTTTAGTAAATAAACCCCTAACTGACACTTTTGACACTTTGCGGGAACCAGTGACACTAATACAGTGATCAGTGCTATAAATATGCACTGTCACTGTACTAATAACACTGGCTAAGAAGGGGGGGATAAACATGTAGGACAATGAAAGGGTAAATGTGTGACTAGTCAATGTTTGTGTTTTCTATATGTGCTGCTTTTACTAGGGGAAGAGACAGAACACAGAATTCACCCCCCCCTTTCAGAACAGAACTCTGCCTTGTTTACATAGGCAGAGCTCAGTTCTGAGTCTCTGCCTGATGATCGGATGGTGCTGGTGGACATCAAGTGCCCATCACCAACAGATTGGCTTCTGCTGTAAATTATGACAGCTGAAGTGGTGCCCCCTGCATGTGGAAGTGTGGGATCATGAATATATATACGTGATCCTGCGCACAGCTGCCACCCTGTAGCAATAAAACTGCTTAGGTCAGTCAGCAAGTGGTTAATATGATCGGTTGGGATGGAAGAAAAAAGGTGTAGTCCTTTTCTTTGGGGTACAAAAGGTGCCAGACATATACTAACTGAAGCTGAGATAGACTTCCTAATCTTTCTAAGGGATGCATATAACAGGCTAGCAAGAAGATTTGGAAGCACCAAAAGTAAGGTCTACAACTAAATGGAAGTACCTGGCCAGTAGTACAGTGCCTTCAGAAAAGGCAGATACGTGTTCAAATGTGGTCTCTAAGAAAGAGACCTAGCTAGAGTTAGGGGCATACAGAGTGGCTACAGTACAGAGTTGTTGTCCCACTTTCCCCTTCACAAATAAGTCCCTGCCTTCCAGGTGATACCAGGTATCTAACAGCTTCAACATTATTTCCCTATGAAGTAGGATCCTCTTAGCTTTGGAGTCTGTGAAGGCATAATGATAGGTGGAAGGAAAGTAGTGATTCTAGAATGCAGGGATCTTGTTGGTTTTAAAGTGGGTTTCTTACATGTGACCAGTGTATGATCTGGAATGTTTTAAGATGTTTTGGAAACTCTTCTTTTTTTTTGGAGTATTTAAGCCCAAGCTATTAGGGAAAACATTTTACAGGGTTGAGACATGTTAGCCAGTGGTTGCCCATGTTTGCCTGAAAACAAGATCAGCATGACCAAAGGGAGGGGACCAAGGGGAAAAATATAAGAGCCAGGGAGAAGTCTAAACCTTTCAAGGTGGAGAAAACGGCAAAGAAGGGGAGGGAGAATTAGGGAAAGAGGAAAGGAAAAAGGCACATGATGTGTGTGTGTGTGGGGGGGGGGGGGGGGTTATGGTATAGGCAACAAGTAGAAAATAAAAGATAGGAAGAAAGAATATGTTGTGTGGAAATACAGGGGGGTAAAGAGAGGAGACCTGGGATGATCAAAACACTATAAGTGTGAAAAAGAACATTAAACTAGTGTCCACTATCAAGTGCTTTGGTAGAGCCTACATGGGTTGCACAGTATGCCATAGGATTGAGCTTTAGCTGGAGGGTGAGAGAAGCTTTGTGGCACAGGTATGTTTCTCAGAATCTACCTGTATAAAAGTCAATGCTTCCACACAGGATTAAGCCATTTGCACTAAAATCCCAGCATGCTGGGAGCATTTAAGGGTGGTACGGAGAGTAGAGCAGCAGTACCTTAGAGTAGAATATCTGTTGGGTGTCTATAAGCTGACTGATTCATCAGGATGGGTAAAGCAGTAATAGTGCAGGTTCATCAAAGTTCAATATTCTCAAAGGCTGAAAGGACTGTTTGACTGTCTGGCGCATGGTCTGCTTTATCTCTGGACACAAGCCTGTACTGGGGTCCAAAGACAGGTCTAACCAGTTCACCACCAGTTTGGTTTCTGTTTCCAGAAACTTAAAAAATCTAAGACAATTGACTGGGAGAAAACTGGGGGCCATCTTTGCAAACCAGTAGGTGGAAGGCATGTCCACCCCCCATGTATGTAGCAAATCAAGTCATGTTCAGGCTTCACTGTCCATCTCATGGCTAAAGTGAGACAAGATAAGTCTGGAAAAAGTTGAATGGAAGCCTCACCAAAGTAAATAAATCCACTGCACCTTGCTCTATGCATGATGTTCCCCTGAATTTGGAAAAAATGGACTGGTATTTGACAAACCCTTCTGTGGCACCCTGCACTATTCCACTAGGTTTTTCTCAAGAACCAAGTTCAGGATCACTGTGAATTGTGTGTGTGTAGTACGAAGATCTGCATTGGAGGTTGATAAAATTGTCTGTCTTCAACCTTTAGCCTAAGTGTATGTTGGTACATTATAAACAAAGCAAAAGCAAGCCAGGGCAACAAAAGAGGTTACCATAAAGACTCATGTGGCTTAACTCCTCTGATTTTTGCACAAAATTTAATTTTATTTTCAAAAGAGTAGTTATCAAAGCGTGATTTGCAAAAATACAGCTGCAAGAAAAAGTATGTGAACCCTTTGGAATGAAATGCATTTCTGCACAAATTGGTCAAAAATGTGATCTGATCATCATCTAAGTCACAACAATAGACAATCACAGTCTGCTTAAACTAATAACACACAAAGAATGAAATGTTGAAATGTTTTTATTGAACACACCATGTAAACATTCACAGTGCAGGTGGAAAAAGTATGTGAACCCCTAGACTAATGACATCTCCAAAAGCTAATTGGAGTGAGATGTCAGCCAACTTGAGTCCAATCAATGAGATGAGATTGGAGGTGTTGGTTACAGCTGCCCTGCCCTATAAAAAAACACACACCAGTTCTGGGTTTGCTTTTCACAAGAAGCATTGCCTGATGTAAATGATGCCTCGCACAAAAGAGCCTTTTAGAAGACCTACGATTAAGAATTGTTAACTTGCATAAAGCTGGAAAGGGTTATAAAAGTATCTCCAAAAGCCTTGCTGTTCATCAGTCCATGGTAAGACAAATTGTCTATAGATGGAGAAAGTTCAGCACTGCTGCTACTCTCCCTAGGAGTGGCCGTCCTGTAAAGATGACTGCAAGAGCACAGCGCAGACTGCTCAATGAGGTAAAGAAGAATCCTAGAGTGTCAGCTAAAGACTTACAAAAGTCACTGGCAAATGCTAACATCCCTGTTAGCGAATCTACAATATGTAACACACTAAACAAGAATGGATTTCATGGGAAGATACCACAGAGAAAGCCACTGCTGTCCATACAAAACATTGCTGCACGTTTACAGTTTTCACAAGAGCACCTGGATGTTCCACAGCAGTACTGGCAAAATATTCCGTGGACAGATGAAACCAAAGTTGAGTTGTTTGGAAGAAACACACAACACTAAGTGGCGAAAAAGAGGCACAGCACACCAACATCAAAACCTCATCCCAACTGTGAAGTATGGTGGTGGGGGGCATCATTTTTTTATTTATTTATCTTTTTATTTTTTACATACAAAATCCAAACAACAAAATAGAAAAATATAAAACAACAGTATTAATACAGCAAAATACATGGGGGAAACACTCCAAGGCCATGTATAGTAGTTTAGAAAGAGGAAGAACAAAACAAAAAAATATATATATTTCAGCCTGAGCCTATTTGAGTTGCAGCCCTCATGTTGCCAAGAGAATCGGCCGTGTCCCAGAAGAATACAATTCAATGAATCTAAAAGGGCGTATCATATCTGCCAGGGTCTCTCCTGAAAATGTATATTCCAGAAATGATCTCCATCTGGTAAAAAATTTTGGGGTAGTACGTAGGTTTGAGAGCATAGCATCAAGTCTTTCCAGTTGACAAAGATTGTTGAACCTGTGAAAGGTTTGGTGGGATGGGGTTAATCCAGTTAGCCATAATGGTTCTGCATGCAGCCAAAAGGCAGTGGTGTGTCCAATGTGAAGAAAAGGGTATGCAGTTAAAAAGGCAGGTAGTAGGGACCTTAAGTAAGCCCATACCCGAAATAAGACGAATATAATCCAGCACTCTATCCCAATAGTTGCTGATATGGGGGCAGTCCCAAAGTCAATGCAAAAGTGTAGGCCGGGTGGTTTTGCACCACGGACATTGCGCTTGGGTGGGATCGTCTGGATGATGTCAAAAAGGATAATAGGCCCAATGCATTATTTTAATGTGAGTTTCCTGCCAACTTTCAGAAATAATATTAGTGTGTAAATTTTTTCATAGCTCTTAGGAAGCTTTTCAGGTAATGTTTAATCCCCCAGAATGTGAGACCATTTTTGGAATAATACCTGTTGAATCTTACCTAAAGAATGAGAGACTAAGTGCGTATATAGAACAGAGATGGAATATTCTTTTCGGTGAAGCACTACATCAATAAAGGAGGACTGAAATGGATTTGTTCCATATCTACAGCAGTTCCCCAAAAAAGAGATAATTTGTAAATAAAAAAAATAATGAAAGGAGGGCAAAGAAAATTCCTGTCTCAGCATTTGAAAAGATTTCAAATGATTAGTAGTATTGTCATAGAGCGAAAAGACTTTAGTTAGGCCCAAAGATGACCACTGTTTAAAGGCTGCTTGTGTAGTGGAAGGAGTGAACATGGGATTACCTTGAATAGTAAGGTAACTAGAGATACTAGAGGGCAAACCCACCATCCTCCGCACCTCCCGCCATGCCACCACTGTATCTCTGATGACTATATTGTTTTTAGGATGGGCTGGTAGCGCCCTAACAGAGGAGTGGAGGATGGCTAGCGGGGTGTATGGAGATACCAGCGTGTCCTCAAGCTCAAAATTAGAATATCTTGATGCTCCTGTGAGCCAATCAAGACCCTGTCTAAGAAAGCATGCTAAATTATAGAGGCGAATATCAGGGAGACCCCCCCTCAGACCTCGGGAGAGAAAGTTTTCATATGGCAATACGAGGTTTTTTCGAGGACCATAAAAAAATGTTTAATGCTTTATGCACTCTCTGGACATCCGAATGTTTCAAGAGTAAAGGAAGTGTCTGTATTGAGTATAGAAGATGCAAAAAGGATACCATCTTAAATAAATGACATCTCCCGAAGAGTGAGAGAGGGAGAGTCGCCCAAGTCTGCAACTCAGAAACAATTTTATTGATGAGTGGTGGGAAATTAAGGGTGCACAAAGATGAAGGGTCTCTTCCTATGCGAATGCCAAGGTATGTTATATATTGAGACGCCATAGCAAATGGGGATGATCTACGCCAGTGAGAGGACAGTTGAGGATGTAGATCTAATACTTCGCTTTTATCAAAATTTATCCGGAAATCTGAGCAGAGACGGAAGGTCGCAAACAAATCTTTAAGAATAGAGAAATCGCTAAGGGGATTAGACGAAAAGATCAATATATCGTCCGCAAATAAAGCAGATTTTAAGGTTTGGTTACCAACAGGAATTCCGCTAATACTCTCTGGAGAATTAAGAAATCTATATAAAGGTTCGAGGGCCAGATTAAAAAGAAGGGGGGAAAGGGGGCAGCCTTGGCGTGTCCCTTTCGTTAAATAGATAGTATCTGAAATTAAATCTAGCGTAGAAAGTTTAGCAGTCAGTGATTTATACATTTGTCGAAGAAACTGAAGAATGGAGCCCGAAAAGCCAAATATTTCCATCACTTTAAAAAGCCAGGTGAAACTAATGTTGTCAAAGACCTTTTCGGCGTCTATAGTTATAATGGCTGCATCCATTTGAGGATATCTTCGAGCATAATAATAAAGTAAATTGCTGCGCTAGCTGAAATTCAAAACTTCAAATACAAAGACTTCAAAAATATAAATATTAAAATCTAAATGGAAAAGCTGCCACACAGAATCTGGAATATAAAACAGATCTAAGACAATATAAAAAACAATGTAGCGCTAATCATAAGCAGAAGGCTCTCAAAAAGACTAAAAAGTCCATGTTCTGATCCCCATGACAGAGATCCCAAATGCCAAACAGACTCAGTAAGACTCAGTAAGTATCCAGGATAATATTCTTCCTTTTCCATAAATCTCAGGGCCAGTGGTCACAGGTGTGTATAGAATAAAACACAGGGCAGCATCATAGCGCAGACCATTTATTATCATCAAAATCAAATAAGGGATTAAATGCACTTACAGAAATCGAGTAAGATCAAGCGTGTATAACATCACGATTGTCCCCAGCATGTTCCGCCAATATGCAGCAAACCACCAGAGTGATGGCCGCCACGTCTCCTCACTGTGGGCGAGCGTAACCGCAAGCACCGCCCGAAGTACGTTTCGTTGTAATAAACGTCTTCAAGGGGCGCGGTCTCACGGTCCTCACAGCTCTAATAAACAGTGGAGAAAAGATATGAGGGGTGACCCGGAAACAGGAAGTCACCCCGTGCGTTCCACAGTCCGGAAATAAACCGGATATGTAACTAGTAATGGATATAAAGGGAATGAACCCGATAAACATTAGGTGACAAATTTTAAATATATAAGCGGCCATATACATTGAAATAGGCACACTAATTAAAATCGAGACTTGACATCCATAATATAAGTGGGGCCGTCCACTAATAGAGAAAACGGCGCCATCTAGTGGGCATATAGCAGAACGTGCTAGGGAGCATTACAATTACAGACAATACAAACACATATTGGACAATAAACAATAAGAAATGAGTAAAAATATATAATATATAACCCACAGCATTACAAGACCATAACAATAAGGAGGAGTAAAAATGGGTTAAGAATTTTTTATGAAGGCATTGAGGTCCCATTCAATATTTAACCCCCTCGGGGTATGGCACTTCATCTTGAAAATCCAATTGGTTTCAAGTTTCGATAGTCCACGTGTCATATTGCTGCCCCTCCAATTACCAAAGTACCTATCTATCCCCAAAAAAGTCCTAGTAGGGTCTCTATTATGGAACTTGTCATAATGACGTGATACGTTGTGTTTGGGGCAGCCCTTGACTATGCTGGCCACATGCTCCTTGAGCTCTTTTGAAGCTCCCGGATGGTGCGGCCAACATAGTCAAGGCCACACGGGCACTGAATCAGGTAAACCACGTGTGTAGTGGAGCACGAAATAAAAGGTTTGATCCTAAATTCCTCTCCCGTAGAGCCAGAAGCAAAGCTCTCAACGCATCTCCTCCTTTCTCTGTTAAGTTTACATATCGCACATTTTCTACATTTATAGAAACCCCCCTTCTGTTGGAAGAAGGACACCTTCTTTGGGGGGTCCCTAATGTTCGGGCCACCTGAAGTCTTAGGGGTGGGACTCCCCTATATATGACTTGTGGTTGTTGTGGCAACAATGGACCTAATATGTTGTCATTCTGTAGAATGTGCCAATGCCGACGCAACATCTTTTTAACAGAAAAATGTTGCGTAGAAAAAGAGGAGAGAAAAGCAAAATCAAATGTTTTTTTGTTATTTTCTCTAACTCTAGGCTGTAATAAGTCATCCCTGACCCTCATATCAGCTCATAAGCTAGAATATCTGGAAAACAGGTCCCGTAGAAATAATCTCAGAATTATTGGTTTACCAGAGTCTTTTTCTTCTACCCAGCTTATGGACATTTGTACGTCTATAATCCCTTCGCAATTGGGGCTTTCACCTCCCTGTACTGTTGAACGGGTTTACCGCATTGGTAGACCCAAAGAACACTCTGACAGGCCTAGACCAGTGATTGTCAGGTATCTCAACTATGCGGACAAAAACGCCAATTTGCAACAATACCATCAATCGCGCCGTAACAGATTGAGAATCAAGAAGTGCTTATGTTTGCGGACTATTCTATTGAAGTTATGAATCGTCGCAAGGCCTTTAGCAGCGCATGCTCAACACTTCATCGCAAAATAATTAAGTTTGCTCTTGTATATCCTGCAACTCAATGGGTCTTATCGATCATTCTCTTCTCCGGAAGAAGCTGACCACTATATTAGTGAGGAATTAGAAATGGATAGCCAACAAAAACACCCGACTTCTGATGGCTCTATTCAAGAACCTAGGCCTGGCTGCCAGGTTTCTCAGCACAGGCAGAGTCCGGTGGGGCTTTGACCAAGGCAGGGTCGCTCTTCTGGATAGTCCAACCACTTCTATCTTTGCGGACACTATGATCACACTTGATGGTGACCACAATATCATTATGGTTAATAACTTCCAATTATGATTGAATGTCTATATGGGGTCACCATTGTCCTTTTAGATTTTTTTTTTCTCTTTTGACCCAGGATATTAATAGCTCCCCAAGGGAGTATTTCCTGGCTCAGATAAGGCGTGCATGTCCCTAAGATATATGAGAAGGGGTTGCTATGACGATACATGTTTTCTTTCTTTTTTGTAAGATACGTTGTTATTAGACCCTTATTCACAGTATTGATTCCATGATTTTCGCTCCCTATCATATAAGTTACTATCAAGGAATATTGTCTTTTTTTCTTTTTCTTTGTTTGTTTTTGCATCGTGTGCATCTCTGGGGTTATACTGCGGAGGGTGATGGGGGGCCTGCGGGAGTCCTGCAGGGAAATTAGCTCTCATGCGGAAAAAGGTGAAGCGGGTGGATTTATCTGGATGTTGTTTGCTTTTTGTGTTATATTTATATTTTTTGCCTTTGTTTTCTTTCTATTTTTTTAGGTTTTGTTTTTTCCGTTTCCATCAGCCTGAGCCTATCTACTTGCTTTCTCAATTCGAGAAGTGAACATGGTATTACCCACTTTTTGTACCTATTTCAGCCACGGTCATGGCTTCCCTGATTGACAGGAATCATCTGAAGATCGTATAGTGGAATGTTAAAGGTCTTCGGTCCCCAAGTAAGCGAATGCAGGTACTTAGACACCTCAAACGTCTGCGGACAGATGTTGCGCTCCTTCAGGGGACTCATCTCTCCTCAGACGATCTTCACCGCCTATGCAAATTGTGGATAGGTACAGTATATGGCTCCTCTGCTATAGGACGAAAAGCGGGAGTGGCCATTTTGGAACATAAAAACTTACAGTTTAATCTTAAACAAATTTGAGCAGACACTGAGGGTCGTAAACTTACTATCGAACTTACCTTTAAGTCAGGTAATTTGGCAATTACAAATATTTATGCACCTAATTCTCCTAATTACCACTTCTTCCAGGATATGACATCATGGATACTACAGGTGTCGGATACCTTACATTTAGTAGGAGGGGATTTCAACTCGGTCATGCATCCGTACAACTTCCGACTCTAAGACTTCCAACACGGTAGCACGATCTATTTCAGAACTAACGCCATTAGCCCGACATATCTCTTCGGCTTGTCTTACAGATGTATGGCGTATTATGCATCCTATTGACCGTGAATTTACTTTTTTTTCGTCTCCACATCAGTCTTTCTCACGTATTGACTATTTTTTTGCGTCACCATCTCTTACTTCTTTACTCCGAGACCCAGTTATTCACGACATGGTTATTTCGAACCACTGTCCTGTAGCTATATCCTTTCCTTTTACCGAATTCTCCACATCAACGCCTATATGGCATTTTCCCTCTTTTCTAAAAGATAATGAGGATTTCCTGCATACGATATGATTGTCATGGGAGGAATATTCCTCGCACAATGCCTCGTATCTTACCTCTGATTCCAATTTATTTTGGGAAGCAGGTAAATCCTTCTTAAGGGGCAGGATTATATCCTACACCTCCCAATATAAAAAACATGCATGTCAACAATGCCTAAAGATTAGTCAGGATTTGCGCCATGCCCAAGAGACTATGACATTAAATCACACCCCTTCCACCATAAAAAAGTGGTGGGGGCATCATGGTTTGGGGCTGCTTTGCTGCGTCATGGCCTGGACAGATTGCTATCATCGAAGGAAAAATGAATTCCCAAGTTTATCAAGTAATTTTGCAGGAGAACTTAAGGCCATCTGTCTACCAGCTGAAGCTCAACAGAAGATGGGTGTTGCAATAGGACAATGACCCAAAGCATAGAAGTAAATCAACAACAGAATGGCTTAAACAGAAGAAAATAAGCCTTCTGAAGTGGCCCAGTCAGAGTCCTGACCTCAACCCAATTGAGATGCTGTGGCATGACCTCAAAAAAGCGATTCACACCAGACATCCCAAGAATATTGCTAAACTGAAACAGTTCTGTAAAGAGGAATGGTCAAGAATGTGCACATCTGATCTACAACTACAGGAAACGTTTGGTTGAAGTTATTGCTGCCAAAGGAGGTTCAACCAGTTATTAAATCCAAGGGTTCACATAATTTTTCCACCTGCACTGTGAATGTATACATGGCGTGTTCAATAAAAACATGGCAACATTTCATTCTTTGTGTGTTATTAGTTTAACCACTTGCCGCCCGCCCGCCGTCAATTGACGGCGGAGAGGTGCGACCATTATTCTGGGAAGACGTCATATGACGTGATCCCAGAATGCCAGGGCAGGCGCGCGATCGCGTGCGCGCTGCCCTGCACTGCTGGTGTCGGGGTGTCGGGGACACCCCCCGTCACCGGCAGGGGGGAAACAGCCAATGGGCGTGACTGTTTCCCACGTGATCGGCTGTGTTCCAATGACACAGCCGATCACAATGGAGGCGCCCGGGAGATGACCGTGCATGCGCGATCGGGAGCGCGCAGCGCGGTCATGTCGGTGGCACTGTGTTCCGTAGGAACACAGCTGTCACCGGCGGTAGTAAACAGTCACTGACAGTGACTGTTTACTAAGTGATCGGCTGTGAATCCATTCACAGCCGATCACAAAATGTAAACAAAGAGCAGTAACTCACTGTTACTAGCTCTGCTCCCCTCATACAGTTTCCAGTATGAGGGGAGCAGAGCTAGAAACAGTGAGTTACTGCTCTGTGTACCTGTAAAAAAGTAAAAATCACAAAAATAAAATGTCCCCACACAGTCCTTAGCCCCCCCAATGTCACCTGCCACCCAACAGTCACCTCATCAGTGCCCAGAAATTGACACCCATAAGGCTACGTTCACATTTGAGCGTAGAGATCGCAGGCAGAATCACCGCGATTCTGCCCGTGATCTGGAAATCATTGCAAATTGCGGGACGCCTGTGCATTGCCCGTGATTTGCAATAGCACCCCAAACGCTGTGCGATGTTGCTGCGATTTCCACCTGCCGAATCGCGGTAACACCACGCACAAACATCGCATGACGCCCAAAAAAGGTACAAGAGCTTCTTTGGGGCGTCATGCGTTGTTTGCGTGATGTTACCGCGATTCGGCAGGTGGAAATCGCAGCAACATCGCACAGCGTTTGGGGTGCTATTGCAAATCACAGGCAACGCACAGGCGCCCTGCGATTTGCAATGATTTCTGGATCGCGGGCAGAATCGCAGTGATTCTGCCCATGATCGCTACGCTCAAATGTGGACATAGCCTAAAGTTCACCGGTCACCAGAGACTGCCATCAGTACCGCCGTGCACCATCGCCCGTCACCCATCAGTGACCATCGCCCGTCACCTGTCACCCCATCAATCACCGTCACCTGTCACCCCATCAGTCATCATCATCTGTCACCCTATCAATCATCGTCACTTGTCACCCCATCAGTGATCGTCACTTGTCACCCCATCAATCATCGTCACTTGTCACCCCGTCAGTGATTGTCATCTGTCACCCCATCAATCATCGTCACTTGTCACCTCATCAATCATCGTCACCTGTCACCTCATCAATCATCGTCACCTGTCACCTCATCAATCATCGTCACCTGTCACCCCATCAGTCATCGTCACCTGTATCCCCATCAGTCATCGTCACCTGTCACCCCATCAGTCATCGTCACCTGTCACCCCATCAGTCATCGTCACCTGTTTGCCATATACATGCAATCACTTACTGACCGCCTAACGACTATATGCGTCGGCCATTAAAAGCTAAATACTGGGGTTATGGCAGCAGATAGCTGCCATAACCCCGGTATTTTTTGAAACGGCAGGCGGTCGGCTTTCAGATAAGGGTGGTCCCAGTGGCAGATTCGCCACGGAATTACCCTTACGGTGCAGGGGAAGAGGTGCCCCCCCCTCCTGCCGCGTCCCAGACATTTTCCCAGCTTACCGGACCCGCCGGCAGCGGGGAAAACTATCCGGTCCCGGATCCTCAGAGACAGGAAGTCGAGTGAGGGCAAGATGGCCCTCACTAGACTCTATGGTCTTGGAGGACCGGAGCTACGTCAAAAGACGTTGCCTAGCAACCGGTTTAAAGGGCCGCTTTTTTTTTTTTCCTTTTTCAACAATTTTTTTTTTCTTTTTTAGTGTAGTTGTGAGGTGTGAGGTCTTTTTGACCCCAGATCTCACAATAAAGAGGACCTGTCATGCCTATTTCTATTACAAGGGATGTTTACATTCCTTTTAATAGGAATAAAAATTATCAAAACATTTTTTTTTTAAACTGTGTAAAAATAAAAAAATAATAAATAAAATAAATAGGAAAAAAAAAATTAAAGCGCCCTGTCCCCGTTAGCTCGCGCGCAGAAGCAAACGCATACGCAAGTCCCGCCCACATATGTAAACGGTGTTCAAACCATACATGTGAGGTATCTCCGCGATCTATAGAGTGAGAGAAATAATTTGAGCCCTAGACCTCCTCTGTAACTCTAAGCTAGTAACCTGCAGACATTTTTAAAATGTTGCCTATGGGGATTTTTAAGTACCAATGTTTGGCGCCATTCTGTGAGCATGCGCAATTTTGAAGCATGACATGTTGGGTATCTAATTACTCGGCGTAACATTATCGTTCACATTATGGGAAAAAAATTGGGCTAAATTTACTGTTTTCTTATTTTTTAGTTCAAAAAAGTGAATTTTTTTCAAAAAAATCGCATTTGGAAGACTGCTGCGCAAATATGGTGTGATAAAAAATATTGCAACGATCTCCATTTTATTCTCTAGGGTCTCTGGGGGTTCTAAGTCGTTTTTTAGCAAAAAAAATGATTTTAGCTTGTAAACACCAAGTGTCAAAAATAGGCCCAGTCTTAAAGTGGATAAATGGACAACTTTGTGAAAAGGGCTACTAGGCGTCTGTATGTGGCAGGCTGTGAAAAAGTGTTACACATGTGGTATCGCCATACTCAGGAGGAATAGCAGAATGTATTTTAGGGTGCAATTTTTGCTATGTACATGCTATGTGTTAGAATTATTGCATAAATGGACAGCTTTGTGTAAAAAAAAATGTGTTTTAATTTTCTTTCCACATTTTCCAAAAACTTGTGGAAAAAAATGACACATTCAAAAGACTCATTATGCCTCAAAAATTATACATTGGGCTGTTTGCTTTCCAAAATGGGGTCATTTTATGGGGGTTTCCATTGTCCTGGTGCTCCAGGGCCTTCAAAAGTGCGATAGGTTGTCAGGAAATTATATGTGTAATTTGTGCTCCTAGAATGCCGGACGGTACTACTTGGATGTTAGGCCTCTGTATGTGGCCAGGCTGTGAAAAAGTCTCATACATGTGGTATCGCCATACTCAGGAGGAGTAGTAGAATGTGTTTTGGGGTGTAGTTGCAAGTATACATATGCTGTGTGAGAGAAATAACCTGTTAATACGTCAATTTGTAAAAAAAAAAATCTTCATTTTGCAAAGAGTTGTGGGAAAAAATGACAACTTCAAAAAACTCACCATGCCCCTTTTTAAATACCTTGGAATGTCTACTTTCCAAAAATGGGTCATTTGGGGGGTATTTGTACTTTCCTGACTTTTTAGTGTCTCAAGAAATGAGATAGGCCTTCAGTACATCAGGTGTGATCAATTGTGATCAATTTTCAATGATTCGCACCATAGCTTGTGGACTCTATAACTTTCACAAAGACCAAATAATATACACTTATTTGGGTTATTTTTACCAAAGATAAGTAGCAGTATAAATTTTGGCCAAAATTTGTGAAGAAAAATTACTCATTTGCTAAGTTTTATGACAGAAACAAAGAAAAATGCGTTTTTTCACAATATTTTCAGTCTTTTTTTATTTATAGCACAAAAAATAAAAAACCCAGTAGTGATTAAATACCATCAAAAGAAAGCTCTATTTGTGTGAAAAAAAGGGCACAAATTTTTTATGGGTACAGTGTTGCATGACTGAGTAATTGTCATTCAAAGTGTGAGAGCGCTGAAAGCTAAAAATCAGTCTGGGCAGGAAGGGGGTGAAAGTGCACTGTAGGCAAGTGGTTAAGCAGACTGTGATTGTCTATTGTTGTGACTTCGATGATGATCAGATCACACTTTATGACCATTTTGTGCAGAAATCCATATCATAAAAAAAAAAGAAATCCATATAATTCCAAAGGGTTCACATACTTTTTCTTGCAGCTGTATATTAATTAAACCCTTTACCAATACAAATAACAACATTGTCAAGTATAGCTTACACACACTGTCTGGATATCAGCCAACCACATGAAAACTAATAGGACCCCATAATTTAGTTTTATCTGCTAAATAGGGTATTGTGGACATTAGGTAACTTAATGACCACCATACCCTATTGTTGCCCCTAAAGAATAGATTTTTTTGATAGTTTTCCTATTCATTTCTTTATTTTTTTTATTTCATTATTGAAGGGTTAACTAAAAAGACACTGTTTTCAAGTTCTAACTAATCATTTCCATTCCCCATTTACTTTTGAGCTGAAGCATTATGGTGTTCAGGGGGGAATATGGTTTAGCTGTAGGCATGTGGACTAAAACTGTTCCCTTCTGAAATGATAGACAAGTATACCTACAATCTAATTAGATCCGCAAGCATACTTGTCAAAAGAATCATGTCAGTAAGCAAATTAGGATAATAGAAAATATCAAACTGGCAGCTCTACCCATGAAAAACAAAGAACTTTATGTCCCCAGCAACATTAGGAATGTAATTGATGTGGGTTTAAATGACAAGACAAAAAGGAAACTAATGAAAAGTAGCATGTACGTTAAACTGGAACTTAAAAGCAGTAAAAATTGCCCTTGAATAATTTTGTGAGTAACAAATATCCTCGACTACTCTTATTAGATGTTATCTCTTGACAATTAGTGACCCACTTGCATGTCCCTGATCCGTTTCAGAGCTGAAAAGTGAAATTTGTTTTGTTTACACAAAGTGGGCTAGAGTTTCATTAAAAAGGACTGTGCTATCGCAATTATTTTTGAAAGCTTCTACAGAGAGACATAAATTATCCAAATATATATTTGCAGCCTGCATGAGAAGATGATTGTTATAACTATTTTGCACTGCTGCTTAAAATGTAATTATGTACAAAGTGATATAAGAAAGAAAATGAATAATGCATATGTTATGAATATGTTACTTGAAAAAAAGGGTGCCCTGATGTTGTTTGTTAGGCACACAAAGAGAGTAAGTTTAAGAACTGGAAAAGGCTGCAGTATAAAATTAAAAACATTCTGGCAGGTGCTAGTAAGCTTTGTTACTATCATGTTTTTACAGCAGATCGAGCATGGCCTGTTAAATAAGGAACATCTACAAGTGTTTTTAGGGCCTAAGCAGTGAATTAAAAGGATTTACAGTTTTTCTGGAATTCTTCCTGAAAATGAGTATCAGATTTTGCGGTATGTGAGTGTGCCTAGGTATTTCCTGTGCCTACAGTCTTATAGCTATATGTCTGTGATGTAAACATTTTAAAATCCAAGGCACTGCTGCCTCTGACTGCTAGTCTTAAAATTTTTGGAGTGAAGTTTGGTGATGTCAACAAAATGGAATGTGCTAACTGTACAACTGAATCAAAGTCCTGCCCCTACCAAGATGGCCACCTCCATTAAGAGGCACAGTGCAGAACAAGGTAAGTCAATAATGGAAAAAGATCAGCTGGCGGCATTTTAACTCTTGGCAGTTTCAAAAAATCTCTACTTCCAAAAAATAAATGCATAATAACAAAAAAAATAATACAAGCTCTCTCTTGTTTTTTTTAACAAAAGTAGCTTTTCCTTTAAAGACAGCTAATTCAAACAGAAAGCTAATTAATAGTGTGGCGATATTATTAAACAATTGAATAATATAAATGCACTCACATAGGAGAGAAATAAAATTGGCTCTTTTATGGACCTGATCCAATGGTCCAATCCAGAAGATCACTTTGCCATTGCCAGTGGTGGGGGTAAAACTGTGCTGTGTGGAGGATCCCAGGAATGGCTGCAAATAGATCCACTCTCAAGACAACAAGAGAAAAGAGAATAACAGATGCTTATCTTCAAAAAGCAACATTCAAACTTACCCTGTGGTGCAACAACACCTAAAGGGTTTTGACATCCTGTGTAAAAAAATATATAGTATAGATTATGTAGAAAATATATACAAAGTATATTCCTCGCGCCACAGATAAGGGGTATAATCGGTATAAAAAAGGAATCGGATGTGAGTAGGTAAAAAATATATATAGCAGCTGCTGTACGATAAAAGATAAAACTGTCAAAAGAACTGGTCTTTAAAAAGGCCAAATACAGCGCTTGCTAGTTAGATAGCATTTCCATGCCAATCTTCAAAATAAAATAAATAAATATGTGAAGATTCCCAATATTTGATCAAACATATATCATAAAGTGAATGTGTGGCTCAATATGTAATATATATGAATATCAGGTATAAACACAAGGTATAAAATCCACAATATAGGGAACAGTAAAATTGTGCTCAATTTATAGTAATTTTGTGCATAAGTGACTATAACATAAAATCCAAAATAAATATCAATCGTTAAATGATGTTGCAATCACCAATCAAAATTTGGATATAAGTAAAACAGTCCAATTATAAAAAAAAGTCCAATTATAAAAAAGTGACTTAGTGCTCCAAATAATGTCCTTGGTGGGAATGATTTGAAAAGTGCAAGTACTCTGTCTTGATTAACTGTGATATTGACTCCTTTTCTTGAATGAATGAATAAACTGGATCACTTACCAGATGTCGAGGGTCTTATATGTCATATGACACTAAGACCATTCAAGCTTTCATGGCCCCCTGGGCCAAATGGGTTCTCCTCTTGGTGGTCCTATGGGCTAGTATGGCTCCTTGATGACCCAAGGTGATATGGAAGGAGGAAAGAAAAGCTCCAAATAGCGTGATATTGTTAACTTGAAAGGTTACTGCATAGCGTCATCACAATACCCTAGGTGGAACGCAAGCCGGAAGTGAGCCCGTGATTCCGCGAGGAGGACGCACAGCCTGCACCGCTGACCACCAGGGAGAGTGTTTATTGTTTTTTTTCCTGTTTTATCTAAATTGGAACCCTGTGTATGGGCAATAAACCTTTCAAGTTAACAATATCACGCTATTTGAAGCTTTTCTTTCCTCCTTCCATATCACCTTGGGTCATCATACCCCGGAGTCCAGAGGAGCCATACTAGCCCAATGGGACCACCAAGAGGGGAACCCATTTGGCCCAGGGGGCCATGAAAGCTTGAATGGTCTTAGTTTCATATGACATATAAGACCCTCAACATCTGGTAAGTGATCCAGTTTATTCATTCATTCGAGAAAAGGAGTCGATATCACAGTTAATCAAGACAGAGTACTTGCACTTTTCAAATCACTCCGCTGTATTTGGCCTTTTTAAAGACCAGTTCTTTTGACAGTATAGATTATGTACCTACAAATAACAAGTAAGATAACTGATCAGCATAAAAAAAAGATAAGGTGACTACTAGCATTCTCTCCAAGCGGCACATTGATTAATGTGACCCAAATATTTTCTTTAGGAACAAAGAATATATAATGATAGAGCTCACTGAGTTGGGAAAGTGCTAATGAGCCCTCTGTATAATTCATTTCTTTCATTTTAGAATTTTCCAGAGGGATTGTACTGTGTAGAAAGATGTTCCAGCAAATACTACTAAGTCAGAGAGGAGTTTATAAATATAGCATTATAGCATCCGATTTTCTTATATTGTTTTTAAGACAAGAAACAATTTTTCCTGGGGCTAATCATGTCAGCCTACGAATGGGTCAGCTCTACTTCTCTGACCCCACAGGACAACCCCCTGCTCAAATAAAAGGAGGGACTCCCCCCACCCCAACGCTCCTTGTTTGTCCCTGCTCCAGGACAGCTCACCTGCTACTAAAAAAAATGAGTGAAGGAAAAAATTGGGCCTGTTCTGCTCATGCTTTCCAAGCAAACAATCCTCTTCAGACTCTTCTTAAGTGAAGATACAGATGAAAATGACTGCAAGAATACTGCTTTGTTCAAGCAACCAAGCATAAAGATGGTGGCAGCTAACAGGTTGTCATGTTCATTAAGCTTGTGGTCAATACACTCTAAAGGAGTGTTTTCACTCACCTTGTTAGGGGTTACCTATTCTGGCATTGTGCAGTCTCCAAGGCTTCCCAGGCAAAAAATCGACTTCAGACTCTTACAAGAGAAGATACGGATGAACATGACTGTATGAATCCTGCTGATTCAAGCAGCCAAGTTTTCACATTCAGTAAACATATGGTCAATACACTCTAAAGGAGCTGTTTCCACTCACCTTGTGAAGCAACAGGATCCAGGAAACTGGCACATGTCTCCTACCGAGCCTGAAAAACTTTGGGCTGTCTGACCTGATCCGCTGGGATGTGGTCCCTGTGTTCACATGCTAAATGCATCATCTATAAGGGAGCCCCTCTGCTGGTCTCTGGGGTGACATTTAAGTGTAAATCACTCTCAATGGGGAAGCAGTGCAATATCATGGCTGGAGTGGTCATTTGCCTTATTACTGAGATACTGAGCTTTCTTATGGATGAGACACTGCTGCTTAAAAGTAATTGAACAAGCTCAATGTTTTTGCCTGCCCTCTGTTTCTGCAGAAAAGCAAATGCCAACCCCAAATAAAGACCCATGCTACAAAAGAAGGTAGGGGACAGTGGCCATCTGCTTTCCAGGCAAACAGCCCTTTTTAGACTCTGCCAAATAGGAAGATGCAAATGAACATGAAAGCATGAATCCTGCTTTGTTCCAGCAGTCAGTAATAAAGATGACGAGGACCAAAAGGTTGTCACATTTTCTTAAGCACATACTCCAGACACTGTAAAGGCATTGTTTCCACTCAACCTGTGCAGGGATTATCTATTCTAGCAACAGCTAGTTTTTCTTCCAGAACCAGTCAACTAGTCTCAGAGCCTTCCCAGGCTCATCAACACTCCTCAGACTATTCCAAAGAAGATGCAGAGGAGCATGACTGTATGAATCCTGCTTTGTTCAGGCAGTCAGTGATTAAGATGATGCTAGACACAATTTTCACAATTCATTCGGTATGTGGTCTAGACACTCTAAAAGAGGTGTTTGGACTCACCTTGTGCAAGGGTCATCTGTTCTGGCAAAATCCAGTTTTCCTTTCAAAACCAGTAAATGGTCTTAGGAGCTTTCTCAGGCCAACCAACCTTCTTCAGACTCTTACAAAGAAGAATATAGGGAGGAGGGTGACTTATGTCTGCTTTTTAATTCCTCCTTTCTAAGGCTGGTGAGATGCCTTAAGATAGAAAGAAAGCAGTGGCAGTATTTCAAGGCACTCTTAATCATCGGGTGAGGGCCCTGGAGGTGCGACAGAGCTTTAGTTGGTTGATCAACTTCAGCAGGAGCCAGTTATTTATATTAGAGTATCTGGGTGTCTCATTTGACAGAGGTAGGGAAGGTGTTCCTTCTGCAGAAGAAGATATCCCTCCTAATCTTGACAGTCTGAACTCAGCAGTCCCCAAAGTGGCCTGGACTTGATGGCATCTCAAACATCTTTAGTTTGCTTTACTCCAGCAATGGGCAAGAGCTCACTATATCAGCAGATAGTGCTTCCCAGTTTTGTCAAGCAAGCTTTGACATGGTGGACTAAACCGAGCAATCTAAGCCAAGGCCTTCCGGTTTTAGTAAAAGAAGTGACCACACTTACTTTCAACGTGAGCCTAAAAGGTTGGGAAGCTCACTGCCAGGACCAGGTTGCTTAAGGAAGATGGAAGGGAGGATTCCTCATTTGTCTAGAGTGGATGGCAGCACAGGAGGCATTACTGACATTTTGCGCCACTTCTTCAGGGCCTTCATCTGAGGATTCAAACAGACAACAAGATGGCAGTAGCATATGTGTGAAATGAGGGAGGAACATGGAGCCTTTTGCAGAATGCGGCACAAATCTTTTGGTGAGTGGAGTTCAATCTATTGTCCTTGTCAGTCTCTTACCTTCCTGGGGAGGAGAATACGAGAGCAGACACTTTAGGCCCATGCTTTCTGGATTGAAATGAATATATGTTGAATCAGAAATGTCTACTACAACTGTTTGCTCAGTGGGGCATGCTGGAAGTGGATATAAAGGCATCTCTTCACAATTCTCAGCTGCCGGTGTTCTTCTCCGGGTTCTTCCATCTAAGAGACAGAGGTCAGGATGCACTGTCCCAGAGCTGGATTTTCCAGCCTATGTACATTTTTCCTCCAACTAATCCTAAAGACGAACCATCCATGGGTCTGCTGTTAAGTCAGTTGTTGATAGCTCCACAAGTGGCACTTCCGAGGTCCAGAGATATTCTCCTCTAGGGTGGCATGCTTCGCCCCAATATGGCACAGCTCAATTTGATGGCCTGGCTATTGAAAGAAGTTGGCTAGCCCTCAAAAGCTCTTTGAGGTGGCAGCAATTTTTTTGGTTCAATCCTGAGTTTCCCTCCAAAAAAAGTCTTGAAGTTCTTGCAAATGGCCCTAGACAAAGGGCTAAGCTAGAGTACTGCCAGAGTCCAGCTGTCGGCCATTTCAGCTCTAACAGAAGTTTGTTATGCAGAAGATCCTTCAGTGGCACGTTTTATGCGAGCAACCCTAAAGGCGAGATCTCAGATTAGACTTTTTTACCAAAATGGGATCTGCCTTTAATACTTCTGGTTTTAATGAGAGAACCCTTCTGGCTGGACAAAGACATCTTGTTATTTTTCTTGACCTTATAGCCATTTTTTTCTTTTAACAGCAATATCAACAGCCAGACAGGTCTTGGAAATCCAAACTTTCTCAGCCAGTCTCAATATTGTGAGCTGTTTCAGGACATAGTGGTTCTTCATCCAGTTACGTCTTTTCTTCTGAAGGTTGCTTAGCCTTTGGAAATGGTGCTGCCTTCATCTGTCTGCAGTTCCAGAAAAGCAAGATTGGACAAGGGTATTTCAGGTTATTTCCATGTATCTGTAGAGAACAGAGGAGTCCAGACTGGCGGATAACTTGTTCATCCTACCAGTAGGTCCTAAAAAGGGGTCAAATGGGCACCATCTAGAATCCTTTCCTCCTGAATAGTCCAAACCATCAGACAAACATAGGTAGCTTCAAGTCCTTCCCCTCCATAGGGGGTTCATGCACATTTGACAAGGGCTTTGTGGGCAAGTCAAGCCAAGGTTCCAGTGGAAGTGTGTAAGGCTACCAGCTGAAAGTCACCTAACACTTTCATCTGCCATTACCGTTTGGACATGATAGATGGCCCCTTCCCAGGCTTTGGGCAGTTTGATGCTTGTTTTCGCTACTTCTGTGTGATATTACTACAATTCTTTTGCATTCAGTCTGCGTAGTGCCTTGTTGTTCTTTATTTTTCTCGGTCCCGGCCTTTCTTGTTTTCATGCTAGTTACAGTATCTCACAAAAGTTAGTACACCCCTCACATTTCTGTAAATATTTTATTATACCTTTTCATGTGACAACACTGAAGAAATTACACTTTGCTACAATATAAAGTAGTGAGTGTACAGCTTGTATAACAGTGTAAATTTTCTGTCCCCCCAAAATAACTCAACACACAGCCATTAATGTCTTCTGCTTTAAATCATGACTGCCCTTTATTTCCTAGGCGTGTAGGTAGGTGCAGTCTATTTTCTCTACTATAGGTGGGTCTTGATCACGGTGGCATTGCAGTTGAAGGGGAAGTCAAGAGGAACCTCTATTGTTTCCTGGGTCATTGATTTGACTGGATGCTGTGAGCCCATGTGATTCTGGCAGCTATCTTGGGTCAGGCAGAGCCTATTTAGGGCCCTAGCTCCCAGACTTGGCATGCGTTTTAAGTGTGGCTAGTGTAGGGACAGGTCTCACATCTGATAGGGACAATGTTTAGTGGCAAGGAGAGGTTCCAGATGAGTAGGACACGTCATCTATCCTGGAGACCTCCCCGTTTGGGCATGGACCAGCCATTGTGCTCCTCAAGACAGATGCTGTTGGCACATCTGAGACTTGCTCTTTTACACATCACTGTTGCATTTTGTGAGTTTTCCTGGTCTCCCTGCATTCCATCTGGGCTTACTGTGAAAGGTGAGATGCAGCCAGTGATACATTTCCAGCAGCCCCTGCAGTAAGATAGAGATACAGTGTTGGATCACCAGGACTAAAAGAAACAGCATCTGTGTACAAGGCTTTACACACACAGAGTTCCGGTGAGTAGGGATACTTAAGGGGGAGCACAAGCACCTTGTACAGGAGTGAAGCACTAGAGCAATTTCAGCACAGCCACTTTATGAATTATGTGCACTGATTGAAGGACATTTGTTGGATTTAATGAAAATGGAGGACATTTATTGATTGATTTATTTATTGATTATTCACGCAAGCTTAAGCACATTTTTTTTGCACCCAGCACTTTATTAATATATGTATTACATTTGTGTTATGTATTTGAATATTCATTTATATATTGGAAGGATTTTCAATAGCGCTGACTCATACACTTTTCACTTACTGTGAATTGCCTAACCTTAACAACCTTACATGTTCTGTTTTATACAATTGGACTCTGAGTGTTTACTGCCGCTGCACCTCCCCACAGGTGTCATTCATGTTTCATGTTCTTCTCCTTTTTCCTTTGTTTGCCTATTTCTCTTCCAATATATTGCACAGCTTCTCTTGTGCAGCACTTTACAAAGCAAAGGAGGTAGAACATTTTCAATACAATTCAATACTCTATCTTGTGGGGGTTTACAATTTAAAGTGAAGTTGCAAGTGGTGCAAAAAGTAAGAACAGCAAGGATGAAGTGATGGAAAAGATAGATGTACAGTCTGGTGCTGACATACCACACCACCTAGGGTGACATTTTTTTGAGATGGCTGGCAGATTCTGTAAGTATTTACCTGTGATTATGATTTTTTTTACACTAGCCACATGTGAACAGGACAATTCCTTGGAGAAGGCCTTTACCTATATCTTTCTTTGGCTTTTTATGTTTAGCTTAGACTGCCCTCAAGGGAGAATTTTCTACCCCTTGAGAAACAATTGATCATAAATATCTGGAAGCAGTCCCATATATTATCAGCTGTGGCGAGACATCTAGAATTACAGCTTCAAAACTCTAAATCTGAGACTGTGATCACTATATAATTAAGGTAACATTTTAAATAAAGTCCACTTTATAGTTGAACACTGCTCATGTTAATACGGTTTATTAATTTGATCAGCATTCTCAACTATTGATGACTATGCATATCTTGCAAAAATTATGATCATGATGCCAGCACTACATACATTTTACTAAATTTCCTTACAACCATAATCCTTTGGGATAAAAAGTTTCAGTTTGGGTAAGCATTGACTGCATAGATACATTTTATGTATCATATAACATGTAGTTGGTAAAACCTTTACTATCTATGATTTTCATTATAGAAACACTCTAGCCTTTTGTGCCCCCTCCACATTGCATGTGTGGCCTCCTATAGGTCAGGCGGGTTCTTCTGCTGCTTTTAGTTGGTTCACAGCCTGGAAACAGTCTTGCTTTTAATTCTTGCTCTGGTCAATTCAACCTTACCAATTTATGATCCCTTATGGTTAATGGCAACTTGTAGCATGATACAGTGTTTCTTTGTGAATGTTCCAACATGAGATGTCTTAATATTTAGATGTCCTTATCCCCCTTAGAAAGATTTGGACTATTGTTATTGAAATGCATTGGGGCCCTTTGGGCAGGAACAATAAGTTGAAAATTTCAATGCAAATTTTGCTATCTGCCAAAAAACAAGGACATATTTTGATACAAGTTGGGATTATATATACCAGAGCTCATATTTTATGGTGTATTAAATTTTAATCAATTTTGAATCAATAAAAACGTTTTTCTATATCTACTTTTAAGTATTTGTCTGACTTTTTTGCTGCCTGAAAGGCCTTGGGAGCACTTTTTGTCTTGTAGCCACTATTTTTTAATTGGTCATTGTACCATTGACTGTGCTTTGACATTTTGATAACTCAGTGTGGGTGATTTCCATGATTAGGATATTGTTTGGTGCAATTGAATATAAATCCAATGAGGTGTGCTGTGTTCCATTGTATATCCTGAATAGGGTCTTTGCGTAGATTACAATTCAAGAGTGTGCATGTAAACAAGTAAACCCAAATCCAGAGATTTTTGAGCTTTGGAACATGTAGCATACTGTAGCTCCCTTTTCTTCACAGCCTTGGAAGGAATAATTAGGGACATACTTGGAAATACAGGAAGGAGTTAAGTACCAGGCTTTAAAAGACTTTGGGATTTTTTTTTAAGAGTTCTCTAGAGCCAGAATATTAAAAGAGTTTTTACCTGTTGAAGACTAAATATTCACCCAGTCTTCTTCTGAAAAGGTTGTGTTTTATTCTTTCCTTTCCAACCTTCTTCCCACCCTATCATAAAATTAATTTTAGAGATTTTTTTTTTTTAATTATATTTTTATTTGAAAGGAACGTACATAGCAAATACAATCAACAAACAAGGGTGATGGTGCCCCCATAAAAGAACAAAGAAACAATAAGTTGACAATATCAGAGAACAATGTACAATGTATCACAGAACTGCAAATTAGCATATGAAAAGAAAGAAATAAAACAAGAAAGACATAAACAGAGAGATATACAATCATCATGCAGACTCAGAGGAATGAAGGTCCTAGTCATCCCAAACAGTATTGAATTTCGCAAGCTTGTCATGTACAGTTGCCGTGAGGAATTCCATCTCCCGAATCTCCGAGAGCAAGCGTAAAAAAGAGGATTATCCGGAGGCGTTTGTTGAAGCAAACAGAGCGGGATAGCTCTTTTAGCAGCCAAAAGAAGAAAGGAGATCAATTTATTAGTCGATTTGGAGACACCGGAAAATGGAAGCCCCAGTAAATAATGTAGTGGGTCTAACGGCAAATGCAAACTTGTAAAATCAAGGACATGACAATCGTCCAAAAAGGTTGTTATAGCAGAACATTGCCAAAAAATATGGTAGAGTGTGGGCTCATTTTATGGAGGCGGACCGGGGTTCTGTACCAAAACAGAATGATTTTTAGAGCAGTCGCATCTAGAGGATTTAAAGGCAGAATTCCAAATTTTGCTCCACATGGGTAAAGTAATATGGCGATTCAGAATCCCGGACCACTTTCGCATATAGGAGTGGTAATCCTCAGTCAGCGGTAAAGCATCATGAAGAATATTATAAATTGAGGACACCAGGGATCCCTGGTGATGGCCATGTGCACATAAATGTTCAAAGGCAATGGGCATCTCCAGGGACAGCGATGCCGACAGTGATCTGAAAAAAATGGCGAATTTGTAAGTAAAAATAAAAGGAATGTTTAGGAAGAGCATATTTATCGCGCAGTGTCTCGAAAGAGAAAAAGGTACGGGAGACCAGATGGACCAAGTTGCGGAGCTGAAAAAGAGGGGCCCGAGACCAGGCCCACACCCGGTCAACATGAAGGTCATCTGGAACCAAAGCGTTTAATAAAAATATTAGTAAGAGGGGGACATGGCGAGGAGAGAGAGAACTTACGAAAACATTTACGCCAAACCTCCATAGGGACAAGCATGGGAGTAAGGCACATTCCCTTTAACACCCGGTCTGTGTGTAACATAGTGGACCAAAGCAATGAGCAGGGTGGACTGGAAAAACCGCCCCTCGTTCTATCTCCGACCACCGATTGGGAGCCACCAAGGAAGACCAGGAGGCCACCACTCGAAGGTGGGAGGCATAGTAGTATTTAACAACATCAGGGACCCCAAGATCCCCCGCCTCCTTGGAGAAAACACCACAGAGGTGGCTACTCTATGAGCCTTATTGTTCCAAATAAATTTAAGAAAGGACCGTTGCAGCGCCTGAAGCTGGGACAAAGGGACTGTCACAGGTAAAGTATCAAACAGATATAGCAATTTAGGCAGGATGGACATTTTTAAAACATTAATACGCTCCAGGAGTGATAATGGAAAGCCACTGCTGTAAGGATTGAGATATCTCACGGAAAAGGGGAACAAAATTAGTGGAATACAACAGTGAATAGGATGGGGTCAGTTTAACACCCAAATACGTAAGTGCCGAGGGGCACCTATAAGGGTAAGAGTGTTGCAGTTGATTCAGAAGCTCTCAGGGTATATGAAGAGGCATGGCCTCAGTTTTAGAGTAATTGATTTTGTAACCAGATATGGCGCTAAAGGCAGATAACACAGAATGGAGGAATGGCAGGGATATCAAGGGATTCATCAAGGTTAACAGTATGTCATCTGCAAACAAAGAGAGCTTGTATTCCTGTGTCGCATTAGCACCCCACTGATATCAGGATGGGAGCGGATGGACTTGGCCAACGGTTCTAAGCACAATATAAAAAGTAAAGGAGACAGGGGGCATCCCCTGTCGGGTACCATTGAACATGGGGAACGGAGGCGACACAAAGGCAGACAACATTCGAACCTGGGCGGTGGCAGGAGAGTAGAGGGCCTCGAAAGCTTTGTATAAAGGACCTTTCCAGCCAAATCTTTGCAAGGTGGAAAAAAGGAAGGACCAACTCGGCCTATCAAAGGCCTTTTGAGCATCTAAACTCAGGACCCCTGCAGGGCGGGGAAACCTATTGAGGAGGTCGATCAAATCCACTGTGCGTCCAGTGTTATCTCCTGCATGACGAGACATAACAAAGCTCAATTCATCCCGGTCAATCAATTTTGGCATGAAACCAGCCAATCTATTGCCCAATACCTTAGTGAAGATTTTATAATCAGAATTCAATAGGGTGATTGGTCTGTAATTATCTGGGAGCGAAGCATCCTTACCAGGTTTAGGGATAACCGAAATGTAGGAATGAGTAAATT